>NC_071388.1:176416423-176736224 GCF_022682495.2 Desmodus rotundus | reverse complement strand
ACTCTGGAGTAAAACTTAATGTTATTTTCTCAGGGAAGCCTTTGCTTCATGTCATTCATCAATTGTGTTCTAACTCAAAATATTTCTCTTAATTTGTAATTATAATACAGTACGATTCTTAAAAATGTCTGTTCTAGTAGAAAATCAGTCCAGTGAAGGGGGTATTGCAAGCACATGATCCGATTTTCACACACAGAAAGTGCTCAGGAAAGCGATGTTGAATGAATAACTGATTCCCAAGCAGGGAGACAAGAAAATTGGGGAAGTGAGTCAGAAAGAAGATTTCATCTTCTTTCAGATAACAGTGGCTGAGGAAAATGGTGATTATTAGTTATCATTTTTAGACCTAGAACAATTCAAAGACTATTTATTTTCTTTTTAATTTTTACAGTTATTGTCAGGTACAACTTTATGCCTTTTCTAAAAACACATGAACATTCAGTAAGTGCAAGTTCTTGGATTTTTTGGGAGTCAGTTAGGTTAGGACTGATAAAGCAATGTCATTTGACAATATATTTCTAGTTTGTTATTTAAAAACAATTTAAATTTTAGCTAACAGCAGAAATATTAACAAAGCTAGGCAGTAGAGTAATAGTTTATATAATGGTACTTTGATTCTAATGAGACAATTTTACTTCATTAAAAGTATTTTCTTGGTGTAGAGAAATAAATTGTACCACATCTCCCATTAAATGAGTCTCCCAGAAAAATTAGATTTATCCATTCAGATAGGAATGAATTATCTAGAATTACATTGGAATATACACGTCATAAAATAAAATTAAGTTTTGTCATATAATATAAATGCTGTATTTATTTCTGGAACATAATTATTTGTGGCCATTGGTAAAGCAATGAAACTCTATATCATAAATGTTACTAATTTCATTGACCATCATTTATTTTCTTGTTATAGTTGTATAAAAGAGAGGATCCAGTAAACATTTGGTGGATTCTCCAATTGATGAGACAATTTTCTATAGTAGAGTTCTCTGATTATACAAACATACTATTTAGAGCATGAAAAATTTGGAAGCCAAGGCAGTATAATTCTTGGGCCATTGCAGACTTTGTCTTTTGAGGATTATCCTTCAATCCACTTGCTCACACTTAGTATGGATCACTGGCGCTATCATAGTCATTAGCTCTGTTCATTGATATTTCCAGGTGCTCTCCTTCTGAGAATATAAGATTCTATGTCTCTGCCCCTATCCAGTTAGATGTGGTTTTGCGAATTGATCTGACGGAGGAAATACGAACAGAAATGACACGTGCCACGTCTGGGATTAAGCATTTAAGGGCACTTGCTCACTTTTTCATGTTGATGTCCTGCACTGCAGTGAACAAGGATGATCCAGACGGCAGCGGTTTCAGATCAGTCTGCGTCCTCGAGGGAGGCTGACATGGAACAAGTCACTCTTCTGACTCAAAATTATATGTAGCATGAAGAGGAAATAAGTTTTTCTGATTAATGCCACTGAGTTTGGGGGTTGTTACTGTAGTCCTATCTGGCGCATCCTAACTCATATATGTTTGTACTGGAGCAAAATGACTACTATTAATAACAAACAAAACAATAGCAGCAACTTCACAATATGTCAGTGGTTTAGGGGTCAAGTGGAAAATGGAGAAGAATCTGTTATCAGAGACTGAGAAGTTGGCAGGACATAGTAAAATATTTATAAAACGATCATTTGTGGTAAAATGTAAGGCAGATTATCTACCCAAACATTTTTTTTTTGCTCTAGGGAAGAGGGTAAAAAACAGTGTCACTGGTGTGTGTGAGAAAAAGAAGAGGAGTTAAAAAATAAATGCCTAGTTTGTAAACATTTATGCAATCGAATACACTCCACAATTTCAAAAAGTTATAGATTGGCATTGGCAACCATTTCTTAACCCAACAATAAAAAACATAACGAGAAAGTCTTCAAAAGATGAAAAACAATTAAAATCCTATTTTGCAGCTAGAGTAAAATTAATAAGATGGCTGTCGTACCCGCTATAAACACATTTGACTATATTAAATAATAGCTGCATTAAGTAATATCTGTTACTCACTGTTATGAGAAACTAAAAATATGTTTCCAGTTTTCTTTTTCCCAGATTTTACCATAAATCTTTTGTACTTCAGTTTCATCAGTTAACTACATGATTTTTCAGAAGACACACTCTCACGGCGATTTTCCCCCAGAGATCCCTCGTGGCTCCTCCTGTTGTGTTGCTTTGATTCGGGGCACTCCCCGAGCCACTCTCCCATCACAGCTGTCCTCAGCCAGGCCCTGGCTGGCCGCCCAGGTGTCCTCTCCATCATTCTGATCCTGTCTTTTATTCACTACTAAAATTCTTGCACTTAAATGTTATATACAAGTACTGTGATAAAATCATTCTTTACAATTCTTTGTGGAAGAATGAAACCTAATGTAAACTACCAACTTTGGATGATTATGGTGGGTCAGTGTGAATCCATCAATTTTAACAAATGCATCACTCTAGTTGTGGGTGATGATAATGAGGGAGGCTATGCATAGGTGTGAATAGCAGCTATATGGGAAATTCTTGTACCTTCTCGATTTTGCTAAGTTTGAATATAAAACTGCTCTAAAAATTGTCTTTAAATAATATCTGGGGTAGGAAGAAAGAAAGTCCTCAGTCAGCTCACAGCTTCCAGTTTTTCCATTGCTGTTTTAATACAAGATATCGCAAAAACTTTAGCTCTCATTGGTCTGAAATATATCAAGACAATCTATTTTAGTTATCATTTATATTTTATAGATTTCGGTGTTTTCTTGAACACTTGGCATAAAAATAACTCGATAGCTTTTTACTTCACTTATTGGTAAACTATTTCCTGTGGGCTCTATCTTTTAATCAACAGTGACAAAGTTTATTAGTTCTGAAATAATTTACATATTTGAACTACTTATATAAGTGTAACATGATTTTTTGAAGGTATATTTTTTTGTTGCCTCAAACTCTAGCAACGATTTTTCTAATTCATTATCTCCACAATATTAGTGATACTAATCTCAAGGAAACTAAATGCACCTTTATTGCTCCATAGTCTTCTTCAGTCTCCTGTCATTCTGTGACAGTTTAGCTATACGGTGTCACTACTTCTAGAAACTAAACACATTCAAATTAGATAACTTTAATTATGTATCTCACTTTGGGAAGTAATCGGGACTAGTTTTCATGGTCAATAACACAACAGTGGGTGGTTTAGAGCATCGTTTCTCAGCCTCCGCACCATTGCCATTCTTGGCTGGATAAGTCTTGGCTGTGCAGAGCTGCCCTGTGGACTGAGGGATCTTTGGGCGTCTTTGACTTCTACCCTTAGAGGTTTCACTAGCTAGTAGAACTCCCCAGTTGTGGCAACTAAACTGTTTCCAGAAACTGCCAGCTGTCTAAATCTCCTGGGGGACAAAAATCCCTCAATTGAGAATGATTGTACTAGATAATACATATTATCTACATATTATATAATGTTTGTGCGTGTTGCATAAATACATGTATATTTAATAAATATTAAATAAAATGGGTTTACAAGTACTTAGAATACTATTGTTTTTGCAAAATGACAATTAAAATATTCTGTAAAGTCAACCATAAATACATATTTACATCTAGAGGAATTAGGTGTATATTAAAGGAAAATTAAAATAGCCTTATACTGTAATTTCATTTAACTAAATAAAGAAAAAGAAAGATATTCTTTGAAGGTTTATTTTCTCATTGTATTATTGCTAATATCTCTTTAAAACAATGTCAGAACTGTTTGAGTAGAAAGGAAGGGAACCTGGGAAAGCATAATCAAACGTGCAGAATCATTACACTGGGATGGAGAGGTGAGCGCTCACAGGTATGTGCTTACAAGTCTGTAAGTGGGAGCTATGCACACAAATCGCATTAAAATTAGGAACATTTTGCTCTTATTGTTCTATAAATGTGCAAGGGACAGGGGGATACATATTTCTGTAATTAACCAGCTAACGCTTATTAGAAGCCTGAATACATTTTTAAAAAACATGTCTGTACACTCTGATATTCCATGCACTTTATTATCCACAATCAAATTTGCTTTATTCCTTAATCACATTTAATCCTTCTTCCATCTTAAATTAATGCTTCCTCTGGGTTTGCAAGGCAAGACAGGATCTCTAAATTCTTTTTTATGAGTCACAAAATGTCACTCTTGGACCACAGAATGTGTCATATTTCTTCACTGTGTGCTCATGCCATTCTCTCTAGTTCTGAACACTAAGGAAAATCAGGTTTTTAGAAGTAGCAATCACAAGAAGAATAGCATTGGATAGCAAAAACACATCGCTAGTCTGGGCGTGAACAACTTGTGTGATACATCTGAGTGAAGAGACTATCTACTTAGTACCAAGAAAGTGTCATATATGGTTCAAGAAAACAAACCCCAACAAAGCTAACAGCACAGGCTATGAGCAGGTTATCACAGTCGCCGCATTCAAGTGCGGCTTCCTAAACTAATTTGTTATTGCCTGATGAAAAGGAACAAAACAGAAGAATCTCCAGCATGTCACCTTTCATTAAAATTGTGTTTGTCTAAGATTTGGTTATTTGCAATTGCTCATCTGTTAAATTAGAACTTTCAATTCTTCACAGTTTGGCACATTTTTAATTCTGGTCTGTTGACATGCACTTTTTATAAATCCAAAGAAATTTGAAAATGCAGTCTGAAAGCAAATTACCAGTTATGCTGGTTCTTTAAAAAAAGCCTCATGCTTCATCTATGTTAAATTATGCTTTTAAAAATGAACTACATGTGTGAAGATGTTGTTAATCTGTTTTTGCTAAACTGCAACATTAGCCAACATAGTGGGGTTGATACTATTTTAATGGTCCTTTCCCTGTCATTTCCTTTCTTCCATAGTAAGCCAGAGGACATTGGTGGGTTGAAATACACATTTATTTGAAATAAATAAAAATAAGGAACAAAGAAATCTTTATCAGTATAATAAAGGAGAGGATAAGCAAATCAAAAATAACAAAGATGTTGAATAAATGTAAAATACATGATAAAATAATAGAATATAATGAACCAAGCAACAAAAAAGAAAAATAGGCACAGGATATTTCTGAGCAGTTTAGAAAAGTATAAAATTTCAAAAGCTCAAGACATATGAAAAATATTGCATTCAACATCACTAATAATGAACGAAATGCAAATTAAAGCCAAATGGTGAAACCCTTAGAACTGAGAAATTTTAAAAAGTTAAGAGGCGGTATTGCCAAGAGTGTGGGAAAATGAGATCTCATGTATGTTGATGAGAATCTGGATTATTGCAACAGTTTGCAGTTCATCAACACTTAGGAATATATACTTAGAAAATGCAATGAATCATTTGCATACATTAATTGGAAAATTGCTTGAAATCTCAAGCTATACACCTGTGGAGGAATGGTTCAATAAATTGTAGTACGTCTCTACTATAAGTAGTAGGTATTTTCCTCTTCCTGAAATAAGGCCAATCTGTGTGTAACACCTTAGATAAATACTTCTGATCAAATAGTTATAAAAGCTAGTTGCAGACCAATATGCCTAGTCTTTCCCATACCATGGAAAGAAAAATAATATATATATATATAAATTATAATAAAAATTCTATACTATGTTTTGATCTCTATATCTGGTAAAAACTGTGTTGTGCTTTGATTTAACTATTTAAGAGAATATTTTAGATAGATATAGTTCATAGAAAAGAAGAAAGTTAGTGAGTGACAGAGAGATGAAGCAATAGGAAAACCAAATTGGTTGCATGTACCTTGAATGTGCATGTATTAGTTAGTAGTGATAACCATGAGAGTAAGCAATGGGGTAAGAAGTACAAAGGCCTTTTATTTTTTTAAGTGTATAAATTAAATTAAAAAAAAGAAAGAAAATTATAGTATAGCACATTTGCCTTATTAATAACAAAGATGTTTATATTGCAAGATGGTTGTGAGACCTTCAATGAATATAACATACTAAATACATTTTTAGGAACGGAACAAAGAATAAATATTCACCACTATCAAGAATATTGCTAGTGCTATTAGACACCCTGATGTAGCCACACCTTCCACCTGGTGCCACCTGGGACTGAACTGGGGAGTGTCAGACACGAGGATCTGAGCAGGAGCTGATTTAGGGATCACTTTACAGAGGAGCACTGCAGTGCATTTTTAGGGCATGCACAGAGACAGGTGGCTCGCGAATACTGTTTGAGAGAGAGCTCAGGGATGGAGAAAGTTCAGTGCGTTGAGTCACCCCTCCGAGTGATGTGACTTTCACTCCTTTGTGCAGGTCCTTTTTCATCCTCGTGGACATTTTTGATGTCACCTTCATGCCACATGTGGCTATTCACCTGACATTTTCAACAACATGCTCAACCTATTGGATAGACAATGAAGACCTTGGCTTGGTGTGAAACATAAGTCTAGTGTTTATCCAGAAAAAGATTCTGGAAACTTCTGAGGTACTTGCTTCTAGTCTAACAGACACTGTGGTGGAGGGCGGGGGAACTGGGGACATTCCTGTTGCACTCAGCCAGCCGCTAAGCACTCCACTACGATGCTATGTGTTTTCTCTGAGTAAAGAGTCACTAATTCTGAGGTTCTCTGAGAGTGGTCGTGCTCCCTGGCACCTGGTCTGAGCCCTATACCTCTGCTCTTCCCATCCCATTTAATGGAGATGATATGCAGAGACATAGAAGAAGGTGCCTTTGGTAAATTCCTCTGTGAGGTTTAGTCTTCTCTCCTATGAAACAGTCCACAGTGGAGTGGATGTTCTCCCAGGGACCGGAGTCTGGGGAACTGTTACTTTCTCATCCAATCTAACTCAGTGCCTGACCTTTGGGGCTCTTTCTTTGCCAGTGCTCTTAATCTTGGGAGGCCCATATATCTTATTTCTTCCAAATAGATCACATATCTCATTTTTATTACACTTTTATGGCTATCATGCTAACATGCACATTTAAAGTAAATTGGATGTGCTAATTAAGATTGTTTGTGCTTTTCACATAGCTCTTAATATCCCACTGATATGATGACAAGGCACATGGATACAGGGAAGAATAGGGTTCTGCAACTTGTGTTGTCAGGTTTCTAAGAACAGAGGCTGATTGTAAAGTGGGGCATTATAACATTAAAATATATTCAAACATTTAATGTATGAGTTTTAAATGTACTATTCATTTGTGGTAGGTGCATGTTGAAGCTAGTTCCTCAATTTTCTTTGTTTTAACCTAGTGTAAATGAAATTGTATTATTTTAGTTTGCTTTATTTTGCTTAAAATTATTTTTATTTTTTTCTGTAAGCAGTTCTTCTGAGGGAGTCACAGACCTTACTGACACATCGTGTTGAGTGATAGCATTTGGGGTGGACAGAATGTAGAAGATGCGGCAAAAAAAGTTGTAATTAAGACTCATTTTTTCTTAATTTTGTTTTATGTCATCTTTAAAAAAATTTCCTACCAATAAGCTTGCTCTAACTTATTTTTTAAAAGATAAGGCCAAAGCAAAGTGAATAAGAGCCAATATTTCCTTTTCAGAGCGGGCCTCCCGCACCATCTCGGCTTGGAAGAGGGTGACTTGGGAAACAATTGCTCTGAACCTGAGGTTTTTCAAAGCATTGACAGAAGATGGAAGGACTTGACGGAAAGAAAAAGTTGGAGCCTGGGAATCTGTCCAGCTTTTGTTCAAACAATCAATGAGAAAGATACTGGCCTTTTGTGTTCTCAGCAGTCTCTTTGAACAAACAGAGGCTGTCAGACTTCTGATTTTTTTACCTTGTTGATTTTTTTCCCACTATGAAAAATTGTAAGGAGGTTACAGTATAAATAAAAGAAAACTTCTCAAAGACAAGCCAGGAATGCTGTCAATGCACTGATGCCGCAACACTCGATGAGTGGTTCAGTGTCACAGACAAAAGGAGTACTGTCATTTGATCTTCCTAAATAAACACACAGCACAATTTGAGGTGACAAGAAAAAAAAATTTTAAGATGCCCTGAATTGAATTAGAGCAGGCCAGAGTGTAGGAAGAAGAGATAAGGAGAGTCAATCAGTTAACAGAGCTGCTGGCAACAACAAAAACTGATCACATTCCTGCATGTATGTGAAAAGTGGGAATCAACTCCCAAGCAACTAATTAAGGTCTTATCTAGAGAGAAGAGACAACCACTGGAGTCCACCACATCCTATATATGCATGAACTTCCCAGGCTGCTGTCTGCAACCAATCCAAAAGCAGTAAACACTTCTCTATGAACTGTACACTTGTCCCAGAATGAGCCCCTTTTCATCTGCTCCCACCACCCCCTTATCTAAAACCAATATAAATTCTTTCAAAGCAATTTTCCCCAAACTCATTGTGTAAAAGAGCCTTGTCTGCCTCAGGAAGGCAGACATGTTTGTCTTATCCCTCCAGCCCTGTTGCTGGTGGTTTAGTCCACAATCCCCAAGACCGAGTCTTTTTTCTGGCTAGCACATGGTTCAATAAACTCCTTCTTTCCTCCCTTCCTTCCTTCCTTCCTTCCTTCCTTCCTTCCTTCCTTCCTTTCATTTTTTTTAGAGATTTTATTTATTTATTTTTAGAGAGAGGAGAAGGGAAGGAGAAAGAGAGAGAGAGAGAAACATCAATAGTGGTTGCCTCTTGTGCACCCCTTACTGGGGACCTGGCCTGCAACCAAGGCATGTGCCCTGACTGGGAATGGAACCGGCAATGCTTTGGCTGGCAGACCCACACTCAATCCACTGAGCACACCAGTCAGGTCAATAAACTCTTTCTTTCAAAAAAACTTGTGGCCTTTAGGTTATTGTTACTATGGGGTATATTTGAACTATTTATAGTGGAATAAATGTTAAAATTATAATGCCTACATAGTTAATGTTGAATAGAAATATTAAATATTTTGCTGTCAATTGTTTTGCTTACAAAGGTATAGTGCAGCATTTTATAAAGTATCTATTTATAAATTGATATACCTGACATTGAGTTGCCCTTTTCTTTTCTTTTAGCTTTTTTTTTTTTTAAGTTCAGGCACTAAACAAGAAAAAATAAATCAGCTTTAGTTGCTTCACTAACCCAGGATATAACAAGGTTGGTAAAGCTAAAATTTTTACCAATTATATTGCACTTTTGAGGTCTATAGTCATTCTAGTGGAAAATTGGTTGCAGTAAGTTGAATATTTATAGGTTAGTAGACTTTTCAGAATTACTAATTCTTATATTTGCCTTTATAACTACTAATATGTTCCATAATACTTTTTTGACAATTATTTATTCTTTGTTTTTTTTTTAATAAGTAGAGAAAACTGGGCTAAAATCTTGAAGAGATTTATCACCATAACCCAAATAACTTTTTAAACTAATTGTTGATAGCTTTCCTAAAGAAGTTGTTCTGCCTTCTACAAAATGGAGGAAATATCATTTTGAAGACATACATAAAAATGTAAGATTTTTAAGGTCATTAAAGGACTAGGAAAAATATAGATTTTGTCCAAAAGGACAATTAATGTGAGCATCAAGATGTTATATATATGTGTCTGTGTGTATTGTATGTGCATATACTTTATGCTTATCTATCTCCATGTCTATTTAAGAAAAATTATATGTACTGAATATGAGTATGTGATCCTAACTCAATTTTAGCTTACGTATATAGGGGAATGTGTATTTATATATTCATTTTCCCGCAGGGATGTGTTTCTCTGAAACTTTCACTATATGTTGATACTAATAGATGCTGTGGTGAGCGTATTGGTGATGAATTTTATTAAGGTGTGGTATTGAGAGGTAGGGTAGCAATGGTACTGGGTTCGGAGTCAGAATAACTAGTTCTGTGTTATGGCTAGGTCAGATATCTGAGATGTTTAAAAACTTCAATTACTTTTCTTAAAATGCTACATATATTACTGAGTACACAGAACTAATGAGATCTTAAATGTGATTACACTAATGAGATTGCCTTAGGAGATCAAAGAGGGCCGTGATGCTACTGTCTTTATACTGTTATTTCCATGTCCAGTTTTAGGGATGGTGAGTTGGGATGACATGTGATATAGGAATGAGAGTTTATGTGCTTCCTCTCCTTGAAGGCAGAGTCTGTACATAACTTATTTATAATTCTTTTGCATGGGAGACATGTTTTATTTTCCATGCAGAATATTCATTTATTTAATAATTCATTTATATAAGTGTGGACTCAAGGATATTTTATTTTGTTGTGGGTTATAGTCCAAAATAATTAATTTTTTTGCTCTAGTTGTTCGAATTTTTGCCATTTGGAGCTCTTTCAGTTAACTCCTGTGTCCCTCTGACAGGTTTTTTTTGGTCACTTTCTTACTTTCTGGCACTGTGAGATGCTCCATTATACATGTGTATGTGTGTGTGTGTGTCCCACATATATAATATTATATATAATACATAACATATATTATATATATATGATTCTGACCTCTTGTATTGCCTGTAAAAAATTCAAATCTGCCATTTCTCCAAAGATCTAGTTCTTTTTATTAGAGAATGGTATTAGGTTTAGGTGCTAGGTGTCCTTAGTGGAGCTGAAGTGGTTCCCTCTAGGCTCTCTTGGCTGACAGCAAAAACATATGTGTGTAACAACATGCAAAGTATAACCAACCAAGAAAGCTTGCTTCTCTGATGTCCAGAGTCTTTACTGGGTTTCATTAGATAAGCATGATGGCTTCAATCCCTGTCTGGGTGACTGAAAGTCAATCTCTAGCTCCCTTCTGATACCTGGAGGTTAGGCTGATTTCATGTGGCTGGAAACCCTAATACTTCAATTGCAGGCTGGTCTTTCTAGCACAGCCAACCCCTGAATGGGGTCACTTTAGTGTAAACTATCAATAGGCCCATTGTGATTCTCTTCATTAGAATATACTATCAGGTTCTACAATGAATAACAAAGACATTTCTATCACCTGGGAAAACCGAGGATTTAGAGACTCTCCCAGGAACCTGGGACAAAGGACAGCCCAATTCTTTGTTACACAGGAATTGATTTTCTATGTAGATGAATATATAATGGTGAAATAGTATTATAATCCAGATATTTATCAAATATATTTCCCAAAACTGAATTTGGCAAATATACACAAAAGCAGGCAATTGAAAACATTTTCAAAGTCACAGGTAAAAAAAGGTAAAGAAATAGGAAAAAACACTTGTAATTTCAATTAGAGAAGATGATGAGTTGAGAGTGGACCTAAAAATACATAAACTTGAATACTCATTTGCAAATTTCCACTTCTATAAAGACAACAAAAAATTTTTTTAAATGTAATTTAGAGAATTTAGATTTGGTTTTCTGGCATTAATAGGTATATACTATTGAAATTAAAATTTGAGATAACTATTTTGAAATCTATAGAAACTTGCCTTAGAGAATATATGAACACAATACAAAGGGCATTTAAAATACCTAGAGAATGGAAGATTTGGAACAAAGCAAGATGTTAGTCAATTTTCTTTAGTGAGCATCAGGATGTAAAAGACTTAGGAATTAACTGCTGGGGTACACAGATTATGGAAAAGTATAATTGCTGAAGTACACAAGGAAAAACAGCTTGCTTAATCACATAAACTTATTTGTAATAGCTTAGAACAGGTGAGATATTTATAAAAATAATTTCAATAGAATGTATAATGTGATGTGTAACTTCAGAAGGATGCATGCAAAAAATGTGTGAGAGAAGAAATTGTAAGTGAACAGAATCCCGTGTAACATACTTCTGTTGAGGCTTATTCAACACTGCCAGAATAAGCGAGGTAACAGCTTCCTAAGAAAAGGCCTTTACAGCAAGGCACAGCACTGCAACGTCTGGAGAGTGTCACATGTTGAAGTGCTGGGTCCCGCTGACCAAGACTTGAGAAAGAAACAATACCTGTCTTTTGCAGCTGTAGTGATGAAATGCGGTCAGGAGGGACATTGCTAGTGTTTAAAAAGGAAGACAAAGAGATATGTCCTAGGGCATAATACAAAAAAATAAAATGGATGGAAAAATAGACCTCATCTTTTCTTCTTTCTTCCGTTCTCTTTCTTTCTAGATCTAACTTTTAAAAGAAGAAGAAAGGAGTAAAATGATTCCTGGAAAAAGAATGAAAAGTTGAATTCTTTATGATCAATTTTTAATATTCTTACTTTGTTTTACAGAGGAAAAATAGTAATTAATATGTTCTAAACATTTTAAATAAAATATGTATCATTCTTTAAAAGTTCATTAATCAGTGCTTTCAGTGTGATTCAGTTTGAACACTTCAGAAGTCAATGTCTTCTTGAAGATCTTTTCTGCCTCCTGATCCCAGGGCGTTAATCACCACGGTTTTCTGAATAGCCATCACGTATTTCATGGCCCGTAAACAGAGGCATGTGAGAGTTCTTTGGGAAAAGACATTACTCTCCACCAAAGAAACACTTGGACGGCATGTTCATGACATTTCTTTGACATGTTGCATACCCTTTGTGATTCATTTATATGATGCAAAAGAAAAGCCATCATAATTTGTTGATTTATGGTTTCTGTAATTACAATTGAACTTACTTTTACATTGAATTTCTTAAAGTGCTATTAGAATGTGATAGTTAACCGATAAAAAGGTGTAGGGCAAAGAGCTTTACAAAACATAGTTTGCATTTGTTAATTTATTAGTATTAAAAATATCATTAGAAGGAGACTTGGAGTGGTGAACACACAATACGTATACAGATTATAATTATAGAATTGTACACTTGAAACCTATGTAACTTTGTAAACCATGTCACCCCAATAAATCCAATAAAATTAAAAAAATCACTGTCCTTGCATTGGGTTCATATGAAATAAACACCACCTGTAATCAATAGGGTACCACTCTGAAGTCTGCATATGTCTTTACTTAGATTCCTCCTACCCATACCACATCCTGGGCCTAACATTTTTCTCTCTAAATGTATAAAAAATTATTAAGACTTTACAAAATCACTCTCTGCTTCCATTTTTTAAAAAAGAAGTCATACTCTATGAATTTGAATAGTTGGCTTAACATAAGAATATCTGAAGCAATTCAAACACAGGACAAAGAGAAAAATATTACTATATTTATAATGTAGCAGTCTAGTTACACACAGTAAGATGATTTCAGATCAACTTGGCCTTTTGATAAAGGGCAAGTAAATTTTATTAGTAGTGTGGACAAAGTAACAACTGCAATGGATGGGCCAAGGTCTCCTATGAGTAATATTAATTAGGGAATTGGAGAGTTGGGTAAGAGTAATGTGAGAATCTAGTATTACCATTCCTGAATTGACAATTTGCCTATGGCTTGATTGATCTAGTTCTATTGGAATGATAGAACTACTGGCAGCCAGCTCTACAAATTAGCTAGTCTGAACCTCATATTTCAAATGATTGCCTACCAATGGCAATTGTTATTTAAGACACACTTGTTGAATTAACAACTAAGTTAGGTAACGGAGAATGAGAGGGTGGAAATAAACGCAGGAGGGTTTTGTGGCTGGCCAGTAACCGAATGGAAATCCATGTCTTCAGAATCTCACCCAGTATTTAAAAAATTTCATCATCCTTTTTTGATCTCATAATAAATCTCCGAGTAAGTAGTTGTTGTTGGGCCTATGTGTGAATTATTAACTAAAAATGTGGTTATATCACTATTATTGTTGAAGTTGAGTAATTTACATGGTTTCTGAACTGTATTTTTCTTTTAATCAAATGAATAATAACCATCCCACCTTTGCATTAAACACATGCATGTATATGCAAAGGATACATGCCAAGATATCAGCAGGGCTTCTTTTAAATAGTAGAATTTAGGAAGATTTTGTAGGATTAAAAATATATTTCTTAAAATTACTTAAAATTATGTATATTACTTACTGTAGTAATTTTAGTATTTTTATCAATGTAATTAATATAATTAAAATTAATCAAATATAGTCTTACCTCTTATAGAAAACTTTATAATTATCACTGAGTTTCCAATCTGCTTTTACACATTCCTAATTTTGCTTTCTTTTCAATGCAAGTTTAATATAAAATGTAGTCCTAGTTTATTCACATTTGTGGATTTGTTCATAGGAATAATTGCGCTAAAGTTAGTCAAAATATATACTAAAAGTAAGGTGGCTTACATCTAGAGTCACTTGGCTTCTTCTGAAAGAGAGAAGATCCTTGAGATGAAGGTCAGTTTCAGGTACTGTGATGCAAAAGCAAAATGACTCAAAACAAAGCAAACAAAATACTGTTTTATGTCATTGATTCATTGTCATTCAAAATTTGGTAATGGCTAGATTTATAAGCACTGCAAGTTTATTTGACAGATAATTTTTGAAACTAGAATGCATGCACAAAAAAAATTTGATTGCTATTCTTTAGCAGAAATAATTTTGTTACTGCCTTTAACAGAATCTCATTACTGAATGCCTTTGGGGAAGGGGTGAGACAGATATGAATAAAATAAAAAAAAATAGGAACACTTTCTTAAAGTAATGACAAAATGGATCTTAAAGGGGTATCATTTTTATTCTCTTATTTTACTTGATACTTTGGGGGATCAAAAACACATATGCATACTTACACTACTTTTTGATAAAATATTGAGCAAGTATTTTTATCCAAGTGACTAAATTATATATGTCAAATCTTCCTACTAATTTTAGAAAGACAAAGCAAAGCTAGAGACACAAAAGACTTGACATTACTATGATTGTAAGTATTTACCGAAAGATATTCAATCAATGGTGTAAAAGGATTGTTTTTATTGAATTTTTAAAAGTTACATTTATATGCTAGGTACTCCATTATACAATAAAAATATTGTGACAAGAAACGTATAAGTAACCTTACTAAGAACCTAGCAGTGGTCCTTATTTATAATAAACTACGCAGCATATAATTAATTACAGGGTTTTCGGTGTTACTAGCTTGCACGTAATTAATTAAATGATGGTTTTGCCACAAAGTAGATACTTAATTCAAAAATGGCTAAAGAGAGCTGTAATAATAAACATGTAACAAGAAAATCTGTATAAATCCACAGAAAATTTTATTTGACCGTACAAGGCCTAATGTTCAACTTGTGCTGGTGTGTTTAGAGAAAAATGTAATGCAGATAATCAATATATTTCAAATTGTGTCACATAGAGTAAATATTTACATTTAGAAAGGGGAGAAACTCAGAATGAAACCATGCTTCTTAACAGCCAAAAGATTTATTTTCAAATGTTTGTTGGTATGTCATTCTCGAAGCAGGAGTGCAGAAATATGAGGCTGGTGTTCCAGTTCGTGCTGACAAATGTCTTGAACAGATCGAATGCACCCTGTAAGTACAAGCAAAGGGCAATCACAGAACATTATGTTATCAATTAAGTGATAACATAATTGATAACAATTCTTCTTTTATGTAGTAAAAGAAGTATATTTGACATGTGCCCAGTAAATTATATAAAAATGGAGAGCTGAATTGAAATTTAACTCTCGACTATGAAATGAAAAATTAACGTGCTATAATTCTGCAAATATACGTTCTAATTATCAGAGAGTAACTGAGTAAACTCCTTTTTATTGGTGTCCTTTAGTAGAGATAGTATTGGCTAAGGAAACCTCGCTGTAATAAGTAATGAATTCCAACATTTCAGTGACTTAGCACCAGAGACCCATTTTCACACTTGAAACAGCAAATAAGGGTGTTCCTGGCCAGCATCAGCTTCCATCTTAGGGTTTGACCATCCCCTAGCTTCTCAGGGTCCTCTGAGTCCAGAAAGTATGTGAGGGAGGAGAGGGTGGGAAGCCTTGCCTGCTTTTTAATTGCCTCAGTCCAGAAACATCACCAATCACTTTCTCTCATTTTCCTTTGGTGAGCATTTGGAAATGGAGCACCAGGCTGGGGAGCCGCTCCCCAGCAAGCTCTCTGCACCACGAAGGAGGAAGCACCGATTTTGGTGGGCAGGCATTCTGCCACCAGAATGTTCTATAGCCAAGTTTATTTTCTGTGTAGAGACACTTAGGATAAAAATTCCAAAATTAACAAAAACGTTTGATTTATAAACTTATTCAAAACACACACACACACACACACATCCTACTGTGTGCCTATGCTGTTTAACTCCAACAGGCTTGGAATGACCCAGAACTCTTCTACAGAAATAAGAAATGCCCTGTATGACTCTAAGTCCTAGGCATGAAATGAAATGTGCTGATAAAGTGTTGGTTTGTAACCATGGATCCCAGGGATTTCAGGGCGGTTGGGACCAGTTTATGAACACTGTTTTTGATAAGTGGGGCTGGTGATTTGCCTATGGCCTCTGTGAGACAGCAGAGAACCCCCAGCAGAGACTCCATTTCGGCATCCTGGTTCTTAGACACTCTTTACACCCAACCAGCTGTTCCCAATTTGAGAGGAAAAACTACATCTGTATCACCCTCCCAGACAGAGGACAACGGCGCTCTCACCGGTCTTCCCAGTCCTCTTTACACAGCTTTCGGCTGTGATGCGTATCCTGACTTTGGTCTATTGCTGTATTTTCTTTCACGTGAATAAACTTCAGCTTGGTAAGCATTACCATTTTGGTTCTTGTGAGTCTTCTTCAGCAATCCAAGCCTACTTAACTGCCATCCATTAGTAAAGTGCTATATAACTTCAGTCCCAATTGGACAAACAGTGAATGCTAAAGGGAATTTAAAAAAATACCACCCTTATTGGATACAATGATTACTTATATAATTTAGATAGTAACAAAACTATGTGAAGCAAATAAAATAGGAAATTGGGACTTACTGGAAATGAGGAGATGCTAAATATGCTGCTTAGCAAAATCTTCTAGGAGGAATAGTGATTGTAGTAAATTATTAGGATATAAAAAATGTTAAAATTTTGATTGATGTCAAGGTCTGAGAGAAGTCTTTCCTGTGAGGAAATAGCAAGTTCAAAGACAAAGTGATTTTATACCTATACTCAGCACTCCAAAAATTAAAAATGAAAATTTATGTTCAAACTTCCAGTCAAGATGGAAACATAGGCAAACACAGCTCACCTCCTTGCACAACTGCATCAAAATTGCAACTAAAATATAGAACAATCATCACTCAGGACCATCAGAAAAGGAGATCAGTAGAAGTCTCACAAAAATGGAATTAAAGAAACCACATACATCCAGACCGGTAGTCAGGGCATAGACACAGAAAGGGCTTGTCCCACATCACGCATGGTAGACAGAAATTTGAGAGGAGTATTTCAGGAGAAGTCTCAGCACCACATAAGTTCCCCCAGCCCAGGGTTACAGTGCCAGGAAGATAAGTGCCCATAACTTCTGGCTGCAAAACCTAGCAGGGATTGAGTCAGTACAAGAACTTTCTGTAGTCCCAATCCATTCCTTTTAAAGAACCCATAAACGGACGTACCCAGAATCACTCCCTCTGAGCTCTGGAACTGGAAGTAGCAGCTTGAAAGGCACCAGTGCCATACAGGGAAAAACAGGTGTTTAGCATCAAGGCAAGAGCTGGGGCACAGCTTCTTCCCAGAGAGAGGCAGACAGAGGCCAGGAAGTGTTCCCATAAAACTGTCAGCTGCCTTCTCAAAAGAAACTTTGCAGGCTAGAAGGGACTGGCAAGAAATATTCAAAGTCATGAAAAGCAGGGGCCTACAGCCAACATTGCTCTACCCAGCAAAGCTATCATTTGAATAGAAGGGCAGATACAGAGCTTTGCAGACAAGAAAAAAACTGAAGGAGTTCATCATCACCAAATCATTATTATATGAAATGTTAAAGGGACTTACTTAAGAAAAAGAAGATCAAAACAATAAACAATAAAATGGCAATAAATACGTATCTGTCAACAATTGAATCTAAAAAACAAAGCAAACAAGAAGAACAGAGACAGAATCATTTTGCCATGTATAATTCATTTTTTTTGCCCAAATTTTTGAGGGAAAAATAAGGAAGTGCATTATACATGGGTATAGTGATCATATAATCCCATATATAATGTACACAAAATGTGAGTGAGCATTATGCATGACAAAATACAGTATGCGGAGGATTTTGATGGTTGCCAGATGGTAGGAGGGTGTCGGGGAATGGGTGAAGAGGTGAGGGCTTAAGAAGTATTAATAGATAGTTACAGAATAGCCATGGGGATGTAAAATACAGTATAGGAAATGGAGTAGCCAAATAACTTATACACATAACCCATGGACATGAACAAAGGTGAGGGGATTGCCTGAGGGAGTGGGGGGCGCTGGGTGGAGGGTGGGTAAAGGGGGAAAATTGAGGCAATTATAATAGCATAATCAATAAAATATAATTTATAAAAAAGAAACTTATGTTCATGTTGAACTATGTGGCTGAAATAGAGTTAGCAAAAGGAACAGAGGTGAAAGCCAAGGTCAGAGAGCCCTCTGGAGGCCAGAGCATTCGGGGCCTCATAATCCATGGTAAGCATTTTATGGTATTTTAATTACTGTGGGGAGCTTTGGGTGGTTCTAATGCTTTGATAATATATTATTTAGATTTTGTGAAGAGATTTAGACTAAGAAACTTAATTTGATGCCATTCTATAAGTATTTCTTAATTTATAGTGATTTAAATTAATTTGGTGTTTACTTTGGAAAGAAAGGTCTTATGATATCACTGTAGCTATCTTATCAGGTCCCTTGATCAATTTTCAATTTTTTCAGTGCCAAGTATAAAGCCAATGATTTGACTTTGTTATTTTAACTGTTATTATTTTGAAGAATTGAATTTGTAGTTTTACCTAGTACAAAAGGAGCCACGAATCTTCATTTTTTTCAGGACTTAGATATATTTTAAAGGGAATTGGCTCACTTTTCACTTTCTAAATGATGGGATGTGAGGATCTCAGCCAAATATAAATGTTTGAAGTTGATATTGAGAAGTATTTGACCTGCTTATTTAAATTATTGTTTTTAAGGATATTGCAATGACTTTTTGAGAAAGTGGCTTTGCAAAAAATGTGTTATAAGAGGTGTTACAAAGTTCAAAGACAGTTATTCAATTTTTCTTCCTCCAAACATATATTTATATTCCACCGATTCTAAGGAGCACATTTCCCCCCACGTTTTCGCATGTTTAAAGTAGGTATGCATTTTTCAGTCACTGATATGATATAGTTTAATTAGAGATATTTTTTCTTCATGCATGGTGCAAAAATAATGTTTCTTATATTTGATGATGTCTTAAATTTGAGGAAATTTAGTATATTATCAGTGGTAAATGGCACACTTCACCAAAGTCTTAAAAGAAGAAAGAAACATAATTTACAGCTTGATGATTACACAGTAGACTAATTGGTTGCTCTGTATTCTTTAAGCATTAAGCATTTCCTCCAGTCAACAGCTGTTTGTTGTGTGTTGTTTCTTTTTGTATCTTGGATGTGGAAAGACTGTAGAAACAATTGAATTGAACACCTTAATTTTATGAAGTAGAAAGTTTGTTGTATATAAAAATGACAAATCACAATTTTGCATTCCTCTCAAATTTGGTTTGTTTAGTGTGTTACTAGAAAGATGGCAAAGAAAAAATTATGTTTGATTAGCTAGAGACCATCTTTGCTTGGAAGTTCCCAAACTTCCATTTAACAAGTAGATAAATTAAATCCATAGGACTGTGGTCGTTTGTCTAAAATTATGCAAGAGGTCAATGGTAGAGCCCTATTTTTTGACATTGCCAGTGCTTTTCTTAAAATGAAAATATTTGGCAGCCCTTTGCAGAAACATCTTGCAAAGCTGGTAGAAAAGTTATTAGTGCAACTACACCTACACAGGCTCTGGCACAAATAATACCACTTGTTTATTACAAAATCATAAGCATGTAATTCTGTAACATAACAATATCACATTCAAGCACACCACATGACATTTTGGGTGAAATGTTCAAATTAAAACTATAAGTTATTACACCCATGTTGTTACCCTACTAACCACACTCAAGCAGGCCTCACTTCTGCCAGACCCTGTGTTTTTAAAACAACATGTGACATACATTAATATCCATTGGCATTTTAAAATGTGAGCTGAAAAAATAAGTTTATAATCAAATATGTTAGTTGTATCCTGAATTGTTGAATATTAATTGGTTGCTATAACTTTGTGTTTCAGGAGTATCTTTTGATAAATAACAATACAGAAATTAATCCTTATTTAATTTTAAAACACTTGACTACAGAATACTTTTATTTTAGGATAAGTATTTGCAATTTATGAGGTATTGATATTCTACTAAGTATTATTTTTGGAGGGATTATTGTGATTTTTTCCCCTAATTATATTAAATTCACTAAGTAACAAGTGTTTATGTTAGCAGCTTATTTTAATATAACTTGGCTCATGGGCTTTATATTTTTTCTAGTAAGATTTTAGTAAGAGTTAGTATCATGTTAGATTATTTGTATGCCCACCATTCCTTGAGTCCTCTCTGGTCATCCTCCAACAGGATCAACTCCCCAAAGCCGTGCTACTGGGGAAGGACTCCATCTCCTCTGCACATGATGAGTGAAGTCCAATGCATGACCTTACAGCCTTTAGCTAATGTTGTGGACTAAATGTTTGTGAACCCCCCAAATTCACATGCTGAAATTCTAACTTTCAGTGTCGTGATATAGGAGGTAGGGCCTGTGGGAGCTGATTTGGTTGTGAAAGTAGAACCTTTATGAATGGCATTAGTGTCCTTATAAAACCAACTGAAGAGTTCTTTCATCCCTTTTGACAAGTGAGGACACAGCAAAAGACAGCTGCCTATGAATCAAGAAGCAGGCCCTCATCAGACACAAAATCTGCTGACACCTTGACCTTGGACTTCCCAGCTCCATGACTGTGAGAAATAAATGTTTATTGTTTAAGCACACAGTGTATGGTATTTTTTCTATACCAGCCTGAATGAACTAAGACAGTTATCTTAATATGATTTGTTTTCCAGGGAAGATGGAAGATCAGAGGTGAGGCTGGTTGGAGGGAAGAGAAAGTACTAGAGGAAAAAATGTGGGAGCCATACAGTAGCTTCCGCAGAACAAATACGGAATCTCATGAACAGCCACACAGCAAACACTGACAGCTATAAATGTTAATCTGTAATGGTAACTGGAGTCTTTGTGGAACACAGGTAAAGTTTAGGTGCCTGATCAATGATGTGTAATTTTGTATTATTAAAATGTAAATGTTTAAAACATAAATTTTAGCCAAAGATAGGACTTGCTTGGAAACCATAAAAAACACAAATTTATAAAAATAGTGTTGACACTATTTCATAGTTCTATTATGAAATATAATTGTTGCTTGAGCCCAGGTATTTTCCTTAAAACAGGCATTATGAAGTGTAGCCAACCAAAGCTGGAAATTTCATAAATCCCAAACTAATCAATCAATGATTCAAAAAAATATTTGGCAATGTTGTTAATAAAGCAAGAACACCTCGTAATTAACAGACAATTATAAATGACAATGGAAGTATAATTGACGTTAACTTCTGACGTTGCTAACAACTCCCTTCCCATGTTGTCATATTATAGATTTGGTTAGTTTTTAAGCATTGGTAGCTTGACTGTTTGAATGTAAGATGCTGATTTTTCTCGGACATGAATATTTAGGACATTCAGTCTTAAGGCAAAATAGTTATTTTTTAAAAAATACATTTGGCTTTTAATCTGATTCAGAGTGCTTGTTTTATATGTTTAGTGTTACAAATGCCTTCCTACACCACATGACTTGATGTCCAATATGTAAAGTCTGTTCATGCTTTATTTTAGGAGCAAGAGAAGGCCTTGTGCAAATGTGATTAACTTGATTAGAAAAATGCAGAAACTAAAATATATGTCTATCCTTCATTCCTTTACTCTCCTCCCTCTCTCTTGCTGTTTTGTTGCTATTTGTACAGTGTTTTAATTAGCTATCCCTGAGGTGCAGTGACCTATCTGCCATAATCTCTCGATATGAAAAGGCCATGCCTACATGGAGAAGGGGGTGGGCCTAATGTGAACCTCACCCTAAGTATCTCGAGATATTTCTGAAGATTTTATAATTGCTCTTCCACATTTTTGTGAAAGATTTATTATTATGTAGAACTTTCATGGCAGAATATGTCAACACTATGACAAAATGCTCAAAAAACTAATGAACAAAAACTCTTATTCATTATTCAACTGGAAAATCAGATATACTAGAGAAAAATACATTCACATCTTAGACAATTATTACTTGTTCTGTTGAAAAAATTACTAATTTTTCACTGAGTAATAGAATAAAAGGTCAGTTTATTCCTGCAATTATTACTAATTCTACTACCTACAAAATTATGCAGTTGGGAGTAATCACTAGTGTTCACCTGCTCAATTTATTTCAATTCATGTTCTTTCATTTCAGTATGATTTAATTCAAATTAACTTAATTTTCCAAATATATAATAGCATCCACGTGGAAAGAAACAGTTACAAATTATTTGGATGCAGTATAGAAAAAAAATACCTGATGTTTTAGTTCACCTACATGTAGTGGACATCTACTTTCAAACCCCTTGTCCTGGTGACTGCCTGCTTTCCCTCCAATAGATCACACATTCCTCCCTCCTGTCACACATGTTCCCACTGGCCTTTAGTGCACAGAACCCCAGTCCACACAGTTCAATACACTGTTCAGGCTCCTACGGGAGCTTTAACTATGGCCACTGAAGCCAGTTAGAACTATGAAACAGATTGAGTTTGGTTCCAAATAGTGGAGAAAGAATCTCACTGTTTTTGGTTGGTTTCTCTTGAAACCCATCAGAGAATGAAATTACATAGAGAAAATGAGGTGGAGAGATAGAGGAGAAACCAGATTCTGATGATATAGTTAGAGCTCTGGGTTAAGCCAAGACCTGAAGCTTTGGATGAATGAATTCCATGATCCAAAGTGTTTACTTCTTAAATCATTTTTGAGCTGGGTTTCTGTTATTTGTAAAGTAGTATATTTTAAGGGATATGCTAGATATACACACATTGAAATAATTTACGAGGGAAAAAGTCAGTATTAAAAGGGATTAACAAAGCCTCTATCCTTAAAGAATGAGAATCTGAAGTTTAACTAGTTATCTTTCATGTAGGTAATTTATACCTGGGTCTTGTTTTCCCTAATCCGCTTTGTCAGTCTCTTGTCTTTTAATGGGTATCTTAGACTGTTAACATTAAAGTAATTATTGATATAGTTTGATTAATACCTGCCATATTTGTAAGTCTATCAGGCAAAGTAACTGAGCTAGATAAACCTTTAGCAGGTGGATTTTGATTTTTAAAATCTGTCTGGGATTAGGTAATGTTTATTGTTTGCTTGACTGCTATCAGACCCTACAATTTCTTCTAGTGGCCTTGTTTCTAACGTTTTATTGTCCTTGATATTCCCTACATACTGTTTGAGGCCTTCAGTCCTTTTAGCTGCAATCTCTTGTATTATGCTGGAGGCCTTTTGAAACATTGGTAAGGTTTGGTAGAGAGGAAGTGTTCTATAGTTCTATGATGAGGTATCAGTCTTTTTCTAAAAGATTTTATTTATTTATTTTCAGAAAGAGGGGAAGGGAGAGAGCAGGAGAGGAAGAGAAACATCGGTGTGAGATAGAAACATCAGTAGGTTGCCTCTTGCATGCCCTCAACTGGGAACGTGGCCTGCGAACCCAGGCATATGCCCTGACAGGGAATTGAACCCAGTTTGCAGGCCAGCAGTCAATCCACTCAGCCATGCCAGTGGGGGCAGGTATCAGTCTTTAAGTGAGCCTGAGTTGAGTATTTCTCTTCCTTAATGTTGAAGGCTAGAGAGATGGCAGGAGTTGGGTGTTTCTATTCTCCAAGGTTGGTTAAACTTTAGTACAACCCTAATCATTTAGGCTTTCATTTCCTAGAGGGCCGGTCTTATTAAGGAGGACCAAGAACTGTCAGTGTATTTTAAAGTAGCTGCTTTTTCTTGGCATATAGTTCTTCGTAGTAATTTCTTACAATCCTTTGTATTTCGGTGGTATCAGTTGTAGTCTCTCCTCTTGCATTTCTGATTGTGTTTATTTGGGTCCTCTCTTTTTTTCTTGATGAGCCTGTTTAAAGGCTTGTTAAAATGAAAGTCTCCAAATACCCCCACATTTTATAAGAACTCAGTTTTACACAAAATTGATCCACTTCATTTTGCATACATTTCAAATACATTTTGCTATAGTGGTTGTTTGCTTTGTGATTGCCAGGGGGTGGGCGGAGATGTGAAGAAGGGGATAGGAGGGATAAATGGTGAGGGATGGAGACTTGACTTGGGGTGAACACGGATTATAGGGTACAGATGATGTGTTGTAGAACTGTGCACCCGAAACCTGTTTAATTTTGTTACCCATTATCATCTCAATAAATTCAATAAAAAGGAAAAATATTAAATTAAATTAAAAATAAATTTAAAAACTAAAAAGGAAAAAAAAATCAAGTAGCTACTTCTTCTCTCTTCCTGCCTGAAGTACAAAAGAATTTTTCTTTAGTCTTTACAGTGAGAGTAATGAGCCTCCTGGAGGTAAAACTCATAAGAATGTGAGAAGGCCCCTAATACTGGGCCTTCTCTGAGTTTTAAACTCTCAAGCTAGCCTGCCTTGAGCCAAAAACAATTCCTTAATTGTAGTCCCCGAAGTCCTCCTGCTGATACTAACTAGCTTTGATGTGTGTTCTAACTGCAGGCCACTGCTCCAGGCGTTTGCTCTTGGTAAGCTGGGATGCTCTGTATCTGCTTTGTCTGAATTTGGGGCAAGAGTTTGCCAGGTGACCTCAATTCTCTGATGAGTCTAAGAAAAATTGTTGATTTTTAGTTTTTTTTAAGAATCTTTTTTGTTTTTGTGAGTACAGGAATGACTACTTCAATCACCTGTCTTTCCAACAATTTTTTCCTAATTATTTTTGGAATCTATGAAGGAGTCTTGGTCATAAAAATCTTCACTGAAAGAAGCTCTGATTTGCAGGAGTTTTAAAGGTCACTTTAAATTCAGATTCACTAAGTATTATGTTCTGGAAAGGTTGGGAGATGTTTCACATATTTGTGGTCTAATTTTTGTGGTACAGATATAAGGCTGCATAGAACTTAAAAGGTTGGATTCCGGAGCCAGAGTTACTGGGTTTGAACCCCGGCAACAGCGGTTAGTACTGGGTTGGCCCTTGGTGAGTCACTTAGCTTTTCTGTATCTCAGTTTTTATTTTCCTGTGAAAATACGAAGAACAGTGCTTATTCTGAGAGTTATACTAAATGAAAGTAATATCATTATTATAATAACATAGTATCTCAGTTTTTGTTTTGTATTCGTCATCCAAGAATTCTTTTTTTGCTAGTTCAAAAAATTTCCTCATAGAGGTTTTTGAACGTTTTATCACTGAAAGCAGCCCATTATATTCCTTCTAGAGATTCTTATAATTTAAATAACAAGTGTATTCTCTGCTCCCTTTGAAGATTAAAAATAATATGCAGTAAGTGAAATTTTAGTCTAATAAATAAGTACTTTACCAATTTTGGTAAAAGGATATCCAGGAAAATTTCCTATGTTGCTAGGGAAAGTTTTGCTATCATGTAATGATATGGTTATCAGGCCTCTGTTATTCAATAATATTTTTACAACTGTAAGCAGGCCACAAGTGTTTCAAAACCGATAACGTGGCATGCCAATGAGTATTCAGTGTTGTAGGTCAGGGTAAATGTCTTGTTGATAAGCAGATAAGCCAATGGACATCACATTAAAGGAAATGAATAAATAAGCCACCCAATCTTAGACTAGGTGCCAAATCTTGAAGAACAACAAGGACAATAGATATTTCTAAGGGAAACTATTTTATAATATATATCTTCATGATAAAGTCTCTCTTAAACCTCATATAACATGTAATTGATCAATTCAGATATAAAAAATGTAGCAATTGACTAAAGTGATGATGTTAATGATAAGTAAAGGAACCATTGTTAGTTTCAAAATTGAGCTATGGCCAAAGAAGGCAGGAGGTGGAAACACACGATTAAAATAATACGCACAGGGACGTTGCTGATGTTGTTGGAGAGACAGACAGAGGCGAAGAGGGAGAGATGCTGAGAAACGTGTTTTCCGTTATTGGATTAGTCAGTGCAGTGGCCGTTTCAATATTTTAATTATATTTCAATATCTTAAAAATACCCAGATTAACTGCATTCCAAATTATCTAAATTCTCTAGTTAGCATTTATCTCAGCGAGGGGAATATGTCATTCCTGTTCCGTGTTTTTAGTAAGTGCATGGAATTTAGGCTTTTACGACTAGCAAGTGATGGATCAGATGCAGAGTCCATGTTATGACTTAATATTTCTTGTTCTTTTCCCCGCATTACAGTGTCAGATATCTGAAGTACCACAGGATCTTAGGGTTTACAGACTCTGTAAAATCGTTCGGTTCAATAACCCATTTTATGCCCGGTTCAAGATTTCTCAGCCAGGTAGTCTTTTAATCCAACTATTACTGAAGTAGCTCCAATGTCTAGATGTGACCATTTGCGGAGAAATATCACTCAGAAAGAAGGATAAAAAAAAATTGTATTTTTTTTCCTCCTGAAACTAATTAGCCCAGACCAATTTTATCCTGTATTTACCCATCCTTAGCGTTTATTTATGCCCGATGTGATCAGGGAGTGAATGGCATCAGCTGTTTTCCTGTAGGGCATGTAAGTTGCCTCCTGAGAGCGAGTCTCCTAATAGCTAGTGTTCTTTGGACTTTCTTCTGGAGGCAAGGGAAAAGGCTGGTCGGTTAAAGTGAAACAACCCTGAAATTCTAGTTAGAAGAAGCCTTTTTTCCTTTTGTCAAAACATCTGAAAGACTTTATAACTTCAGAAATACTTACCTAAGCAAAGAAAAAAGCACATCATGAGGCAAACTGCTACATAACTAACCGAGAAGTAAATAAAAATGTGTCAAATAATATGATAAAAGAATCCTTTTATTCATATACTCAGCTCCATTTCTTTTTCATATAACTCTTAAAAATCCCACATTCTCCACTAGGTGTTCTCTAAATTCATAAGATAATCAAACATATCCTACTTAGCCATCAAATTATGATTTCCACTTTCCTACTTATTCCACCATCCTGTCTTTCATCAACATTAAAATGTCTAATTGTGTTATTTACTTATTCACTATTCAGTTGCTTTTCGCTCATTTTTATTCTGTCAGGGGTGTTTCACAGTCCAGTTGTTGAAGATGGTAAAGGTTTCCGTGCATCACTTCTCACAAAGTGGTGTGCTAGCAACAGGATCACTGCCAAAAAGCAAGAATAAGGGCGAGGAGAAACAAACCCTTATAATATTGCCTGATTGTGTGTTTAATATGTGAGGGGGGACCCAAAAATGCCCCGGAATTTATTTATAAAAAGGTGTGCATTTAGTTTTCTATGTTGAAACATCAGTCACCTTCGAAGTGCTCTCCATTCGAGCACTACGTCTATCGAGATGTTTTTCCCTCTGCTCAAAACAGGTTTTGAACTAGTCGATTTTGATGTCTTTTAGTGCTTCTGCTGTTTTTGTTTTACCTCCTCCACAATATTTTCCTTTGAGGACTTTTTTCATCCGGGAAAACAGAAAACGTCACCTGGGGAGAGATTGGGTGAATAGGGAAGGTGGGGCATGGGGATTTGGTCAAAAACTGCTGAACATTAAGCATGGTAGATGCACTCGTAAATCACCCATCATGAAGTTGGCAAACACCCGAATCTTCAAAAAAAATTCACTGAAGAAGAATGCAGCCTCTTACAATAACACCAGCTGGTACACTGATACAGATGGGTTCCTAGAACACTCACCTAGTGGGGAGAAGATAATTCTGTTTTTTTTTGTGGGGAGGGGCCTGTTCATAAGTCTGTTTCATGGATTCTATAGATTCCTCTCCAGGTTTTTGGTTTGGTCTATGGTAAATGAAAGCAATATGGACAGCTCTAGATATCAAGTGCAGTAGAGAATAATGAATAGATATTGTTGTTCATAAGCTGAGTTATTCTGGCCATTAATTGTATTATTATAACTACTTATAATTGTGATTACAACCGAAATGATACCAGAAATTGTTCTTTGGGAATGTCTTTTCAGAGAAGTGAAGGTCTAAACTAAATGAAACCACTTAATTACTTTGTTTTTAAGTTAATAAAGCAGCCAGAACACTTGTCAAAATAATTCACGTTTCTCTCCCACACAATTTCATAGTACCGGAAAGTGCAGCAAATGGAAGTCGTGGGGAGAAGGGCAATGCAAGTCAGAACCATATTTTGAGCCTTAGAGGAGGCTAGCTGACCAGGTCCTGGTATCTAAATACCTCCTGGTATGGTGGTCATGTTTGTTATATCTCCACTATCACTGTGGGTCTGGGATGTCTCTGTAAGGTCTGTTTCTACACTGAGGAAACAAGGAGCCAGGTGGGAGCAATTCCAAAATGGGGACTTTTCAAAGAATAACACAGAATTCCAAGTCAAAGTAAGACATTTTCAAAATGCATGAATAAATGCCACTCTAAGAAATGTAACTGAAAATAATGTTTAGGGTTACCAAATAATTAAATACTAATGTAACATCACTAAAAATATTATGAAACTTAATGTATTATTCAGGATTATCCAGAGAATAGAACCGATGTTTTATATCCATCTGTCTATCTGTTTATCCGTGACAAAGAGAAAGACAGGAGAGAGAGAGATTAACAGAGACATTGAGGGAGACATTGAGAGAGGGAGGGAAGGAGGGTGAGAGGAGAGGAAAGAAGGAGAGGGAAGAGGAGAGGAGAGGAGGGGAGACAGAGATTGGCATTATTTTAAGGAATTGGCTCAGGTTACTGTGGAGGCTGGTATACACTCTTTTGGTGATGCTTCTGGCTATGTGCATGTGCTTTAAGGAAATCTCACGTTTCAAAATCTATTTTACTTAAGGATAAAATAAAAACATGGACTTTAAATAGTCAAGGTACTTATGTTACTTCAAGCTACTAATTATCATTAACAATATACTTTTAAAACCTCAAAACACATATCTGCATTAATAAAAAGATACAACTAAATAGATTGAAATGTATAGTTTTGTATCATTTAGGGATGTTCATTTTTGGAGGAAGATTTTTCAGCCTGTTGGAAACATCACTGAGATGGAAGGTTTTCTTTTTTGGATGGGATTTAACTTCCATCCGTGTGTGTTCCGAAGGCACCCACGGTGCGTGCTACCTCCTACTCTCCAGGTTCTGTTGGTGATTACATGAACATATTCATGGGAACAGTGAAGAGCCAACTCCTAACAAACTGGAAGCACAGAGCAAAAACCTGATGCATCCTTGAGGCAGAATGATATACTTCTGTTTTGCCAAGTGAAAGCAAACTGCTGACAGTATTCTATGCATGTAGGAATCAAGAAAAAATCATTTGCTGGCGTAACAGCTACATTTCAGGTACTATAGGCTGTATTGCTTTGCTCTACTACAAAATATCAGAGATTATTTTCAACACATTGTAAGAAGATACCTGAGTTTCAACATTGGCCATAA
This sequence comes from Desmodus rotundus, assembly GCF_022682495.2. Taxonomy (NCBI): domain Eukaryota; kingdom Metazoa; phylum Chordata; class Mammalia; order Chiroptera; family Phyllostomidae; genus Desmodus; species Desmodus rotundus. Next base: position 176,706,678 of record NC_071388.1, on the reverse strand, counting down.
AACAAAAGTTAGGACACTAGGGTATTTACCAGCTCCCGCCCATGGGTTGACTAAGCCTTTGCAGGCAGTGTTCTCTAGCCCATCTCATCTGACTCAGGCTGCTCCTGTAGCAAACAAAAACCCTTCGACAGAAGCTGTGGTTGTGATAAAAACCCATGAGTGTGTACAGGAAAAATGAGAGTGCAGTTGTATGGAGAGGACACTGACAGCATCTGCTGAAAAGGTTAAAAACAAAATTTTCCTCAATACCTCTACTCCCTCCACCCATGGCCCCGTGTCTCCCCTTCTGAAAGCAAAGTTAAATTTAATAAGTCTTTTATATTTATGTGTCTAATGTATTGCAGCATATTCTCTCTTCAGACTAACCCATTTTCTTAGGACCACTTCCTCACTGAAACCACCGTCCCCTGCACGGCTGCAGCCTGCAGTTCTGCATGTTCTCACTACTCAAGGGTGCCCAGCGTGCAGAAGCTGAAGTCAGGCCTGTGCTCTCCTCACCCACCAGGCACCCGACGTGGGCCCTCATCCACCCAGCAGAGGCAGCTCTTGGTTCTAATTTGTACAAAGTCACAGGAGAGCTAGCTGTGTCTTGTTTATTGGTGTCACCAAAGATTATTTCCCTTGCTAACTTCAGTGACTGATTCAGAGAAATCTTCTCAGTGTACGAGCAGCATTTCTCAGAGGTCGATCACATTCTCTTCCTTCACTTCGAAGCCAACACATTCTCCTAATTGTTTTGCACCATTGTGGCCGTTGTTCACTTTTTGCTAAACAAAACAGATTTTTGCCAGACCTCTCAGAACACTAAACTTTTGCATTCAGATTTTTGGAACTTTTCTCATTTTCTATCAACATGCCCTTTTATGAGGATCTCATACTCGATGACTTCCAAATTATACAGGGTCCGGCACAAATAACACCTCTATTTTATTGCAAAACCATACCCATGTAATTCTGTAACATAACAATATCACACTCAAACACACTGTATGACATTTTAGGTGAAATGTTCAAATTAAAACTACTAATTATCACACCCATATAGTACCCTACCAACCACACTCAAGCAGGGCTTACTTCTGCTGGACCCTATAGACTGCTACTTTGAACTCTAGATTCAACTGGACTTTACAAGTCTTAATTGTCTAATAGGTATCTCAAACAATTAGATACCTAGTCCAATTAGATATCTTACTTTACAATTCTTAATTGTCTAATAGGTATCTCAAACAATTAGATACCTAGTCCAATTACATATCTTACTTTACAATTCTTAATTGTCTAATAGGTATCTCAAACAATTAGATATCTAGTCCAATTAGATATCTTGCTCTCATCTGCAAACCTTAACAACTGCAGGTCTTGTTTTTGTTTTGGTTTTTCATTTCAGTGAATGACTATTCCATCCTTTCTGTGCTCAAGCAAAATGCCTTAGGGTCATCTTTAAGTTCTTGCTTTCTTCACAAACATCCATAGCCAATACAAGCAAATCCTGCTAATTTTACCTTTAAAGTCCTAAACTGCAAGGTATAGATGGTTTTTAAAGTTATGGACATGAATGAAATCACTACAATATGTATGTAGAGAGAAGCAAAACACACAATATTGATATTTATTGAGACTTCACATTGTGCCAGGCACTTTCAAATACATGAGGCTCTCTTAATTGCCCAATATACCTATTCCTGGTTATCTACATCGGGCACATTGTCTCATGCAATGAAGAGAATTTCAGGGGCCCTACTTTCTCTATAGAAGTTGCTGTAGCTTTCCAATGCATATCAAATTTGTACTCTGTACTTCGGTGCTCTTGACATATAAAAGTTACGCAATTCTCCCATTGTAGAGAGAATAATTTGTGTCTCTCACTTCACTTACTTAACATTAGACCCAAAAAGTGTTTCCTTATACCTTTCACTTCACTGAGATTTTAGTGTAACAGCCTTTTCTATTTCTATGGGCAGCTTCTCTTGCTCAGGAATCAGATCAAATGTCAATGGATCTTAGTCTCCAGTGATTCAATAAAGGTCATCATATTACATCTACGCTTTCCAACTTTCATCCATCTAGATTGGCTTCTTTCCCAGGAGGTCACCAAGTCTTTTAGTTAGACAGCTCTCTGGTGGAACTCCAGACTGATCTGATGTAATGATCGCAGCAGTGTTTATTGAAAACCAACTTTTCAACAGGTAAAAATTTGCACAGCTTGGGTTTATATCGATATCTTTCACTCTGGTCTGAGCATTTGTATGGTTATCTGTACTTGAAAAAGGCAATCTGCCCTAATTCTGAACTTAAACATAGAATTTGCCTTTTCCTGAATTTCTATGTTTTTCCTTTCACTTAATTTTTCAGCTGACCACTTGCTATACTCTTTATGGTGCTTGAGTTTTTCCCCTCCGTTGTGAGGCAAAATGCACGAATAGTCTGTATCTCAGTTTGAAGTTTAGTATTAGTGATTTTCTTTGCTAGTGTGCCCTTTGATATTGACATGCAACTGCAGGGATGACATTAATAATAAATCCCAATTTATTACTATTTTAAGTCATTTTATTCATTTACTATAGTCAGAAGAGCTAAAAGGCACTTTTTAAAAATGACAACTAGTAATTTATCTTCTCTGCAGCCCCTGGAGAGACACATCAATATCAAAGTTCCAGGCTTGGCTGAGAGAGCGTCTGTCTCACCACATCGCAGGGCATCCTCTAGGGACACTTAGGCAGTGTGTTGGATTTCTAAGCAATCAATGAGAAAATGTATCTGAAGAGAGGGAGAAGTTGGCATGGGAACAGTTTGAATTGAATGTAATTCATTAGCTATAAAATGTGAATAACAAATTCAGTCAGCATTACTATAATATATATAAATGTAGCATTTAATAATATTACAGAATTTTAACTCATTTTATTGGTATATAAACAACAAAAATTATTTTGTATATATCACAATGGTGTTATATTTTATTTCCTTGCTAAGTTGCTTATCTTTTCCTAATTAAATCTAAGATATAAATGAAATAAGGAAGATATTATAAATGTCTTGATTATTAATTTTAATATTAAGCTAGTTTTATTATGAATAATTGCTTACTTAGTTCTATATCACTTAAGTACAAAATTAATTGTAATCTACACTGACTCACACTTCCCTCCATGAATCAGATAATTAAGGCTGCATAATGCTTCGTAAGGGCTGGAGGTTAACATTTACATTCAGGATTTCCTTTCTTAGAAGTTTCAGCCTTTAGACTTAAGTGTCTTTAATCTATTGAAAGAATTATTAATTTTTGTCTTAATATTCATTAAATAATAAGCAATAATATTTAGAATATTTGATATGATATGTGATATTCCGGGAGAAGCTCAGGTACTAAATAAGGCTATGGAAAGTCACCTAATACAATTTGTGAGTACCGGAGAACCTAATCAGGGACAGGAAGCTTGAATAGGAATTACCCAGGGGAAAAGGGAGTAAAATAAATTTTTATAAGATTTTATTTATTTATTTTTAGGGGGGAAGGGAGGGAGAAAGAGAAGGAGAGAAACATCAGTGTGTGGTTGCCTCTCATGCGCCCCCTACTGGGAACGTGGCCCACAATGCAGGTATGTGCCCTGACTGGGAATGGAACCAGTGACCCTTTGGGTAGCAGGCCAGCACTCAATCCACTGAACCACAGCAGCCAGGGCTAAGTAAAATAAATTTTTTAAAAGAAGGAATTATATGTACAATGATACAGAGGCTAAATAGAACATGGTATATTTTAGAACTAAACAAAAATTCAGTGTAGCTGATGTATATGGAGTGTAGAAGGAAAGTGCTGAGTAGGAAATGAGAAAATTAATCAAGGGTGCTATTTTCAAAAAAAATATATTTTTTAAGTTTATTTTTAGAGAGAAGGAAAAGGAGAGAGAAAGACAAGAGAAATATCATTGTGCGAGAGAAATTTTGATCAGCTGCCCCTAGTGTACCCCCCTAACCCGGGACCTAGCCTACACCCCAGGCATGTGTTAGGATTCAAACCAGTGAACTCTTAGTTTGTAGGATGATGCCCAACCCACTGAGCTAAGGGTGCCATTTTGAATTGACTTACTTATTTTATTAATGATATGAGTTAATTCTAGAGAAAAGTTGGAAAAGTAGAAGGATCTTAAAAGTAGAAGTATTGGAATGATAGGTCTACATAATTCATGATCTAGAAAAAAGGTTTCCTAAACATGTATCGAGTTTGGCTTGGAAAGAGGCAGACTAGGAACAGTGAAATCCCTTGGTGGGCTTTATCAATAATCCAGGCAAGATTTAATGTCGCCTTGCAAGATCTGGCCACATATTTTGATATTCAATTATATTTTAAGATACAATACTCTCAATTTTTGAAGAAAAAAGTCTGTCCAGGAGCTTGAAATAACTTGAGTTCTCCTATTTTGAATTAAAAAAAAAGAAATTTACTGGGATGCCATTGGTTAACAAAATATATAGGTCTCAAGTGTATAATTCTATGACATATCATCTTTATATTGCATTCTGCACCCACCATCCAAAGTCAAATCTTCCTCTGTCACCATATATTTGACCCCTTTATCCTTTACTATTTTCCTACTCTCCTCCCTCTGGTAACCACCATACCATTGCCTGTGTCTGTGAGTTTTTGTTCATTTGTTTTTCATATGTGTTCATTCGTTGCTTTCCGTTTTATATCTAGTGAGTGAAATCACATGGTGCTTGACTTTTTTTTACTTATTTTGCTTAGTGCAATATTCTCAAGATCCACCCATGTTGTTTATATTATGACATTAATAACGTTCCACTTCTTACTATTTTTTTTGTATTCGCTTATACCCTTCCCCTAATATTTGTTGGAATTTTGGGGTACTGTACTACTAATTTCTGAAAATTCACCTGTGTATTAGAGAAATACCTGTAAAAGTACTTCTACACTTAAAACAGATATGTTACTATTTTACCAAGTATATCAAAATTCATGTTGTGTTAACAATTGGATGAGGAAATATTTATGAATGAGTTAATAAATAGCTTTCATGTTTATCTAACCCAATTCAAAATTTGGGCTTCTCTAGTGTCTTAACGCCTGCTCTATTTTTTAATAACCCAGGAATAGACTGAGGCATTTTAAGATGAATCTCTTTCCAAATAGATACTAGGTAGGTAAGTCCAAGAAGCTTGCTGGTTTCTATCATCCATAAAAAACGCTGACATGGTAGAATCATTTATATTTAGAGATTCAAGATTCAATTAAATTGTAATATGATTCTAAAATTTTTAACTAGAATCATCAAGTGATGTTAGGCCCTGAATGTGTCTTTGGATACTTTCAATACCTCTTACCTATAAGAAGAGTCGCTTTAGTGACCCGATTTTTTATACTCAGAATGTGAAAGGATGACTCTGCATGCTTTATTGGAAGGACTGGCACACACTTAGTATTTATCACAAGATAGTTTTAAGTGATTTTAGATGCAGGAATATTCTTAGGGAAATTTGCAGGCCTATGAAAAAAGATACTGCAGAAAACCAGAAGTAGGTATATGATAAATTGTTACATAGAGTGCTGCTGTGGGCTGCGCTGTGTTTACTGGATGGGGCTAGTTTATAGTGAGAAAACATTATTCTTCATGTTTGGAAATACAGAGCCATAAAAATATAATGGTTAGTTTAACCTGTGAAGGGTTTTTTAATCAGTTAGTTTCTGACAGAAAGTGGAAACTGTATCTTATGAAAGATTATTTTATTCTTCTCCCTTTCATTTTCAGAGCTCAGAAATGCTTTGAAGACGTTAGAGACCTTCTTGATAAATCTTCACAGCATCATACAGAAGGTGTGTGAAGAGAAACCATATCAAGAAAATACTAAAGTGTTTGCACAGGCTTCCAGTTTTATTAATTCCTTCACATTCATATTGATAAAGATGAAAATTATAAAACAGCTAATCTATGAATTAAGGTAGCAATTTAATCTCCATGGCAATGTAAAAAAATGATAAGGTAATTAAATATGACATTTATAGTTGCCTGAATAATTTAGTTGTCTGGTAATTATTAGCATCATTATAAAATGACATAAACAGTTGTGTGGCTCAAATGTGTGATTATATACAATATATGCTAAGCTGAACATATTTTGCTGATGTTACAGGTAATTAATGAATACTCACATAGTGCAGCTGTGCTGAAAATTCTAAATAATTTACCAGAAGTTGTGCGTGTGTGTTTCATTTCCATGAACTTGGGCTGGTACTGAGCTAAGTGGCATTTGCTCAAGTACTAGATTGAAATGCAATTTAACTACTTCAGTAGTAAAAACACTCTAAGTGGAAGTAAGCCTAATTTCTTGATCCCATTTTTAAGCTTATTTCAATTTCTGGGCAGAACATATTGTCATACCTATTATTGTAAAAATATTTTATATTTTAAATTTTTATCAAAAGAGAATCCAAACAATTTAATGTTTTAGGTTTTTGTCAAAATGGCAACCATTTGGATACATTTAGAAAATAGCAAATTGAAAGACACATAACATTTCTTTGTAATCCTATCTACTGGACAAATAGGGGCCCAGGGTGCTGAGGCTGGCGTGGGGTAGACGATGTCACAGCTCGGGCTTGGTGTGGGAGCTGCTTGGATGCCTGCGTCATGGCTGCACTTGATGAAGCAAGACGGGAATATTAGAAGTAACAACTAAAATCTGGAGTTTAGACCACACTAATGTACTAATCTGAAAGTAGTTAATTATAGAATGAGAGTAGAAAACACAGCTAAAGTCCACAAGACAGAAACTAGAAAAATTAACTCAAAATACACGTGTGTTTATGGACACACACACACATTCAGCACAGACTTGTGTCCATGGCATTAACAAGATGGGAGTGAAAACTAGAAGGATGGTATTATAGACACCGTTTTGTGTAAAAAAGCAATGCTGAGAGCCCAGGACAGAGCAGAGTGATTGCAGGGTCCTTAAATAAGCTGATGGCCAAGCATGGGAAATGTAGCCTGGAAGGCTGAATAATCTCATCAATTTTCCAAACCAGTAATAGCAACGATGATGATGATGATGGTAACACTAAAAATGACAATTATATATAGCCTCTGACTCCCACCCACGAAACCACCTTATCTTCCGTTGTCCACTATCTCTGTGGATGGCCACGTGAGGTTTCAAGTTTTTGAACCCATGCTCCTAGGAATAGTGCTCGTCACCTTCTCAGAGCCCTTTCCCAGACTCTTCCTAGCCCATCTCTATGTCCTATTTATATTGCTTTCTTTTTTTAAAACTGTATTTATTTATTTTTATTTAGAGAGAAGGGAAGGGAAGAAGTAAGAGTGGGAGACAAACGCTGATGTGAGAGAGAAACGTTGGTTGCCTTCTGTACTTGCTGGACCAGAGATGGAACTTCCAACCTAGGCATGCTCCCTTGATACAGTTAGAACTGTATAAAACTTGGCCAGGACCTTGGGACGGAGGAGGGGCCAAGTGAGGGAGAAGTCACAGGAAATGCCTGGGACAGCAGGGCTTAAGCCGTTCTGCTGGTGTGACTCATGACAGATTTCCTACCCTTAGGCTCAGACCCTGTGATGAGAGAGCCCAGTGTGGCGTCTGAACAGGCAGGGGAAGTTGAAAGATGTGGGGGGTGGGGGGGGTTGGGGGGGTGGGGGGGTGGGGGGGTGGGGGGGGGAAAGCCCGCCTACTCATTTCCAGAGCATGGTGGCAAGGGGAGGTTCTGACCTTCCAGGCTAGCCTGGGAAAAGGACGGGACTGCCTGGGGAGCTGGACCCTCTGGAGTGCATGCAATTTTGGGCCAGGAAATTTAAAGTAAGAAAGGGAGAAAATGTGGCTTTTCCCCTCACTCGCCCTTTTTGTGAGCCAGAGCACTCACAGTTGGTGAGCACGGAAAACCACACAGCCAGCTCATAGACTCCCCACACCCCCACCCCCAACCCCTGCAACAGAAGTGGTGGTGGTGGCTGGTGGCCTGGCCTGCAGTGCCCACACAAACTCCAGAAAGCAGCTTGAGGCCCGACATCCATGGGGAAAGGAAAGGAGCAACCACGTGCAGTGTCCCAAAGGATAGAACTTTTAAATGGGAGAAGAACTCTAGGCGCAGCCTTGGTCTGGTCTTGCAGAGGGTGGGGTTATTTTTCTCTGCATTACCTGGCATGGAGGGGCTCTGAGGCAGAGGTTTGCCATTCTTCCAAAATGTGTAGCTTTTGAATAAACGACCTCTTTCTTTTTTCACCAAACCTCTGCCTCCGGAGTTTGCCTAAGGGTGGCTGACAATAGAACCCCATCTCTGTTCCCTAACACCTTGACCAGGAATCAAACCTGTGGCCTTTCCGTTTGTGGGGCAATGCCCAACCAACCGAGCCTTACTAGCCAAGGCTATATTACTGTCTAAATATCCTTCCTCTTACAAGGCTTTTCATGTCTGCTCTTTTCATCTATTCAAAGATACAATCTTGGCTTAACTAAAACATATAATAACCCCTTCTCTTGATTATATTATTGTTAAAAATACTCAACCCACTCATTCCTCACTTTTCATGGGGGAGCATAATTTTTCATTCCTTAGCCTTGGGAGAGGGAACTGGGGAATGAAACACCTCTTTTGTCAGTGTTTAAAATGCTAATGTAGTTGGATGTGCCCTCTGTGCTCCACCCATTGCTGTGAGGAAAACATGCTCAGCTGGTTCAGTGGTCCAAGGGAGGTGAGACAAACTGTAATGCAGCTTCCTGTGAAAAATTAAATAGACATCTGAAAAAATAAAATAACTTTTATTCTTTAAATTTATAAGTTATTTTTCAACTTAGCTGCATTTTACAAGAGCTTCTGAAAAATTCATGAACTGATCTTAGCTTGAGCCTATATGTTCACACTCACAAGTGTGATCAACTGAGATCTAGTGCTGAAAGCTCCCCTGTTGATGCCATTTAAGGAAACAAAAACCTACCTCTAATTCCTAGTGTACAAAATAAAGCCTAAGCTGAAAAAAAAAAACAATAAAAAACCAACTTCTTTTTGGAAGTACTGCTCATACTGAAGATCCCAACATGCAAACCTGCCTTTATGAGACATTGTACCTGCCCAGACATAAACAGTAAAAACAAAGAAGGATCAAATCATTGTAATGAAACATATATTTGGGAAATGTCTCCAGGAATAAAATGATGCATCAGAAGTAGTGGCTAGCTAATGCATGGGCAGGTAATATGGTATTAGAAAATGATACAAAGTGATAAAAGTGACGCAAAGGAAAATAAAACTTTTAGATCAATAACGAAACCCCAAGTGGATGGGGCTGCCATTGACCTTTCAGCCCTTGGCTGGGCCCTGGAATTGGAGCCACTCTACAGCAAGGTTATGAGGTTTCTTAGTCCCCTGTTTCCTCAGCTCCTCAGCCATTACTGGGAAGTAGAGAGGACCCTTAACATAAATCATTCATAAGATTTCTTGCTGTGGAAAATAAGAGGTGTCTCATTCCTAGCCGCAGTTTGCTACTGTGTATAAAAGTTTGTTCCTTTAATGTGGCCTTCAAATATTGTCAGTTTACACCTCATTATGATGAGTTTCTTATTCTTCCAACAGAACCCTGTACTTGTCCTGCTGCCCAGAAAGCCCTCTCCCCTGCTTCTTATTTGTTATTTTGTCTGTTTAAACCCCCCTGAGTCAAAGCTGTGGGACTCATGCTTTCTCTGATCTCATATCCATAGAGAAGGAATTAACATTTGTCTCTTATATTTGAAAAAAAAATGTACATCATGCTGTGGAATGCCCATTGTCTTATGGCTTTATTCACCAAAGTGTGTTTAGAATGATGGTAAATGGCTAATAACTTATTTTATTGTGCTAAAAGTCATACAGGTTCCATGAAACCAACAATGTGGATTTTTAATATCTTCCCAAATTGGATGTCTACAGAGAGAGCCAGGACCAGAAGGAGATCTAGACTGCTTGTGACGACTCTACCTTTAGCCGAATTTGTGTGTTGATATAATCTCTTTAAAAGTTCCAGAAATACTGGAGTATTTTTGAAGGGTGCTAGACTGCTCCTTTGGACTTGAATTCATTCACATATGAGCATAAAGGTAAACCTGATTCTATTTTTAATCAATATCAGAGGAGATTAGGCAATCTTTACATTACATTTGCTAAGTCACTGAGTAGAATGAAACGGCCATGCCCATTGTTTTCAATACTGTATGGTCACCAATAGACTCATAGACACAGAGAACAGGCTAATGGCTGCCAGAGGGAAAGAAGGTTGTGGGGAATGGTGAAAACGTGAAGAGATTAAGAACTACAAATTGGTGGCTGAAAAACAGTCACAGGAATGTAAAGTATAGCATAGGGAATATAGTCAACAATATTGTAGTACCCGTGTATAGTGTCACCGAGGTACTTGAAATGTCAGAGAAACTGCTTTGTAAAGTATATGATTATCTAGTCACTATTCTGTATACCTGAAACTAATACAAAATTAAACTGAATGTAAACTGTAATTGAAAAATAAAATTTTAAATAAAAAAGAAATAAGAGGAAAATATAGGCGGGGAAATTTCAGATATCCCACACAGGGATATTTTCACCAATACATCCCCTAGGGCAAGGGATACAAAGGAAAGAATAAACAAATGGGACTAAATCAAACTAAAACGCTTCTGCATGACTAAAGAAAACATCAACAAAATAGAAAGGGAACCAACTGTATGGGAAAACATATTTGCTAATGATACTTCAGATGAGGGTTTGATCTCCAAAATATATAAAGAACTCACACAACTCCATACCAAGAGGACAAGCAACCCAATTAAAAAATGGGTGAAAGAACTGAATAGACACTTCTCCAGGGAGGACATACAGAGAGGCCAAAGTCACATGAAAAAAAATGCTGAACATTACTAACTACTAGAGAGATACAAATTAAAACCATGATGGGATACCACTCCACATTGGCCATCATTAATAAATCAACAAACAACAAGTGCTAGAGAGGATGCGGAGAAAAGGGAACCCTAGTGCACTGTTGGTGGGAATGGAGACTGGTGAGGCCACTGTGGAAAACAGTATGGAATTTCCTCAGAAAACTAAAATTGGAACTGCCTTTTGATCCAGCAATTCCACTGCTGGGATTATATCCTAAGAATCCTGAAACACCAATTCAAAAGAACCTATGCACCTCAATGTTCATAGCAGCATTATTTACAATAGCCAGGTACTGGAAACAGCCTAAGTGCCCACCAATAAATGAGTGGATCACAAGTCTGTGCTACATTTACACAATGGAATACTTCACAGCAGAAAGAAAGAAGGAACTCCTATCTACCCTTTGCAATAGCATGTATGGAACTGGAGAGCATTATACTAAGCGAAATAAGCCAGGTGGTGAAAGACAAATACCATATGATCTCACCTATAAGTGGAACCTATTAACAAAACAAACAAAAGGGCAAAAACAGAACCAGAGATTTGGAAATAAAGAACAAACTGACAGTGACTAGAGGGTAGGGGGGAGGATAACAGAGGAAAGACAGTGAAGGGGCAAGAAAAAGAACACAAAGGGAGGACTCATGGGCACAGACAAGAAGGGGGGATAGACTGTAGGAGTTAGGGGGACAGGGTAGGGGTGAGCAGTGGGGATAAGGCAGGACAACTGTAGCCGAACCAAAATAAAAAAATAAAATAAAAATATAAAAAAGAAAAAAGAAAATATAAAAATATATAAAAAAGAAAAGTTCATTGTTTACAATGAACTAGGCCAGTGATTTTCAACTTTTATCATCTCATAGCACTTATAAGCTAATTACTAAAATTCCACAGCACACCAAAAAATATACATTTTGCTGATCTGACAAAAGATAGGTATAATTTTGATTTTTATTTATTCACACCAGATGGCTATTGTTGTGTCGGCTGTTGTCATTTTTTTATTTGACACTCTAAGGAAGAGAGGTAGTGCTCCTGACCAAATAGTCAGGTGTTGCATGTTTTAAAAATTCTTGAGGCGCACCAGTTGCACATCACTGAACTAGCCTATCACTCTCTGTAAAAACTTGCTTCCATGTTTTCATCTCACACTTACCCATTCTCCTGTGATATCTGACTACTTCTGAGTTTTTTTTCTGATTAATGCTAGAAAATCAGCTAGCCATTATTTAGAACTATAGTCTGCAAAATTGCTACTGTGAGTACATACGTATGTACAGTAAAAGCATGCCGATGGAGTGTAAACCTGCTTCAGACAGTGTTAAGCCATTTTGCTACCTACTGCTCCTGTTTGGTTAGCCCAGCTTCCCCGCAGCGGTCAGGGTCATAGGGACGTGACCTGGAGACCCACTACGTGATGGTGCTGAAACCAACATCATCACATCAGTACTCTCTCTTGGATACAATATTTAAATAAAGGAATTAAATTAATACAATCATTGAAATTAGAGGAAGTTCAATACCATTTAATTTTTGAAGCTAATCTATGTTCTTTGATAATGGAAATACTGGGACCTGTAGTGTTTCTGTATTTTCTCAGCAATCTGTCAGATGTCTAGCAAACTACTGCCTCAAGTAGTTCTGTACTAGATGGCTACATTCTCTTTGATGAGGTAATATCTTTGTGAAGCTGGATTTTCAGAAGTTGTGATGATAAGCAAGTATGAGATAAAAGTCAACAGGGAACAGGGAATGAGAGTGTGAGATGTTATGTAGTGACAAACAGGCACCATGCTGTTAGGACATAAATACTCATTAAGATGTTTGGACCTAACTATTTAATAAATAAAATCTTTAGCTATTTCTTTTGGTTCCAGAGAGCCATGAAAAAAAAGATACCCTAAATCACAGAGAACTGAAAAATTGGGGGAACTTCTGCGATAATCAATCTATTTATTCAGTATGTACCGTTTAAGTCTTGTGTGACAGATGCTGTTCCAATTCTGGCACGCAGTGATGCGTAAAACAATTGTGACTGCTTGCTCCATGGATTTTACTGTCCAGTGCAAGCTTTTGCCAAGTTGCTCCTCTATGAAAATATAGTTAAAATGTATGAGTTATGCGGACTAGAGAGTGAATGCCGTCTACTACTTATATGCTATTTTTAATCATCTGCAGTTCATTATAACTCCTAGATTTTTAAATTGCATCGATTTTATGTCATGACCACTCCTGGGCAGCATGCGGGACAGATGGCGTCTCCAGCATCCTTTGGCAATCTATTCTGCGGCCTTTGTCCACTAGGGCACAGTAGCTCCTCTAGTCCTGGATCATTATTGGCTACCATAGCTGCACCGAACTTTTCATTTTATCCTTTTTTCTATGGTTGCATCATCAGAAATGACCCATGTTGTATGTAGCCTTACACATCCTAATTTTACTCATTTAAAAAAATATTTATTTCCTGACAAAATTGCATTTTAATAGAGTAACTCAAAGGAAAGAATTGTGTTATTTCAGTAGAAATGTGTGTATGCAAGTACGTACACATATTGAGTGTGACGTCAGGAGGACATTATGGGAAATTCTTGGGAAAGTCTTCTCTTGTATCATACTGCCTACTTATCTCATTGGAAAGGGAATCATCTATCTCATTTTTTACATGTGAAGCTAAATATTTCATTACCATATGTTTTTTAGCACTTATACTCAGTAATTTCTTTTGCATTCCATCTATACCTTAACTTAGTTGCTTTTTGTTATAGCCCCCAAACAATCCTCCCTCTTGTCTGCTCACTCTTCTTTTTATTGATGTACACTCCCATCCACATTTTGTCCAAGTATTTCGCTAGGCTAGAATTCCCTGAAATGCATGCTCTTCCAAGTCTTATCCTTAATCCTTCAAGATCAACATTCCCTGATATTTTAAGCTTTAACAAACATACTGCTTCTCCCCATTCTTATTGTTCTTAGGATTGTACCACGCATACTTTGCATATAGAGTTAGGGTGTAATTCTTTATCCTGTAATTGAACACTTTGGTCTCCTCTGCATCACTAACTAGATTGTAGGCTCCTTTTAAAAAAATAGCCACCTCTTTTACTTCTTGGAGTAATTTCATGCTGGGGTAGAAAATCATATTTGCCTTTTAGAAATTAAACCTGAGTAATTATTTATATGTCTACTCTTTCTTGAAAGATGTAATTTGATGCAATAGTGAAGGGAAAAGGTTGTGAGGCAGAAGAGGGAAACCAAAACAAGATAGGACCTTGCAGAGTAGGTATGGTTTCACCAGAAAACAGAATTGGCCATGCAGAAGTCTTTGAAGAACCTGTGGGAACCCTAGAACTGCTGTTTTTGATGGCAGGAAATTGATCCAGTGGGTCCTTCCTACATCCTCTCATTCATTGGCTAAAGTTTATGCCCAAGGACACCTCTTCTCTGAATTTTGTGTTTCCCGGCCCTCCGGTCACCCTTTGTGAAGCCTGACCCCAGTATCTGGCGTTAGGAGAAAACAAAAAGTTACAGAGTAGTCACAGGTGTGTGAGTTACAGCATAGGGAATACCATTAATAATATTGTAATAATTACGTACTGTGCCAGATGGGCACTTGAAACGTCAGCGGGACCACTTTGTAATGTATGCGACTGTCTAATCACTATGCTGTACACCTGAAACTAATACAAAGTAATACTGAGTGTAAACTATGATTAAAAAAAACAAATTTAATATTCATTATTTTAATTTTTTTTAAATCATGCTCAACATTTTAAAGGCATTTTAAAATTTCATGTTACCTCATGTAAATTAAATAGCAAAGCAAGGATAGGTAAATCCTCTACTTTATCCAACAGATACTTATTACATGTCCAAATCTACCAACCATTTGTTTTAGGTGATACTTTTCAGGGGCGTGATAAAACACGGACTAACAGAAAAACTGCCTCTTAACATGTAGGTCTGCATTTAGTGGAGAGAAATAAACAAGTAATAAGAGCAAATTAGATTATGTGGTTTTATGTGGTCATAGCTGTGTGGGAATGAAATAAAGCAGTAAAGTAGATACCACGTGTTTTGGAAGAGTGAATGGAATTTAAAATAGGGAGATTTGGTTTTTAAATATAGTCAAGCAAGAGTTTGTTTCCAAGTGATCTGTTGAGCTGTGTAAGCATTTTTGTTTATTTCAAATAAAATATATTTGTATTATTTGTTATTCATGCTATCCATCCATACCACTCTATCCTCTGTATCAGGTAGTCCAATAGAAATATATCTGTTTTGTTCCTAAAAAAAAAAATAGGGAGATTTGGGGAGTCCTCTTTTAAAAGATTGCATATGATCAGAGATTCAAAAGAGGTGAATGAGTGAGCAAAGATTTAAAAAAGAGTAAAGCATTCAAGGCAGAAGGAAAAGCAAAAGCAGAGTTCCCAATATGGGAACATTCTTGATGCGCTGAAGAAGCAGAAAGGAGGTCATTGTGGCTACAGCTAAATGAGTCAGTAAAAGCAGCTATCAAGAGACAACGTCAGAGAGATAACAGGAGCCAGAAAATGATGGAGATGAGTAGGCATCATAGGGTTTTTGAGCAGAGGGGAGACCGACTGATATATTTTAGCAGGATCTTTCTGACTTCATCAACACCAGTTTAGACTGTTGCGATAAGGTGGCTTGGATGAGGAATGTCCGTGTGGAGTTATGTATTGTTAGGTCTAAAAACTCACATGCTGCTGTCTATCTATGAGCATCACTAACTAGCTGCACCTCATCTGATCCTCACCCTACTGAGAGGATCAGATGAGTATAAATCGGATACTTAAAAAAAAGATTTAAAAAAGTATAAAAGATTTTATTGCTTAAAGATTTCACTCTCCTGCCAGCCCATAGAATTATTCAAAGAATCTAGTCACCTACGAGAACCAGTGGTCACCTCCTCTTGTTATTAACAAGGCCTGCCTGCGGGTTCACTCTGCAGAACAAGGTGGTAAAAGTCTAGTTATCTCTTTGAAAGTAAAACTAAGAGAATTTGTATGTGGAGTACAAGAAAAAGAGAGGACTTGAGAATACCGCCATGGAAAAAATTTAAGAAGCTCCGTGTTTTCAAACCTAAGCTACAAGATTCATACAGTTGCTGTTACCTGGCATGGGGATGACTATAAGAGGAGCATATTGGGGTGGACAGATCAGGTCACTTTTGGGTATATTTTCTTTGAGGTATTGTATCATTTGGTATCGACCATGAAAATAAAATACATTATATATATTTTGGAATAAAGCCAACAGAATACTTGAGATTAAGGAAGTTGAGAAGCGTTTTGTCGTGGGTGTGGAGATGAGCCACCTAGATACCCCTTTGGGGGCTGAGAACGCTGTCCATACACAGCCTCCCTCTGGGAAGCTGCCCTTGCTGGGCCACCCCCAACCATGAATGGTGGAGATGGAGGTCTACTGTGTGTCAGCCAAGTCAAGGCAACTCAGGCTCCACCCCAAGGGAAGTCCACTGAGGCTGCCAGGAGTCTGTACTACATGTCCATGTCTCCCACTGCCCAATCCTGCTGCCTCAATCTTTCCTCAGTATTCTGCATGCCAAAGTCCATCTCAATGGACATCCAGGGGAGTGGGGGAAACATGGAAAGTGTGGTTCCTTATACATTGAATGGTGATGGTCAGGGGGACAAGACCACCAAAATCAAAGGCTGCTGGTAGACGTGGTGAGAAACCAGGAATGATGCTTGGATTCAACACTATCGGTGATGAGTTTCACAAGAGCAGTTTCCTTGGGAAAGTAGGGCCAAACCCTTATGCAGTTTTCAAGAAGAGTGTGAGTTCAAAGAGGTGTTTTGTTTTGATTTGAAATGGAGAAAAGGACATTTTGCATGTTGATTGTGAAGAACCAAAGGAGGAAGAAAAAATGATGTAAGAGAGTAGGAAAGGTAATTTATCGTAGAAGTGGAGTAGCTGGATTAAATTTTAATCTATAATAAAAGAAGAAAGGCAGAATATGGGTGAGTAAGTGTTGGGCTATAATGAATGTGTTGAAAACAGATGAACTTTATTAAACATAATTCCTACAGCAGCCAGAAGGGAGATATTCAAAGGCTTTTTGATGTTCTTTCTTTTATAGCCTCCAACTCTTTTTCTGATAACTTCATAACAGATCACTTCAAAGCCCATTAAAATAACCAAATCTCAGCTCTCTTATGTGAACATTTAGACATACAGCCATGGTGTACTTTGTTTCTGATTACTTATTTTTGTTAAAACACATTTTTATTCTATCTGCTTACCTTTTATTTCCTATTCTCAATTTCTTATTCTATATTATATGAACAACTTGCAAAGAGACATGTATAATGTAGAGTTTAATCTTGACCTTCTCCATTCCAGCAACCCCTGCTGCTAGATAGCACTCAAAAATTTTAATTGATTATTCGCTTGGAATGTTCTTCCACTACTACATCCTTCTACTACCTGAAAATCTTCCTCACTTTCTCCCAGCCTTTGCTTAAGATCCACCTTTGATATTGCAAATTTAATCCTGCAAATTGTTCCCTTCTTTCTCACCCTATATGCAAGGTACTTTGTTTTCCTGCTTTTACCACTTTCTTATTTACTATGTATTTTGCATATTAATTATGTTTATTATGTGCTATCTACCTCTCCCACCATGATGCAGTACAAACAAGGGCAGGGTCCTGTCTATTTTGTTCATTGATGATTTCCAAAAAGCTAAAATCACATTTGGCTCAATGTAGGTGCTCTGCAAAATGAATTAATGGATGCACTTATTGTTCCTATACATTTAAAGAATCAATTCCCTCTTTAACTTTTCCAAATTTACTTAAGAAGATATATATGCTCATCCTTTTCTATAATGTATTAGTCACTTAGTATATTCCTGATGTTACTTTAAAGTCACAATAACCAAAACCATTTATTTAATTCAAGAGATACTTATACAAATAAATATTTATCGATCAAATGGTGCAATGTATTCTGTGGCATGAAATGGTAGATATTTGCTCTCTGCTTTTGTTTATAGTCGGCTATTAACAAATCACAATAAAAAATTTATTTCTGGTTACAATTGGATGGGTCTGTAGTGACTACTTACAAAATTGTACAGGGATGAGTTGTAGGTCAGTTAGCACTGCCTTCTCAGCTGTTGTCCATGGAGTGTGACCTCATGAGCACTGTGAGAACTACCCCTCAACCAGGCTGTGAGACATTTGGTTCACAATTCTATTTTCAGAAATTTTATGTAAGTACTGCTTAATAATTATGTTGAACAAATAAATAAATACATACCACTAAACATCCAGTTAATCAGTATAACAAGATATTAGTATAAAGCTATTTCTACTTTCCTTTTTTGAGGAGGTGATACTATAGATATACTATAAAATCAAAAAGACAAATCTCTATATCAAAATTTGCAGAGCAAAACATTAAAAACAAAACAAAACATGACTTTTCAACCCCCTCAGCCATTTCAAAATGTAAAAATGGGTGAGAATAGGAAATGAGAAGAAAATGATACTTTATAAAGGGCCTATCTCTGAAAAACAAATGTGCTGTGGAGACCCAAGCCTTGTGTTTTTTAGGAGGGGAGACCTGTATCTCTTTTGGCAGAAATATGAGGAAGTTCCCATGAGAACACCTGGAAAGAGTGAAGAGATTTAAAAAATGGTTAATGTGAGATCTCACAACTTGAATCACTGGTCATCCACTCCACAAAGACACTGGTGGAGCCTGCTTCTTCCTTAAGTGACTTCTGAGAAGTCTCCAACCTGTCTATCTTTTGGAATCTGTCTGGTCCTTGGAACGCTGCTGAATACTACTATAAAATGATTCTCCAAGCAAACAGTATCCACAGAAAAGCAGGTGTAGCCATACTTTTATCTGACAAAGTAGATTTCAAGATAACGAAGGTAACAAGAGACAAAGATGGGCATTTTATAATGATAAAGGGCACGCTACATCAAAAAGACCTAACTCTTTTTAATGTATAATATATATGCACCCAGTCAGGGAGCACTGACATATACAAAGCAACTACTAACAGAAATGAAGGGAGAAATTGACCAAAACACAATCATAGTTGGGAGCCATTGACAGCTCTAGACAGAGCATCCAGACAGAAATTCGACAAAGAAATATTAGCCTTAAATGACACATTAGGCCAAATGAACATAATTGACATTTATAGAGCCTTTCATCCCTGAACATCAGATTATTATTCTTCTCCAGTGCACATGGGACATTCTCAAGGATAGACTATATGTTGGGTCATAAAACCAGCCTCACCAAATTCAAGATGATTGAAATCATACCAAGCACATTCTCTGACCACAGTGCTTTGAAATTAGAGCTCAGCTGCAAAAAGGAAGTAAAGAAACCCACAAATTTGTGGAGATTAAACAGCTACTAAAAAATGACTGGGTCAAAGAAGAAATAAAAAGTCAGATCAAAAAATGCATAGAGACAGATGAGAATGAGAATATGACATAAAATTCAGACACGCGCATGGGGCCCTGCAGTACCACTTTCCCGATTCTGAACACAGCAAACAAATCAACCATCTCATGGCTTCTAGGTTCTCTAAGTGGAAATTAAGACTTTTGTATAGTTTTAACAAAGGTGAAAAAATGACCTATCTCTGCATGAAAATATTATTAAGACTCAAAATGTTATTTTCACATTTGAATGTGTAATTTGTGAAAATGTGTCCACTGTGCAAATTAATGCAAAGGTAACTTTGCATTAATTTAGCATTCTACTAATCTACAACAGGTCTCATTGTGCCTGTTACTCTAAGAACACTTATGCACAGTTTGGTTAATCAGCAGTGACAAAGGTGCAGTAGACTTCACTGTCGGAAGGTAAATTGAACACTAATGATTGACTGGATTTTAGATACTCTAACTAGTTACATATAGTTCAGATCTTTGGTCAGGACTAAGGTTGACAGTGCTATAGAATTATAATCTTTATATCCCTTACTCTTAGTCAATGTATGATGTACAAGACTGAAACATAGTTACTCCAAAATTCAGTTTAAACTATACCAAATTTTTAATATAAAATTATTTTTTAAAAATTCTATGGCTCTCATGTTAAAGTTAAGGAAAATCTTGATAATTGAAGCCTTGGCTATAAGTTTCTGTTGGTCAAAGTTTTACTGTCTCTTTTTTCTAAATTTGCCTTTGACAATAATTAGAAATTTAATTTTTAATTTTTATAATTTTGTGACTATACCCATCCTCTTTAGATATTGATGTACTTATAATTTTTAAGGTATATCATGAAAAGATCATAAACTGCAAAATATTATTCCTGACATAGAAAAATCTTTTATTTTAAAGATTGTATGTATTTATTTTCAGAAAGAGGGGAAGGGAGGGAAAAAGAGAGGGAAACATCAATGAGTGGTTGCCTCTCGCGCGCCCCGAGACCTGGCCCACAAGGCAGGCATGTGCCCTGACTGGGAATTGAACCAGTGACCCTTTTGTTCACAGGCCAGCACTCAGCCACACCTGTGGGCCATAGAAAAATCTTGATGAAGGAGGGTAACTTTAAGCAATATATTTATTAGTTAATAAATAGTTTATTTATTTTTGGTATGTTTTTGTACTCAATTCTCTTTCATGATATATTATAATGATTTTAACTTTTGGAAATGTGCTCAAATTTTTTCCTAAGTATTATTTTTGGTGCATCTTTGAAAAAACTTATTTGAATGTCAAACATTAAACTCTGGCTATCATTTGATTAAAGAGAATCATGAAGTAAGTCAAATAATTCTGTGCCTTTTTCCTCTATGATCTATATACTCCTTAAAATTTGGTTCTTCATAGTTATTCTCTGGAAGGGCAAATTACTGACACGTGGCCTTTGTCTAACTTGTGGTCTATCTTCTACTACAGTAAACAACTTATTTGGCTCATTTACTCCTGTAGAAAGAATTACATTATTCAGTGACTTTGGCATAACAATGCATTTCTTAGGTGATTAGATAAAAAGCTTTTCTGTGTGTAAGCATAATTCCCTGAAATGGTTGGTAGAGACTCTTATAAGCTGCAAAATTATCTAGACTCTAAGTTCGAAAATAAAACTGTGTGGCATTTTAGTTCTGCTTGACCACTGACCTGCTCTATTACTTTGACCGTGTATTAAATTCTCTGAGACTCTCATAATTAAGCAATGGGTACAGAAATTCTATCCACCTGTTTGGTAGGGTTGCTATAAGCATTTTGTAATTTTCTCAGTTTTTGAAATTTGATGTATGTTTTTCTTTGTAATGATTTAACTGATTTTTGAAGAGAAAGCCTTTACCATAAACCATTGTAGTCATTATTAGGGTTGTTAAACATCGAAAAAACTTGACTTTTTTTTTTACTCTAGCAGAATGAAGAAGCAAAAAACTATCAATGAATAAAACAAGACAAAAATTACAGTGCTCACCTCTGGAGTTTTGAGTATGTTGGCATTTGGATTTTTCAGGTGTCCGAGTTTTACCCCCTGCTCACGACAGTAAAATATTAGCTGCTTGGAGCTGCAGTGAAATTGTGATTACACTGACTAGTGAAGAGGTTGACCATCCCTGAAAGAATGGAAAATTTAAGGAAATGAGTGTCACTGTATCACTGACGACATGAAAAAATAAAATACAAATGAAAATTATAAGCTAGGTATGTCAATAATACAGAGAGGAAAATTAGGAAATTTGCTTTCCTAATTCATTTTTAGATGTTGGACTGCTATAAAGTAGGGATAGATAAGGTTGCTTAAATGTATCTCAGGAAAAAGCACTTCACAGTAAAGAGTGAGAAAAATCCTGAAGGTAGATTTAAATATTAACTTTATTATTTTTCCTATTTTTTAATTATTAAATTAAAAAAATTCAGTTATAGTTTACATTCAATATTGTTTTGTATTAGTTTCAAGTGTACAGCATAGTGGTTAGGCATTCATGATATTTAAGCATTCCCATAGTATTTAAATATTAACTTTAAAGTTACATACACCAAACTGATAATTTTTGCTAACTAGTCACCCAACCAATATTTGAAGATTTTCAATGGTTCTATATCTAAGACTGCTCATTACATCTTGAAATGAGTTTGAATGTTAGGAAGCCAAATGGCTGGTTAAATATTTTTCAAATTTGAAAATATGAATATAATCAAATAGCCTAGAGTGATTCATTGATAACAGGGTGGATCTATATAAACAATTCAGTGCATGAATAGTGTTTAGACATAGTTATAGGAAATCAAGAAGAACATGCATTTTCAATTTTGTTTGGTTCTCAGATTATTATTTGTCATTTTCAAATGACTAAAGGTTTTGAGGGAGACAACATTTAGCACCACCCCAGTGCCAGTGTTCCAGCTGCGTCTGCATTCTAGACAGATTGGGGGTGTGTCGGCTGTGCTTAACGTTCAGCTGTTCACCGTAGCCCGGCTGCCAAACCGAAGGGCCATCGGCTACACATGGCGTCTCTGCGCAGTTCCCTAACAGACCCAGGCAATAAGCAGTGCCATGCTTGTGTCCAGAGTTGGAAAACACATGCAAATACTTCTGCTCTCTCATGTCGAGTTTTGTCATCAAAATTTTAATTCAAGGACCATAGAAATTATGTACCTCCCTACAAGCATAATGAAATTAGTTGCTATGCTTACTTCATTTCTTTTACATAGGAATTAGCATTTGTGATTTACTCTTCTTTGTGTTTTACACATTGGGTTGACTCAGTAATTAATGGTCTACTCTTAGAAAAAAAATAGAATGTGAATACCTTTAGATTTAACTCATTCTTTTTCCCCTATAACTTTGTTATTCCAAGATAATCAACTTTAATTTTTAGGCTTATATAATATCTTCAGAAATTAAACCTGAAATAACAACATAAGCTAAGCATCTGGGAAGTTTGTTGTAGCATTAAAACTAGGCGGTATGTAGAAGTATTTGTCTCATTCCTGATAATAACACCACAGAATAGCAGCTGCACTGCCCCCACCCCGGCCCCAGCAAGTTGTTATAACCTGGAAGGTACTGTCTTTGATGACAAACTTTTTCATGTACACAGTTCAATAAAAATATTGTTGTACCAAATTTTAATTTTCTAGTGAAAAGTTGCTCACTTTTTACTTTCAAGCAACACTTTTAAAGAGGTGGAAGTCACCATCACGTGCAAATCTCTT
Source organism: Desmodus rotundus (assembly GCF_022682495.2). NCBI lineage: Eukaryota > Metazoa > Chordata > Mammalia > Chiroptera > Phyllostomidae > Desmodus > Desmodus rotundus. The sequence goes on along the minus strand of NC_071388.1, from coordinate 176,683,539 downwards.
ACACTGTTTCAATCTCTTCCTTAATATACCAATTAGAATTTTGCCTGCTAGGATGAGATTGTGCCCAGTTGAACTCAGAAAATGAAGACATAAAAATTAACTATTTTTAATATTTCTCACAAGTGCGTAAGCGGCAGAATAACCTTGAAATACAGCTTTTTATAAAGTGGAAGAAATCATAATTTCTATTATTAAATTAATATTGCTAGAACATCTCATGATACCACTGGATATTCATAACTTTATTTAGATCAATTTAAAAATCTGCAGTTAAATAGTTAAATGTGAAGCTGATGCTCTACATGTAGAAATCAACTTTGTGTATTTCATAAATGAAGACAAGAGGTAGAGGCTACTGACTAAGTAACTTCAGTAACTTCTCTTAACCAGGGTATATTTCAAGTGTCTGAAATATACCAAGTGGTATATGTCAGGTGGTATATTTAACTCACTTAACTACAAAATGGCTCGTGTTGCAGTAACTGGAGCTTTGTTGATGAATGTGCTACTATTTTTACACTGAGATGAACAACTGACAGAAAGACTCACATTGTTGTATGAACTAAGCTGATCCAATCTAGTAGCAAACATGATCTGAAAAGATAGAACTAATATAATAATAAATTATATTACAAAAAATCATATGTGTCTTTCAGATACATCATAGACACTTTGTTTTTATATAACTGTAGGAAAAACCTATTTTATTAGATTTTATAAAAAATGTGGATTAGGTACCATGTCAAAACTTTTTCCAGGCTGTTTTCTACCAGTCCACAGCCCACTGGTTTCTGCTCCCTTTGAAGTTTCATGGTTGTGACTGACATGTAATTGAGTGTTTGACTATCAGTTCACATACTGGGTTTGGTGATGTGTGCATGCCACTCTCAGCATACTTGTAATAAAGTGTTATTTTTCTGTGCTCAGATTCGTTGTTTTTGGAATACATCGCCTGCTGTGGGGGACCATCAGTTAGGGCATCCATGGGTTTTGAGTAGGAGTTGTTGGAAGATGAATTACATGGGACTAAGAGTTCCCAAGAAAGGGAATGTGTTTCTTAATTAAGGTCTGTGTAGATAGCTACTATTTTCTCTTCTTATTTCTTATGGGTGATCTTTTAAAAAAATCCTTTCTACTGCCACTGGTAATAACTCAGAGAAATACTTTTGGATTTTAGAGTGAATAAAAATAAAGAAGAATATGAGTATTGTTATAATTTGACTTGAAATCAAATATTAACTTAGTCAATCTTTTCAAACCTTGCTTTAGGCAAAAAGAAAGACAAAGTTTGCTATTAAAACACATAATTAGAACAAGTCTGAATGCTACTTATTCTGTTGTGGGTGTATAAACCCTATGCTTATATAATTGGACATCTTTCTCGGTCGTTAAAGGAGAATATATTCTATCTCCATTTTATTGTATGATGTCAAAATGATCAAAATAAACTCTGTTTTCTTCTACCATGATACCCACCCAACACAATTCTAAGTATGGGAACGTACACTTTATTATAAACATTTCTGAGTGTAATAAAGTTTTGGGTTCCTTATTTTAGATACATATTACCTTTGATCCATCTTATTGGAAGAAATTATATAAATAAGAAACCTATAGATTGGATTATGTCTTTGAGATGCACTGTGTTTTATTAATCTTGAATTGTATTGTTGAAATCTCATTGCACTTTTATGTTTTTATGGGTTAAGTCTGCTTTAGAAAGCTGAATAAACTCTGTAGTTGAAGTTCATTGAGATAAGTGCTCTGGTATTGTTTTCTTTTACTTTTTCTTGGCAATTTTCTTTTTGTTTCTTTTTTTCTTCTCTTTTTCTCTTATTTATTTATTCATTTATTTTTAATATGTGGTACACATTTTGCTTTGCTTTGAAACTACCTGTGGAGGTGCACTTCACCCGTAAAATGGTCGGAAACAGTGACTATTGTTTCATTCTCCTGTGAAAGTTACTTGCCATGTAGTTCACATTATTTATCTTTGTTACCGTCTTTGCTTCTGATTGATGACTAAAAAAAGGCAAACAATTCTTGCCGCCTCCTGTGCTTATTTCTGTCAAAACATGTAAGCCACTACAGTATAGCATCTCAGATTTCTCTTTCTATTCTTCATCTTTCAAATTCTCCTAAGTTATATATTCGTCTTCATGTATAGTGTGTTTCCTGTTACCCACAATTTTAAGATAAAAGTGCCCTGGTTTCTCATTGTTGAAATGTACAGTCCCGTAACCTGAAGCAAACTTAGCAGCTGAATTGATAGTATAGCTGAATAACATGGACAATGGTGACCTATAACTTTTTTTTTTTTTTGGGTACACCTCTGTTTCAGACTGCATTCTTCTCTCTTTGAATCACTGCCTTACGTGATTTATATCTACTTGATGATAAAGAACATATCTTATTTTTCTTTAAAGGTCTTGTACAGGTTAGGCACAAAATATGTAGTCCTTAAATAATTTTTGTACCAATGGTTAATGGGATCAAAATAGAGTGGAGGGTGAAGAATTTGTATACTGCCTTGGGTCTTTACTGCAGGTGACCAGTGGTCTTTCAGATAATCGCTACCGTTTTGATGGTATTAAGTGGGGAGATAAGTATCTTTCTACATCACCGCTCATCTTCAGCCCTTCCCCTCTTCCTCTTCTAGCATAAGTCCCTCTCTCCTTATGTACAAGGGAATAAGGAAAGGAATATGAATATCCTAAGCCCAAATTCTTTATCAGTACAACTATGACAAGTCTGATCTCAGAGCTACACAGAAACTGGGGTCAGATAACACCTAATGAGTGGTAGAAAAAAGAAGATATAAGCCAATGAAATCAAACAGACTTGGTTGAAACATAAATTCTTGTCTGTATGAAAACTTTTATACTCAATTTGTGATGATCGAGTTAAATTACTAGATTTGTGTAATCTTGACCAGCATCACAGGGCTTTGGTCCTAACATTATTAGAGATTTAGTCCAATTTTTTATCTTGGCGTTTTGAGTGTTTTTTTTTTTTTTTCACTAAGGCACATGCTGAGGGAAAGATAGTATTTACTAAGCTTTCTATTGGAGAGATGAAATAGTCTCAATTCCATGATGGATTAGATTTGTAATCTTGGTTGACCCTCTTAAATTGATCTTAGTCTCCTAAATATAAAAATAACAGAATCATATTTTTTGCACAATTAATTTGAGTAATATTCATGAAAGTACCTAGAAGTAAACACTTTCTTCCTTTCTCTCTTCATCTTTCCATTTCGGAAAGGTTGAAAGAAATGAGGCTAAAAGAAAAAAAAAATGGAATGTTCAATTTTGTCTCCCTCCATCCAGGGAGGAATGCCTTTCTCCCTCCCCATCTCTGAAAAATGAAACTACAAGTTGTAAATTCAAGACTTTCTACTATGTTTTTTTTTTTGCTGGTATTAATGATTTTCTTGAATTGGATAAGTAGCACAATAAAAAATGAAGTGATTGATATGTTAATAACAAGAATACTATGCAGCTTCACAAAATCAAGGACACTAACCTTGTTAAAACAAGTTGAATTACATTACCAGTCATCAAATATCTGAAATGTGGAAAAGAAAAGGAGGAGAGAGTTTAAAGTCAAACTGCGCTCAAGTCCCAACCTGAGATTGGAGACATAATATTTGACATCTCTGATTTCTTGTACTCCATCTGGGAACTGGCTAATTTAGTAAAGAGTTGGATATATTTAATTTTTCACTTTTGTGAAGGCGATGCACATAAGTTGCACTTGACAATGGCAGTTTCTCCCCAGAGATACCAGTACTTCACTATTGGAAAGGCTACTGGTTTTGAAGTTTGGACAGAGAAACATTTAGTTTAAATAGATATCATATACCAAATTAAGTTATGAGAAAGACAAAACAAATTTTCAAAAGAACTTTCTGCGAAAAGTTCAATGACTCAGAAACAGGCAAACTTAAACCTCCTTTAGATGGGCATAATAAATTGGCAAAAGAATAGATGGGGCATTTGTGAGATTTCCTGAGGTAAGACATTTCCCTGTGTAAGTCCTTATTTTCATCAAAGGAAGAAGAGTGGAGGGTGCTCTTCCACCATCTCAAACTCAGATAAGTGAGTTTGCACACAGTCGCTTAGAGGGTTTGAGATGTTCTGCATGTTGGAGGACTTCATGACCTGAGTCTGAGTCTGCCTCACCGCTGCGGATAATGAAGGGAGTGAACACAGAGCTGGGCAAGAGCTGCACTTCCAGTAGTGTTTTCCGTTGATTAGATGTGGGCTACTTGGAAAGAGAAATGGCCTGGTGCTATCTTAAATCTTGGCCAAGAAGATGTCCTAAAGGGTGATGAATATTCAACAGAGAGTCTAATGTAGAATGGATCACCATATCCAGGAAAATGTGAGGATGATGGGAGGTGCCAATGGAAGGAGAGACACCTCTTGCTTAAGAGAGGACCATTCACCAATCTTTTGAGAACTTTGGTGTCCTCCCTCTAGCAACTCTATTTTTTCCCTCTTCTGCAGATCAAAAGTGCAGCTCAGGTGGGTGGTAGGTACAAAATGTGAGCTGAAAGATGAAGCTGAACCTAGTTCCTTGCCCCACTGTGGATTGCCAGCCAACAATTGACCATGGCTGGTACAGAGGGAGTGTCTTTCCATTAAATTAAGATAGATTAATACCTTGGACTAGACCTTTTTAAATACTCATTATTAACTGTCTGCCTTATAACGTGGCCATGGAACTGTCCACTGTTTAAGAGTGGACATAAAATTGTCATGGAGCTTAAGGAGCTTTCATCTAGTGGCAGGGAGAAAGGTTTCTCCACTGAATAAATTACAAATGGAAAATAGAAATAAAAATAAATTGGATTATTTATTTATTTATTTATTTATTATTGTATTTACTTCCATTACCATTTATCCCCCTTATACCCCTCTCCCCACTAAAATCGCCACACTATTGTCGATGTCCATGAGTCCTTTTACCTTTTAGCTGGATTTTTTCACCCTCTAACTTACCCCCAGAGCTGTCAGCTTGTTCTTCATTTATGAGTCTGTCTCCATTTTGCTTATTGAGTTGTTTATTCATTAGATTCCAGATACAAGTGAAGCTAAATGGTATTGGTGTTTTTCTGACTGGCTTATTTCACTTAACATAATGCTCTTCAGGTCCATCTATGCTGTCAAAAAGGTAAAATTTTCTTCTTTTCTGTAGCCGAGTAGTAGTAGTTCATTGTGTTTATCTACCACAGTTGTTTTATGCACTCATCTGTTGATGGGCACTTGGGCTTGTACCACTCTTGGTGATTGTATAACTCTGTAATGAACACAGAGGTTCTTACATTGTTTTGAATTAATGTTTTGGGTTTCTTGGAATAAATTCCCAGAAGTGGGATCACTGGGTCAAAAAGCAGTTTTATTTTTAATTTTTGAGGTATCTTCACACTGTTTTCCACTGTGGGTGCACAAATCTGCACTGCCATCAACAGTGCAAAAGGGTTCCCCTTTCTCCCCATCCTTGCCAGCACTTGTTGCTTGTTGATTTATTGATGATAGCCATTCTGACAAGTGTGAGATGGTATCTCATTGTAGTGTAATTTGCATTTCCTGATCAGTGATGTTGAGAATCTTTTCATGTTTATTGGCCATGAGTATGTCTTCTTTGGAGAAGTGTCTATTCAGGTATTTTGCCCATTTTTTAAATTGGATTGTTCGTTTTTCGGTGTTGAGACATAATTTTTTTATAAGTTTGGGTATTAACACCTTATTGGAGGTATTGGCAAATATGTTTTCTCATTCAATAGGTAATCTTTTTATTTTGTATATGGTTTCCTCTGCAGTGCAAAAAATTTTAATTTGAGGGAGTCCCATTTGTTTATTTGTCTTCTTTTGTTTCCCTTGCCTGACAAGATATATCAGTGAAAATATTACTATAAGCAATGCCCAAGATTGTATTGCCTATGTTTTTTTTCTAGGATTTTTATGGTTTCAGGTCTAACATTTAAGTCCTTAATCTGTTTTGAATTTATTCTTATGTTTGGCATAATAGATTCTATATTATCAGAAAAGAAAGAACTTGAAATTTGTTTTTGTTTTTCATAAAACAAAAAATGTCTTTAAAAATGCAAATAAGAATTCCAATAATGCTATGGAAATATATTCATGCAGAAATGATTTGCTCAATATATATTTTAAAAGTTGATGTGCAAACAGCCAACTTTTTATCTTCACAGACACGTTAAAATATGTAATTTGGAAGTTCCCTATTGCTTAAGTAGGGAATTTATGACACAAAGGTAAAACAGACGTCACTGAACTTACGTCCTATGTGACTGTCATAAAAGCAAGGTGGTAAACAAGCTCAGTAGAGTGTCTCATAAACAATACTGTAACTACCTAAGTCTATTTGGAATGAAAATGAGAATAGAATAGTCCTTTAATAAGCTATGCCAATATTTACAGTGCTTTGCAATTTGTAATTTTTCTCATTTCTATTTTTATGTTGGAATAGCTGCTTAAAAACATACAAGTATTTGTATTTTTCTAAGTTTGTTTTATAGAAACTAAAAATGTATATTTGTAGGAAAGAGCAAGTTAGTATATGATCACAGAAAGTGAGAGGTTGAAATTGCAGGACTATTCTTTCAGACTTTTCATTTTTATTTTGTTTCTTTGTTCCCCACATCCTGACATACACACTGGGCTCTCAGTCAATGAAGCTTAGAAGGGATTTCTTAGATGAAAAAGAGATCTATGCAATAGCTTTAATTTTATCTCCAGTGCTCATTGATCCTCAGAACAAATATTATCTCCTCTGGAGATGCCAAGCATATAAAAGAAAGCCCTTCTAAATTATATTATGTACTCACAGAATTTTAATAAGACTGTGTGAAAAATTAGAAATACATAACATTACAGAATGATAGACATATTTAGTCTAGTTTTCAGAGGAGACCCTCTCACGTTAAAGTTGTTGTTGTTCGGATTTTAGTTAGTGCTCTTGAAATTCACTTGAAAAGTACAAATTTGACCCAATGTCAGGTGTATAGAACAGGAAGAATTTTGGAGAAATATTTCCTTTTTTTCAGTATCAAAGTGTATATTTTATTTTTTTTTATTGTTGTTCAAGTACAATTATCTCCATTTTCACCTCACCATACCCAATTACTATTTTCTGATATTGAACAACAAAACAATATAAATCAACTATTTTTGCCTTCTGCCTTTATGATATGCAAATATTTTGTGCAAATATTCATATCACACAGATTGAGATTATTACTTGACATTTTTCTGTCAGTCCTCTGAAACAAAAAATATTGAGAAGTATAACATAAAGATGAGTGAGTTAAAAGTTGTATTTAGTGTCTAATTTTTATAGGTGATATGATAATTTGTATTTATTCCAATTTATCATGGATGGTCAGATATTTTAATAATGTCATTTATTTATTATATCAGAAGATTGAGGTGCCTATTTTGGTGATAGAACTGACACTACAGGTATAAAGGTGGATATAACATAGTCTCAGCTTAAGGGATCTGAGAGTGGGTTTCCACCCCACGGGGACAATCCAGTTCGATGTTACCTGTTGCCATGAGGACAGCACAGGATGCTATGCAGACACGGAAGCTCATTGGCTTGTAAAGCAAGCATCTGGAAGTCTGCCTGAAATGTTCACTTTCACGTTGAATGTTTTGATGTTATGTAGATATTTATAGTTTCAGTATATTTATCACAGCTGTGCTTCTTTTCTATAAATCTAGAGATTTCTAAAATATATTGAATTTTGTAGAATAGTGGTTATCCTCCCTGTTGTTTATTCAGCATTATAATATATTTTTCTAAAGAAAATTGCCTATACTCAGGTGGAGGGCTCTAATGAGGTTTACCAACTTCAGTTGGAAGGTTCATGTCAAGTCAAAAGAGAAAAGATTGTTTATTTCTTGCTAACAAGAAAGCATAATCTGACAGGTTTAGTATTAACGGAGACCCTCTCAAGAGGAGATAAAAAGCACCAGGTCTCCAGACTGTTTGAGTAAACAAGAATATCAGGCATGTTAATTTGAAATTGAAATACAGTATTTGGTCATTAGCTATGCTGGTGTGTAAATCTCAATAGCTTCTCGTTTAGATTTTAGAAAAGTGTTATGACAGTGGTTTCAATAATTTTTATTTAAAAGATCTATGCTTATGATTTTAGAAGCATTTTGTAAAAATCATCGTAGTAGAAAATTATGGGTAACAGATTTACTCATCCTAGTAAGACCTAATACACTAAGTATCTCCCTCATGCTGGGCACTGCTTTAAGTGCTCTAGACCATTTACTTCTCATGGCAAACAAGCAAAGAAGGAAACATAGAATTACTTTCCATTTATAAATGAAGAAACTGAGGTGCAATGTCATTAACTATCCTTTAATGTCACATAGCTGGTAAGTTACTGAGTAAACCAAACCCAGTTACGTCTAGCTCCAGACTTAAGTCTAGCTATACCTCCTAATCACACTGCCTTTAATTTGCCTGTAAATATATTTAAATTTTCTAAATACATTATTTGTTGTTATAGTACAATCTGATTTTTCCTGCACTTAACATTATATTAATACAATTTCAAAAATTGCAAGCCTGGTACAACATAAATAAAGGAACAAAAAACCCACAACAATTCAATCTGTAGATAAAAGTATTAAAGGCACAAAGAAATGCAGATGCCTAAATTCAAACTACCAAATAATCATTTAGCACTCTATTTTGTCTCATTTTTACAGATTTAAAAAAATTAGTAAGGGATTTGATGTTGAGGGCATTAATAATGGTAAGCAGGCACATTGTCTAAGCCAGTGTGGTAGCTATGTGGAAAAATCTTACGTAATTCAAAATCTTTCTACCTGGAGTGACATATGCATTTACTTATTACTTAGAATCTGTTTCTAAGCAAATTATTATAATACAATTAATTATAAATATTATCATTGAATTTAATGATTTTTTCTGAGTTTCTTATGTTTTTAATTTGTGGTTGATCTACAGTTCTTGTCTCTGTTATTAACATCATTTAAATTGTGCTCGCATCCCATGTAGGTTACACGTTAATCCTATTTTTATTGTTCCATAATCTGTGATGTGGCAGACTTTGGATAGTATGTCTTCCTTTTGATAAATATGTCCATACTATTTGAGTTGTACAAGTGTAAGTCTGTTTTTTTTCATAATCAGTTTCTAGGATTTAATTACCGTAGTTCCACTTTTTAAATTGACCATTGACTGTTAGATACCTCAGTGAGTTAATAAATGCTACCGCACTGAAACTAGACGGTGTAAAACTCATTGTTCATGTAATGGGCCTCACTACTAAAGACTCAATTTGCTACACACAATTCTGAATGTTGCCTGGGGCCTCCCTCTGGAGTTATGGGGCCTAAATTTCAGTGATTTGTCAATGAAAGGCAGTACTATCTTGAGTGCCCAATGAAGCACTTATGTAGAAAAATCATCCTTTTATTTCTGATATAAAAAATGAAATTTTAAACAGACTTTGTCACAAACTAGGAGAAATGGATAAACATAAAAAATCTGGAACAAGAAACAGAAAATAGAAATTTCAGGCATTTTCAGATTCAGTAATTTAAAAATGTGCATTAATTTTTTTTTCTGTTTTCTCTGTTTTAAGCTTATCTCAGAATGCATAGTTTAGTCTCCATTCCTAATGCTTTTGTGCTTGGACTGTAAGCAGGTAAAAGTAATGTCAAGCTTTCAGCTCTGTTCTTTTCTTTTCTTTTTTTTTTTTTTTGCATTGAACCTTATGCAGTTTGGAGAGGTGACTGAAAATACAAACAGAAATCCCTTTACATGGCTCTCTTACAGTTTCTATTTACCTTCTAAAATTTTAACAGTTGTCTTCTCTTTTGTATTCTATCTCCATTGAAAAGATCATTTTCTATAAACATGATGCTTTATTATCCCATCTGTGTCTGGCTCCTGTCTGTTTATGGCTCATGTCAGTAAGGCAAGCAGTACTATTACCCATAATACCCAAACTAGCAAAAACTGCTCTAAATCTAGAACGTTACTGCCTACTTCTCTATTTTTATATTTTATATGTGTTTAAGAATGACTACAATAGTACTGCAAATATTTCATAGGTATTATGGATAAAGAATACAGATGAAATAATGAAAATATTCATCATCACAAACTGATGTGAATCCAATATTATTGCTGTCTAGACTTTCAATTTGTTATGAAATATTCAATATCTGAAATATGTGTTGCAAAAATTGCTTTACCAGCAATTTAGTAGAAGGAAAATAAAAAACATTGTTGAAAGAAAAAAAGGAAGAAAAGGAAAAATAAAATTAAAGGAAAAAATTAAAAAGTATGAAAAAAAGAAAATATTATACTGAGGTCTGTTGGGGAAAAGTCCAGCCATTGAAAATATAATGAGAATGGTTTGTACAACATCAATGTAATCTGCCTGCCAAGGAGAGTGGACTGGAGTGTGCATGTGTGAACAATGATGATTTCACTGTACTAGTCAGTGGGGGGCGGTAGACACCACTGAGTGAGCATGGGTACTGTGTGGCCTTCTCATTCAAAATGATTGAGAGAGTAGAGCAACAAATCTGCATCAAAGTTTGCATTAAGCTTGAACATGACTACACAGAAGCTATTCAGTGATCACAAGGCTGCAGCTATAGGCAACTGGCGATTGGCACCTTCAGCAAGACAATGTGCCTGCTTATGCATCATGTCTAGCACGATTTGGCAAAACGTCAAATCATTCAGGTGACTCAGACCCTCTACAGCCCAGATTTGGTGCCCTGTGACTTCCAGCTTTTCCCAAAACTAAAAAAATCACCTCTAAAAGGGAAGAGATTCCAAACCATTGATGAGATTCAGGAAAATAGACAGGGCAGCTGATGGCAATTGGGAGAACTGTGTGAGGTCCCAAGGTGCCTACTTTGAAGTGGAGGCATCATTGTCCTATGTACAATGTTTCTTGCATCTTGTGTCTTCTTCAATAAATGTCTCTATGTTTCATATTACTGGCTGGATACCTTCTGGGCAGACCTTCACATGTCAATTGTCACTTCTATTAGTCACTTCTATTAATTGTCAGTTACAAAGCTTTTACTATGGTGTCTGCTAATTGTGGGAAAGATATTATATTATCTTGTTGGTCTTTTTTTTTTTGCTAGTTAATGAGGGTATCTTGGAATTACATATTTTGTTGACTAAAAGGAAAAAATATTTATACATTCTCCTTTTTAAAATATTTTAAAATTGCTAATTGTCTAGAAAACAATTTTTATGACTTTTAGTATAGGGTTGGCCAAAAAGTCTATTTCGTTTTTTCTAAACTAACTAAAGTTAAATCAATCAACTTTATTGATTTAGATGTTTTGAGTGAGTCAGCTATCTCCCACGATTGGCTTCTAGTGGGTAGAGGCCAGAGGTGCTGCTAAAACATCTTCCAATGCATAAGATAGCTCCATAGCAAAGACTTATTTGGCTAAAATGGCAATAGTACCAAGAAACTTAGAAAACCACTTTTGACACATTGGATCAATCACAGCACCTTCTCCACATACTGCACAAATCTTTTTTTGTGTTTCAGTTGTGTTTTTGCCTTTCTTGAAATAATAAAGCATAATATTATTAAACTGTTACATATTTTCTTCTATCTTCAACATTAAAATAGCTGCACAGAAATTCAACAAATGTTGATGTTTTCTTAAATGCACCATGATATGACAGCTGTCACAATAAATCTAACAAAATTGTTTAGAATGAAGCTAAAGACAACTATGCACTACTAGAGATATTTACAGAAAAAACTAAATAAACTTTTTGGCCAACCCAATAATTAGTTCATTAAATAAATAAATTGTCCTTATAGTGTTTATAACAGTTTGTTACTTATATTAAAGTTTCCTGTGGAAAATGGAATTCCTTAAGACATTTTTGGAAAAGATTGTATTTCTGCAATATCAAAAAGTTATATCACATTTGTTTAAGGACAAAATTTGTCATAGTGCCTTAATTTTGCAAATGAGTGTTGTTGATTGCATATCAATAAGGAATGCTAGAATCTCCAGTTTGGGCATAATATATCATTTAACAGGATGCTATTATGTGTTTATAGGGTACTTTATGTGCCAGATTGAATACGATTTTAACAAAAAAGTCACAGGGAACGAAGGAACATAAGAGGGCTGAAGGTTTAGTTGCTCATTGATGCCCTGGCAGATTCTCCTGATTGAGAAAGACAATAGAATTTGATTCCTGCTTTTTTCAGAAAGGGCTAGATTTAATTAGTAGCATTTATTATTACACTCTCTGTATAACCCTACGTGTTATGGAAAGTGAGAGAACTGAAATAAATTTACCTAATTTGACCCATATCCTTTAAAGTGGTTATTTTGAACCTTTTTACTCCACTAGGGGGCAATTTCATGTTACACATTTTATATTTCTCACTCCCAGTAAAGAAACTTCTTCAATGTCAGCCTGGCATGAATATCAGACAAAGCGGATCCTGAAGATGTAAATCTTCAAATATGTCTGATATCGGAGTCAGCCTTAAATGAATTGCAGTTCTAGGCAGTCTTGTAGAGCCAACAGGGATAGGAAGTTAGCATCTGTTGAAACATTCTGGGAGTAGATTGTTTTTTAGAGGCAGGAGGAAGAAGATAATTTTGTCGTGAAGGGAGGGAGACTTAATAAAGGCAAAGCCTTTTGAGGGTACCTCTGTTTGGATTACTTTGAGTCATGCGATAATTTTAGAGGCCCATAACATAGTCAGAAAAAGGCCTAAGGGTATTTTTATGGCAATATATTTTCTTATTTAAGTGATAACACTAGTTGATCGACTTGCCTGATTCTAACACATTTCTTTATGAAACAGCTTTTTGAACATTAACAATACCTCAGCAGGCTCCATGAAATTTTTACAAAAGAAAAGAAAAGGAAGTTTCACGATTTCAAGCACCATTTCATTATAAATCATGGTACTTTCAAAAATCCCTGGAGTGTATTAAAACCTGCATTTGTATTTGCTTGGCATTTAGTAACAGCAGGCCTGTGGCATCTTTCTTACTTGAAACCCCAGCTTCTTGCACCATTGTTTATCTTGGCTGAGCCTTACAAAACACCTCTGTCTTTAAGATAATAGAATTTCACCACTCTTATCAAAATCTCACCACCAATTGCCTAATTCTTCATTTCTTGGAATTGTATCTTCATTTGCAGGGAATCAAAAGATTTTCCTTTTAAAAAGGAAAAAAAAAGGCAGATTCACATACAGGCATGTATAAATACACACACATTCTTACATGTATCAAAAGGAAGAAAAATTACACACGAAATCTGTGTATTTTCATTTGTAGTGCAATAAAATATTTTCAGTCAATTTTTAACATTTTTTAGTGGCAAACCAAGTTCAAATTAACTCATTTTCAATCCCAGGTAGTATAATTATTCTTGTTTTTTTTTTCCCTGCAGTTTAAAAATTTACTTTTTCTTAACCCCAAAGTAATTTTCTGTGGAAATAGTGTGATCCGACAGTTTACAATGGGGTAAACTTTCTATGACCATGCAAAATGCTAATAAAATAATTTTAACTTTCAGGTACTTATTTTTATTTAAGTGACATCAATTGCAAAAGTACAGCTAGTTACTTTGGTTATAGGTGATGTTTAGTAGACAGATTAATTTATTGTTTATTTGCGGAAATTTTTATGGACATGTGATTAAATTATGCTTTATTTATTTGGGTTAACTTATAGAGAAAATTGTAATTGAAACATTCTTTGAACTAGAGTGTATGTAAAACACAAAGAATAATGTTTTTTTGTGAGGAAATCAACTGGAAAACCTTTGGTTGGCTTTTGCTGTCAGTTTGTTGGTGAATGTGTGTTTTGAACTGTGAGTCAGGGAGTCTGTCAATCACATCTATTGGCAACAAAATCACTCGTGGACAGAACCGTGTGACCCTCTGGCTCTTCCGCATTAAGTGTCTACCTCAGAGTGTGAGAACAAAAATATATATATTACATATGTCCTGTTTATTATAAGAATTATACATATATATATTTGAATCATAAATTTGATATATGTCCATTATAAAAATTCAAAAAAAGTGAAAACACAAGGGAAAATAACCATTATTTTTTTTAAAAAAGTATATGCCATTATATAACAACTTACTTATGCATGCAATGAAAACACTGTCAAATTCTGATTACTCAAAGGTGAAATTTTGATAATTGCCTTTATACATGTGTATATAATATGATTTTAAAACAGATATTACACTGTACATGTAATTGTATTACATGCCATCAAAAAATCTCTTACATCAGCACTTTAATTCACAATAGACTATAACTCAGTAGATTGTAATGTAATTATTAGTAAAATATCAAAGGGTATTATGAAGATTAAATAACAATAGTATTTGTGAAAGTGCTTTGTAAACACAGGTGCTATCATTAAGCTCCTGGAGGTTAAAGCCACGGCGGATTGACCTAGGAATGCCTAGCACCTACTCTGGCACACGAGCAGAAAGCGTTTATCAGCAGGACAGACTGAGAACAACAGATATCTTTCCAGTGTTCTGAGACAGAAACAGTAATGCTTAAAAGGTTTATGGAGCCCCAAATTTGGACTTTTCAACAGGGGACCCTTAATTTGTGAATTGACAGATTGTGTGAGATTGAGTAGGAGCATGAAAATAAAAGGTGATAAATACTCTACATTTCCAGGGGCATAAATAGAAGTCTAAAATCTGATTTAAGATGTATGAAAGATATTTTTACTGTTCAGATATGGTTAAGAAATAGAGGTACAGAGGTTAATAGCAATGGTTTTCTAAGAAGACAGATGCAAACTAAAGATTGCCAAGTAGCGTTTACACATGGATCTAATGAATGTGTGAAGGACACAATCAACTTCTGAAAAATTGGGCAGTGAAAGCATTTGTCTTCTTATATTATTGTCCAGAGACCTCCTGAAATCCCATCAGGGCGAATGCAGCAGGAATGCTTGGCTTGGGTGATCATTTGTGTGCATCAAATATTAGTAAACATGAAACTTCTTAACAGTTATTAAAACAAACACATGACAGTTGTATAAATTCATAAATTGTACAAAAAAGTAAATTAGTGCCTTAGAAAAGATTAGACTAGACTTTGGTTTCAGCTTAAAGAATTAGAAATGCTCATTGTAGTAAGCTATCACGTAAAGAAAACAATACTACACATATTGAAAGATATCTATTGTAAAAAAAAAAAACCACTTTAATTCCTTGGAACTCCGTAGGAGAGAATCACAATTTCACCATCCACGCTGGTAATTAGAATTTGGTAGTTTCTCTCACAGTCATTCACATTTTTACTTACATCAAATAATGTAGTTTCCTTCCCCCCACTCAATGTAAAAAGTAATTATAATTTACAGATTAATTGGGATAAATATGGCTTCATAAATTTAGCAAATTCTATTCCAAAATCCTTAAATCTGGATCCAACATATTAGTGTAGTTTTTTTTAAGGCAACTCCCTTTTTTTTATAGCAGGTTTAGGTTCATGGCAAAACTGTAAGAAGGGTGCAGAGATTTCCCATCCCTACACATGCATGGCCTCCCCCCCACCCCGCCCCGCCATCAACACCCTCACCAGGGTGGCACATTTGCTACAATTAATGAACTTACATTGGTACATCATAATCATCTAAAGCTCATAGTTTACATTAGTGTTCATTCTCCCCCAAATATTTTAAAACAATGATTTAATAGCAATGCCCATACATCCGATATCTTTTTAAATTGTAAGTACTTTAACAGTGAAAAGAAAATAGCATCAAAATGATGGAGGAAAAAACTGGAGAAATGAAAGATAAATATGTACGCATATGAGGACCCCTACAATGGGAGAGTGGCTCTGGGAGTGCCCAGAATCAAAGTTGAGGGGGGTCAAGAGGGATCTCTGGGAAAAATCTCTCTGTTTGAATGTTA
This sequence comes from Desmodus rotundus, assembly GCF_022682495.2. Lineage (NCBI taxonomy): Eukaryota > Metazoa > Chordata > Mammalia > Chiroptera > Phyllostomidae > Desmodus > Desmodus rotundus. The sequence goes on along the minus strand of NC_071388.1, from coordinate 176,667,533 downwards.
CCAAAACTAATATAGTTAATTGATGGGACCAAAATATAAACTATTTTTGGTAAAATCTGGAGAAAGAAAACTGGAAATATTGTAAGCAATTGATATTGTAGTTTGTGATGATAGGGAATAATAGATTTATTTAATCTAGTATTATCAAATTAATTCACAGGTATTTCTAGTGTCTGACAGCCATCCTATTAATTTTACCAAAACTGCAATAGTTCTATTCGGTATTCATCTCTTGTAGACTTTCTCATTTTATCTTTCCTTTTTGGTCTGAGAAGTGTTTGTTTTTAACACTGTGGTGTCATACATAGTAGGTTTATTGTCCTATAAATCTTCTGTGGTCTGCTTATTTATCCTCCCTCTCTTCTAAGTCCTGGTAACCACTGATCTTTTACTTTCTCCATAGTTTTACCTTTTCCAGAATGCATTACATAGAGTTTCAAATTGGCTTCTTCCACTTACTAATCTGCTTTTATGTTTCCTTCATGTCTTTTCATGGCTTGATAGCTCATTTCTTTTTAGGGCTGAATAATATTCTCTTATTTGAATATACCACAGTCTATCCATTCATCTACGGAAGGATTTGGTTGTTTACAAGTTTTGGCAACTATGCATAATAAATATCCATGTGCAGGTTTTGTGTGGACCTGTGCTTTCAACTTTTTTGAGTAAATACCAAGGGAGTGTTTTCTTATTGTTGAATTTTCAGAGTATTTTTTATATCTTTTAGGTAACAGTACTTTATTATATCTGTCTTTTGCAAATGTTTTCTCCCAATTTGAGGCTTCTCTTTTCATTCCCTTGACATTATTTTTAGCAGAGAAGTTTTTAATTTTCATGAAGTCTAGCTTATCAATTATTTCTTTCTTGGATTGGGCCTTTGTGTTGTATCAAAAAGTCAGCATTATATCCAAGGTCATCCAAGCTTTGTCTTATGTTACCTTCCAGAAGTTTTATAGTTTTGTGTTTTACATTTAAATTTATGATTCATTTTGAGTTAATTTTTCAAAATGTTTAAGGTATGTGTCTAGATTCATTTTTTAAAATGTGATGTCCAGTTGCTCTAGCACCATTTGTTGAAAAAACCATGTTGCTCCATTATATTGCCTTTGCTACTTTGCTACTTTGCTACTTTGTTGCTCCATTATATGTGCCTGTGTCTGTGTCCACTGGTCTATGTGTCTGCTTTTTAGCAGCACCGCGTCGTCCTGACTGCTGTAGCTTTATAGAACGTCTCGAAGGCGGGTGGTTCAGCTCCAACTTTGTTCTTTAGTATTTTGTTGGCTCTTCTGGGTCTTTGGCCAATGTATTAACTTCATTAGTTGATTATAGTACTTCTATGACATGCATTCCATTTCATATTTCACAACCTTTATTGTTCATAAAAATTGGCAGCACAATAAGTAAGAAATTAATGTCTTTAAGAATCCCTTTTCAATAATATTATTTTGGGAAAACTTGGACTAGATTTTTGAAAACACAGACATTGTTTCAAATTCAACAAATGTCAAGTAAAAGGTACAATGTTCTTTTCTTGACATTCATAATACATTACCTAAAACAAAAGAAGCAAGAGATTTTTTTTTATTTGAAATAGACATAGGGCTGGCTTTAACTATGGGCCTGAGTGTAAACATTGATTCAGGGTATGTACATACTGTCTTTTGAGAAGAGCTAATAGGCTCATTTAATATTTAATAAATATTACTAGAGAACATATTACATACTAGTAAATAAATACAGCGAAAATCAATATAATTTAAGAGCAGAAAAATTAAAAAATGAAAAATTTATAATACATTAGGTAGTGATATAATGAATACTGGAAAAAATAAAGCCAGAAAAGAGACAGAGAATAACAGGGTGATAGTTAAATTTTGAAGTGTTTTAGTAAAGGGAGCTTTCAAAGAAAGCCTCCTAAGATTCTGAAGGACATGAGAACATGAGTATGTATATCTAAGGAAAGAGAATTAATTCAAGGCAGAGGCTCTGAGGCAGGTCTGTTCCCCTTGTTTGTTCATGGAGCATCATGGGGGCTAGTGTAGCTGGTATAGAATGTGTTGGTAGGCATTGTGGAAACAAAGATTAAGTAAAAGTGGTTATAGAGGTCAGAACATGTGAGCCTTTCTTGCTCACTGCAAGCAATTAAATTTCTACTCTGAGTATGAAAGAAAAAGCCACCCAAGGGTTTTGTGTAGAGTATTGAAATGATTTGACTTGTGTTTTCCTATTAACTGTGTGGGGGCAGTAGTGGAATTATAGAGACTGGAGTGGTAGCTGGCCAAAGTGAAGTGGCTGGGAATAGCTGTAGTTCAAAGGCAGAGATTTGCCAACAAATGGAATATTGAGGATAAGAGAGAAAAGTAGGGAACAACTGCAGACTCTTTGGTCTGAGCAATGGGAGGGATCTGTTCCTAAAATGGTGAGTGGAGAATGTAGAAGCAGTTTTAGGGAAAGTTAAGAATTCATTTGGAGCATTAAATGTGAAATATGCATTAACCATTCAAATGAAGCTATTAGTCTTGAATTAAGGTGAAATGAAGGGACCAGAGATATAAATATTGGAGTGTCAGCATATAGATTGTATCCAAATCCACGACACTGAATGAGATGACTGAAGAACTGGGTGAGATATAGCAGAGGTCAGAGGGCTATGATTGGAGACACTTCAGAGTGTTGAAGTTGGAGAGTTGCAGTGAAACCAGCAAAGGGGATGGAAAGAAATAGCTAGACAGGTGGAAGGGAAACCAGGAGTATGTGGTGATCTGGATGCCTCGTGGAGGAAGCTTCACCTTCCCCTCGTATATCTCGTTCATGATTGTCAGCTGTCCTGCTCTGTCTCCCTAGGTAACTTGAGATAATTCTTTTGGGCACATTAGGAAAATACATAATCCTGAGTAGAAAAGAAGTATAGATTTCACAAAGTTTCTGTTAGAAGTTTCACTTTTTTTCTGACAACCTGAAGCCCTTTTCTAGAAATACTACCAGCAATTGTTTCACAAATGATAGATTGAATTTTGGGGATACACTGTCAAAAGTAATTGGTATGATTAGGATTGTGGCTTTTATGAATCTTTCTATCATAAAACCTTTACTACCAGGACTAGATTATCAGTTATGTTCTATATTCTTAAGTAGATTCCAAGAAAATATAATAAAGTAGTTGTAAACCTGAGAAACTTTTGACCATATGTATATATAGTTTCTTTGACTTTTGGCTAAAATCAAGTGTATTAATATACGTACACCCTCCTTGACAGTTACAAATAAAGACATAAATGCACTTTGTATGGTGCTGAAGATACATAAAAATACCTACAAGGTTCCAGTTCTTCAAAAGAGTATGTTTTTAACCAGGATAAGATTCTAAGCCACATGTTAGAAAAGTACAATAACATCAACGAAAGTTTATGTAAGTATGGACAGTGGGCTGCGTGAGCACCAAGGAGGGGTTTTACTCTGACTCTGGGGGTCTTTATGTAAGAGGGGCCACATTAGTCTTAGAGACTGAATCAGAATTTTGGGGGAAAGGGAGGAAGCATATTTGAGACAGATATAAATATAAAATAAAACAGTGTAAGTAGCAAAGGGCAAAATGTTTATGGTCTTTAGAGAATAATTTTGCAAACATCCTTTCTCCTTGGTGATGTTATGAGACTTCACATGTGTTCAGGCCTATTGTAACACATAATCTGTAACCTAGATGTCAAGTGATTATTATTATTTTTTTAACGTCTTCTTCTCAGACTTTTTTCTGTGAGAAGAAAGCAAGGTCTAACTCATACACATCAATAGTTTTGACATTTATATTTCCTGGCATATAAAATGCTTGTAGTTGAAAAAAAAATACATGCATTTAAAGACACATCATTTAACTATTGGTAATATATGTGATTAAAATGACAATATGCCTATTTTGACAGGAACATTCAAGTTTATGCCTGTTTTTGGGGGGGAGGGAGGCATTTACAATTATTAATTTGTCCCCTTTTACTTCAAAAATGTTCTGATTTAGATGATGTTATGTTGTCACCATATCTGACAAAATAGATTATAATTTATAGAAGTTGAAATGAAACATTAGCAAATTTGACTGATGCGTACCAAGCAAAGTTCCCAGGCAAATAAAAAAAGAATTGTTAAAAAGTGACCACTCCTTACATAAAATGATTTTGAAAAGCCTGGATTCTACAAAGGGCAAGTCAATTTGATAAAAGATGTCCATGTACCTTGACCACAAACGTGCAGATCGTAGGTAAAGGGGATTAGAACAAAAACTCCCTCTGCTCTTTACTCATGGCTTTTGTTTGCTTTGGAATTTCCTTGTACAGCCTTTGAACAACATTACCTTCAAAATCTAAATAATAATTCAGGATTATTCAACTGTGATTCGTGCACACAGAGACATGCTTCTAACGCATAAAAGTACAATTGATAATGTTAATTGGAGAATTTAATATATGTATTATCTTAGTCAATTAAGGCTGCTATAAGAAAATGCCAAGGAATGGATGACTTAAACCACAGAAATTGATTTCTCACAATTCTGGAGGCTGGAAAATCCAAGGTCAAGGTGCAGGGTGATTATGTTCCTGGAAAGGGCATTCTTCCTGGTGTGCAGCTGGCTCTATTCTCTTTCTCTTCTTATAAGAACACCAGTCCCATCATGGGGCTCACCCTCGTGATTTCCTCTGAGCCCACTTATCTCCCAAAGGCTTCACCTCCTAATACAACCCATAGGAGATTAAGATATCAACATGTGCATTTTGGGGGAACACAAACATTTAGTCCATAACATACATCTGTAGCATAAAGAGTATCCAAAGGCAAATACTGGAACGAAAAAAAAAGAGTGAACTTTAGAACATTCCACAGTCTTATTAGTCATATACAGGAAGAGCTGTTTTGGTTAAAGGACATGTTCAATTTATGATAAAAATAAATGCAAATATTGAATATACATGACAAAACTGTAGTATTTACACCAATAACTGATTAAAGTAGCTTATACATCACTTTTCTCTTATAATATTAGTAAAAATTCACCAAACATTTCCAAAGCAGCAATGCAGCATTCTTTCCCAGAATGCTGATGGGAGAAAATGTGTTGACAGACATGCATGTGCAAACACGCGACATAGTCGTTGTAGAGCAATTTGGAAATTGTTATCAAAATACCAATTTTCCTTCTTGTTGACTCAATAATTTCACTTCTAGAAATTTATATGTATAACATTTATACTTTATATATAATATATATTTATATTATGTAAAACTATATGTAGATCCCATGTAGTTACATAACATACACATATATTTATAAGTGTGTAAATATATAATATATTATATAAAATATGCCAATAATATTATAAATTTATATTACATAAGATAGACATATTTATGTATTTTTATATATTTTTGAATGTTTTTATATATATATATATCTCCATAACATCCCTATTGATAACAGCAGAAACCAATAAAATTCCAACTGTAATTAACTGGTTAATCCACACGATATAATATTTAGCAGTAAAAATAACTCAACTTTTGAAATATTTAAAAAATGTGGACATGCTCATGATATATACATAATTAAATACGTTATTGTTTTCCCTTTAATACTTTCCTCTGCATGTGCTGAAAAACTGAAGGTCTCATCTTAAATCTCTGATAATTAGCTTCCTCATTAATTGCTACTTAATCTTTTAGTGTAATTTCTAGATGTAAGCTGTTCCTTCATGGACAGTCTTCCTTTCATCGTTGGTCACTGACTAGCATTTCCAGACAGCATTCCTTTGACACAAATATCAGACCTAGTTATTGTTGCGACTAATACTAAAAATCAGGCACTGAAATTATTTTTTTATTGTTTTTAAATTACAGTTCTTCCCACTTTCCCCCCACCACTCTACTCCACCCCACCCACCCCCACCTCCCACACTCAGTCCTACCCCCCTTTGGCTTTGTCCATGGGTCCTTCATACATGTTCCTTGATGACCCTTCCCCTTCTTTGCCCTGTTACCCTCTCCCCTTCTCCTCTGGTTCCTGTCTGTTTGTTCTTTATTTCAATGTCTCTGGTTCTATTTTGCTTGCTTGTTTCTTTTGTTGATTAGGTTCCACTTACAGGTGAGATCACAGTCCCTGAAGTTCTTAATAGAGAAATCTCTTACTACTTTTTGGCCTGGGCAGGGAGGCTGCACGCACTTTTCTCATCTCATTTGGTTCTCCCAGTTCTACTTTTCACTACTTTTCCCTACTTTTACTCTTGTAAAAGAAGTGAAATATAAAATTCCTTGTAATTGTAAATAAATGAAATGTGAAAAAATGCATCTCAATTTTATAGAAATAGAGAATATTTTGTTTTCTTTATCACATATTTTCTAATATCTCAAAATATTTTTGAAATAAGTTGCAAAATAAATGAAATATGATTCTTGATTCAATCCTGGCTAGATTTTCTTTTTCTTTTTTTTTGCTGCTATAAATTTCACTATTTGGACAATTGATGAAATGTCAATATCTTTAAATTAAATAATTTCATTGTATCCTTTGTTATGGCAGAGAATGTCTTTGTGTTTAGGAAATAGACACTTTAGGATTTGGAGGTAAAATGGGGATAATTGTACTTGGGCAACAACTAAAAAAATAAATAAATAAACTTGAAGTTGGAAGATTTAAATTGGACTTTCCTGCAGCCTCATATAATAGCCAGGTGGTCATAAGCACTTTGAATAGCATATTCTTCAACTGGAAAATTGAGAAGCAAGACCTTCCCTAAATAATTCATATAGATAGATTTATGAGATCAATTGTATGTATTTATATTTCAAAATGGAATGCTTTAACTTTTTAAGTAATAAATGCTCTATCACTCAAGCTAGTCAGCAGAATGTGTACATTTAACTGTGGAATATTTAAAAAATATTTATCCATAGGACTGTTACTTGGGTTAATTTGGCTCTATGATTTTATAGCAACTTAGTTCGAAAAGACTTTGAAGTGTGAATGAGTGTATGGTCTTAAAATGTCATGCATTATAGAGTCCTGTGATGAGTAACTTTAAGTTATAAAATGTATTCTGTATTATATTGTCACATTCCTTTTATTGTTTTAATTGCAATAATAAAGGTTGAATTTTGGGTTAAATTTTATTGTGGGAAGTGGATTCTTAAGCTAATATACTTGAATGTTTATGTGTTACATATACATATATAATGTGTGTGCATGCTCTTATGACACTCTTCAAAATGTCCAGTGACTGGGGACTAGAAAATATTTTGAGGAGAGGTAGAATTTGTTTCAGAAAATTCAAATACCACATTGACTCTAATGTAGTAAAAATATATGCCCTTTATTAATATATTATGATGCTTTTCAATGATACAATCCAATAGATCTATTCTAGTATTTCTACTAATGACATCACTTTTTCTTAGAAAATATTTAAATTAATTCTTTTTTTTTAAAGGTTTTATTATTTATTTTTAGAGAAGAAAAGGGAGGGAGAAACAGAGGGAGAGAAACATCAATGTGTGGTTGCCTCTCACGTGACCCCTACTGGGGACCTGGCCGACAAACAACCCAGGCAAGTGCTCTGACTGGGAATCAAACCAGTGACCCTTAGGTTCACAGGCTGGAGCTCAATCCACTGAGACACACCAGTCAGGGCAAATTAAGTCTTTTATTACTAAAAAATGCTATAATTGTGGGAAAATTAGGTCCTGTAAGAGAGTTGCATCTTAATACTCTCATAATATGCAACCAATTTACGATGTGTCAAGAGTCATATGCTTCTGTGAAACTATTCTATCAAGCAGTGTTCTTTTTATTAATAATCACACAGTATGTACTCCCATCATTGCAATCATTAATTGTACATTATGAGTAGTCTTGGAGAAAGCTAATTTTTCAAGTGTTATCAGATGAAATAATAAAAAAAATTAGAAGTAATTTCCAATTTCAATAAATTAATTTTCTGTTAATTTTACATTTAAAATGTAGATGCATGTTAAGACGAGAGTATGTATTAATAGAATCTCTACTAAATAATAAAGTTTAGTTTATCATAATAATATAATACAGTCAACTTTATCTCATAAACCTTTAAAATATAACTTTCATTATAGATGGTTTATAACAGTAAAATTAAACATGTGCTTTACATCAATTATTTGCAATTTTAATTGTTATATCTCTTTTAAAATTAATTCAAAATTAAAATTTTCTGTTTGGAATATAAAATTTGCAACTTTATCTAAAGTAAATCTACCTATTTAGTTAAATGTCTGCTTCACCAGCAGTAACTTACTTTATCAAGAAAACCTGTTTAGCGAAACACGATGGCATCAACCCAAAGTGTTTTTGTCCTGTAAAACATTTTCAGGAAGTTGATATGAAATAGCATATGAGGGAGAAAAATTTAAGATTATTGAAGTTCTTAATTATTTATCATTTATTTGCCAACAGAATGGGGTCCAGAAATGTGAAATGGTATCCATCTCAATTTTATTACCTGGCCCACAGGAGATATTAAATAAATATTTGTGGGAAACATAAATGAATATCTAAATGAATGAGCATATAAGAAAAATTATCTTTACGGTGTCCATTACAATAGTCATTATAATGTTTTTACAAACAGATTGGGCTTAATGAAAATTATTGTAGATAAAATAATACTGACTCATTTCTACATACTAATGGAGAAATTTTTCATAAAATCTGAGTCTGCCTAGCTACTGAATTCAAATGGCCATTACCTGTGCTTACCATTTCCTGGAACATCTATTTCACTTTACTCTGGCTGGTTTCATTACCACTATGCATCTCTTTAAGGGTTTTCTTTAAAGATTTGATCTTAGATGAAATTAACAATTCTTGCAAATTCACCATCTTCATAAAATGCAGTGACTTACCTACCAAAAATTGCTTAGTTCATTATTAATTCTTAGGATATAGAAAATACCTTTTTGTATTTATAAAAAGTACATGAAACCACTTTAGACCTGCAAAAAGGATAAAAGCTTGCAGAAAAATTATATTACTGTACTGTAGTTGTTTTCCCTGAGATTTTTGATCTGGATGATAACATAAGTAAATCTTAGGTGACAGAGGGAATATTATTAATAAATGAATATTAGAGATACTTATAAGTGTTATGAACAAATGACAAAATGTTTACAGAAATGAAAAAGTAATTAGGGTTAAAGTTTCATATATTGTTGTAAGGAAATAAATTTTTGAAGGTATGATATATGAGCAGATACCTAAATGATGAAGAATAAGCTATGAGAAAACCCAGTGGAAGAGTTCTCCAGATAGTGTCCGCAAAGATCATGACTCTCAAACATGAGCAAGGCTGGTATGTCGGAAGAACGGGAAGCAAACGTGGAGGACTATAGTTATCTATTCAAAGTAGGGAGTAGCCTGCTTTTAATTCTTTCTAGTGTATTCTTCATTTTAGATATGGTATTCTTCATTTCCTCCTGGTTCTTCTTCATCATTTCTATGTCCTTTTGCATGCTGATATAGTTCCCACTAAGTTCCTTGTAGTTCTCACTGAGTTCCTTTAGTATGTTTATAACCATTACTTTGAACTCTATGATAAATTGCTTGCATTGATTTCATTTAGCATGCTTTCTAGGGTCCCTCATTTCCTTTCGATTGACGGTTGTTTCTCTATCTCCCCGTTTTAGGTGACTCTTTTTGTTTGTTTCTGTGTTTTAGATTGCTCTGCTTTGTCTTCACAGGGTGGCCTTCTGTGATAGGAGTCCTGTGGGACTCAGTGTTGCAGTCTTCTTGAACTCCTGAGCTGGGTCCTCTAAGGATGCCCTTTAAAGCAGTTTATGTGGGCTCGCTTGTTGTAATTGGGTTTTTCTTGTATTTGGATCATTCATTGGTGGGTTCTCCCCTCCAGGCGGCTGAGACCTCCTCACAACCTCCATCACGTCTGGTAGGCTGTTGTACAGGGTATATGAAACCTAACAACAGAACCAAGTAATCAATCTATAGTGATAGAACTCAGAAAGTTGTTGTGGGAAGAAGCATCTGTTGGAGAGGACATTAGTTGGAAAAAACATGAAATTTTTTGTTGGGTGGCAATGATATATACTTTATTTTGCATAATAGTTTCACATGTATACAATGGTGCAAATTCATCTGTCTGAATATTCAAACTGTTGAATATTAATTATAATTAAATAAAAAAATGTCAAGTGTGAAATAGTCAAAGAAACTAAACAAACAACTAAAAATAAATGAAACACAAATTGCCACTAAACATATGAAAATTTGTTCTACCTCTCTCACTGTAAAGTGTTCCAAATTAAAGCAACAGTATAAAATAATTCTTCATCTATAGATTATTAAGAGTAACGGATGAATAATTTCTAGTTTTAGCAACTGTATTTGGAAAGAAGCACTCATTCATCTCTAGTGATAATGTTGATGGGGACAAACTCTGCAGAGAAATGTGTTTCTAGAACCTTATAATATCTTTACTCACTGAGCCAATATTTTCATTATTTAAAATATGCATATTAAAAAACCACTTGATTTATAGCTTCATAAGCTGTAAACATGACAATAATAAAACTTGCTTTACCTTATGTTAAAATATTTTAATATGTAATGAAATATTATACACTATTTAGGAAAGGATGGTTGCTGGTTGTGGTGTGGGGAAAATGGGAGAGGCTTAGGGATTAAATAAATAGATAGAAGGAATGTTGCATGGGCCTAAAATGTACATTGCCATGGATAGAAGAACTGTGATTAACTCAAGCGTTTTCATTTGAATGTAAAACAAAAACAGAAACAAAAAAATAACAGGCATACACTACCATAGAGATAAAAAGATCTTTGCAATATCAAGGACATGGTAAATTGCCCCTTTAAATAAACACTAATTATCATTGCCAGTTTTATCCTTCTGGGTGTTTGGTCTATTACCTACTGCTTCACACTAAATGCATACTGACTGATCTTTTGAAATTTAAAGTAATGCTGAGGAACCGATGGGATAAATGAAGTGAATATTATGAAGATTAACACAATACATGTATTTTTAAATGACTCCAAATTTCTCAGAATTAACAGACTAGGACTTCAAAGTTTTCAACCCTGTGTATGTAACATAATCACCTGGAAATATATACATGTAAATGTATTATAACAAAGCTGTTCTCTGTTCCCAGCCTATTTTAATTATAACAGAATCACTGAGTGCTAGAGCCCAGGCATTGATAGGCTTTTAACAGCTGCTTAGGTGATTCAAAAGAGCTTTTGTGGGGAAGGTGAGTCAGCTAAAATTGTAGGTTTAGGGATTTTACTTGGGTTAGAGGAAATGAAGACTGTGCTTACTTGAGCTCCTCTTAAAAGTACAATGTGATTTGCAAATATTGAATAAGCAGAGGTCAGCTATTATACCTCGTTCATTCTTTTGCAAGTAGTATCATAATTTTAGGCTAAAAGTTTTCTCCTTTGACTTGTCTTCTTAAATCACATTTGGTTTGTTAATTAGATATAGGGTCTGGCTTCCTTTACTCTGAAACATAATTCTGTTATCAGCAAAGCCACATTCTGCTCCAGGTGATTTCTCCAATGGCTTTAATCCCCCTTTTCAAATTCATGAAGTAAAGAGCCTTCCAAACTCGGTAATAAGTAGTCATTTGGGCTAAAAGGGACTTTCAGTTTAGATTTCAGATATTCTAACCCACTGTAAAAGTTTGATAACAGATGAACCAGGGCTTTTAATTAATTGTGCGCAGAAAGTTGACAAAATTCTATTGGGAGATGTCCCTAATAATCCATGTATGTAATGTGGTGGAAATTTGTCATAAATTTAAATGAATCAATAGGTTTTTAAACCTGGAACAAGATGATGAAAAATCAAAACATGGTTGGCAACCTCACAATTAAATTCTCAGTCAGTAAATTACTTACTTCAGAATTCTCTTTAATCTCTGTTTTCCAATATGTTCCTGGAAGCAAAGAGAAAAAAAAAGTCAGTCTGGGCTTGAGTAAAATGTCTTAGACTATGTTAGATACATAAATTTTAACAACTCTTGGTTCATTTGAAGATCCTTGAATTTACATGAAAACAATCTTCTTTCTCTGTGTGTGTATATAATATACACACACAGATATATGCATATATATTTATATATATGAATATATAGTACAAATTACTAAATGTACTATATAGTACAAATTAATAGAGGTTTAGCAATCTTTTCAAATGAAAAAAATTTTAATAAATCAACTTGTGGATTTTGAGAGAAAACATTTCTGAAAAAGACACTGATGTTGCTTCTATGGCTTTTTTAAATTTTCACATTGACATTTTGTCGACTACTTTATAGAATTAGGTAACAAACTTTCATTTCATGGCAAGTCTAGATACTTGCTCTAGTATCTGGCTGTCCAGAAGTTTGCTGCTCATAAAATTATTTCCTACTCTTACAAGCAAATTCATATGCTTAGTTTTCCAAATATAAGCACATAAGTTTGCATTAAAGTTATTGGACTCTTTAACATTGTTTTTGATACCTTATTTTATCTTCTCCAAACTTATATCAAGAAAGAACAACTCATTTTGTATCAGTGAGAATGCCAACATACTTCTTATATTTGGTGGTCTCCTGAGTGCCTACGTTTGTCTACCTGCCACACCTCATTATTGCTTTCTTGAGGGCAGGAAGTGAGGCTTTTTGCAACTGCAGTACATAATTTAGCACAGTCCCCGGTAAATATCATATGCTTTAGAAATTATATTTTTGAGATAAACCAAATTAAATCTCATTTTACCTATAAATACTGTAAAGTCTGATAGAGCAAATTCTATTTATTCACTGAAAAATTCTGTTTTGATGGCCCTGATGGAAAGGATGATTCTTTTCCACCTAGCTTGGTTCACCCCAGGTGAGAACTTGTTCATGTAATTTTCACTACTGAACTGCTATGTGAATATAAGATGTGGTATTGTTACTCAGGCAAAAAAAGAATCTGGTCAGTAAGAAAAACTACCCAGTATCACAAATATCTCACCCCAGCTGATGTTTCCAATACCATTACATCTAGGTCAGAGTATAGTTATAAGTTCATATGCACTGACAGCAATGTTCTACCCAGGAGAAGTTGGTCTGCTCAAACCTGTCACATTGGTATCTTAAAAGCTGAAGAAACCTAGGAAATGTTTGTATTTACTTCATCGTTGGAGTTCTTAACGATAACCTTGTATTTTGGATATATGGTAAGAAAGAAATACAAGTTGTCAAAAAGAGAATTTTCAATTAATTTTGACAAAGGAATTATGTATTCATGTCAAATATGTTATAAAATGTTCCATGATTAAGAATCTTTGCTATGAAATACAAATGATAATATGTTGAATATAAATTTTATAAAATGTCTCTAAATTTTAAAAAGTCATTTTTGATTAATGAGATTAAAAGATATAAACTTGACTTTTTTCTAATACAGTGCACTCTCCACATTATTTCTATATAATTTTTCTATACTTTTATAATTCTTTACTATATAAGATAGTACCCTACATAGGTGTACAGAATTCATTTTTGTTTGGAAATGTTGTTCAAAGCCATATCATACCCAAATATTGAAATTGATGCTATTTTAAGTTTAATTTGATGTTATAAATACTGAATTTTATGGGCAATATTAACTAAAAACTAATTTCCCGTAAACAATCCGATCCAGTGTTGGTTAATGTGTTTCTTTCCTTCACTAGCTCTACAGAATGCATGAGTTTGGCCCCACATTCAAACTCAAATGATAAAAGTGTAGTTGTTGAAGGACTAGTACGAGTTGGGTCAATATTTTCAGTTAAAAATAACTTTGGAGTATTCCACAACAGACTTTTATAATCTCTTTAAAAATATAAGTTTGACAGATTTTTATTATATTTTCAAAATAAGAGATGGTGATGAGGGACATTATTTTCTATTTTAGTGTCAGAACTAAGGTTACTTATTTTACCCCAAACAACATGGCTGCCTCCAAGTAAATGGTGTTATCTTGAGTATTACAATGTGGCAAAGTGTTTAAGTTGGTTATGTGTAGTATTAGATGGGGTTCAGAGCTTCATTTCTCCAATTACTAGCTGTATGCCCTTGGATGATCATTATATACCCCTTTGTACATTGGTTTTTGAGTGTGTAAAATGACAATAGTGTTAGCTTCTACCTTACAGAATTTTTGCAATGATTAAATGAAATTATTACATGTCAAGTGCTGTGTCTGACATGTAGGGGGAGCTCGATGAAAGTTGCATATTATCAGTTCTTATTGCATTGAATCTACAATGCTATTGATTGTAAAATACAGTTATTAATAAGTGTTACATATTATCAGTTCTTATTGCATTGAATCTGAGATGCTATTGATTATAAGGCACACTGTTACTGTATGCAACACTGAGGGAAAAATGCTGCCATTAAACTACAACAACGTGCTTTGTGACTCAGAATGCGTATTTTACACTCCGTGAAGCAGCTATTATTCTGCACCTACTTATAGATTTTAATCCAGTATACCTCTTGTGCATACATAGAAAAGGAGAAATATATGAAATAAGTTAAATAGGTATTTCAAAAGTTCTTAGCATGCAGGTTCCTACTTTTCTGAATAAGCCTTGCGTCAGCTTCATTGATTGACCTCTGGGTGGTTACAACTACATATCACCCTTGCACTCATCAAGGACACCACTTTTCTTAAGGTGGTACATTATTAGCTCTCCTATTTCTTCCATACCACTCACATTCTTGGTGACAATGTTAACACTGGCATTTCATGAATTTCCTCAGGTGATGTCAAGGACAGGTTTTCAGAGAACAACAGGATTTATTTTTTCTCAGATTTTTGATAGTTGGAGTTGTCTAGTTTGGCCCTTTACAATCACAGCTGAGTTAACCATGAGTAGCCATTGATGCCTATAGAATTTCTGCCACTTGTCAATAGTATTAGACTCATATAGATTATTAGAGGTGTATAGATCTCAGAGATGCTATAATGGGGATAATAGGGGACCATTTAGAATCATGGAATTCTCTATCATACTGTGATCTCCTTCACTCTTTCTTTCACTTCATGCCTGGGGATCAGATGTAGAGTAACTTACCTGATTAGTCAATTGAGGAAAAATAAAGCTCAACCCCTTCCTTCCTTTGAGTGGCTGGCTTCTCCCCACAGCACAGGCCCTCTGTCCTCTACCTGGAGCTGGGCTCATTCCTGGCTGAGGCCTCTTCTGGTCCAGCAATGCTAGTCCCTGGATTGCTAAATCTTCCAATGGCACATTGGTTGTGTTTTGAAGTTTGCATTTCAAATTAGCCCTTCCTAGTAATATCTTTTTCTCCTGCTCCCTGACCCCAACAGACCAGAAAGTAATATGGCTGAAAAAATGGCTCTTACACAGAATTTTCTCATTCCTCCCATCAGGTGCTTGTTATTTGCTTAAGCTGGATTTTATTAATTTTGGTCTTAATGCATATCTTTTTTACAAAGATTTTTAAAAATTAGTTGTCTATTTTATGGGGGTAAGTTTAATTAAAACTGGGAAATGTCTGGGCCCACACACCCAACAGTGCATTAAAAGGAACCAAATAAGGGAAGGCGTCACTGCCAACCTCTCCAGGTCATGGAGCTCTCATCTCCCTTCTGATGATGTTTCCAAATTCCTAACAGATAGCAACCTTCTGAATTTGAAAGTAAGAAACCAGAAGTTTTAGGAAAATTTCAAATTTTCTTTATTTAAGCATGTTTAGATAATAATGAGTGAATAGGTGGGAAAGGGATGGGGGGAAATGGAGACAACTGTAGTGGAAAAACAATAAAGAAGAAAAAAAGGATGTAAAATGAAATAAAAAAACTAAGAACGAAATAAAAAATGGTGAATTTTACTGAAAGGGCAATACTAAGTTTCTGGGGTTTTCTGTAAAACAAAGTGATATAATAACATACTAACATAGCAATAGTATGAACTAATATATAGTGATAAGATTATATATTTCATTAGGGTGTAAAACTATTCTTATTTGGTTTAGACATTTAATAATGGAAACATCTAAAGAATGAAATGTTAAGATGAAATAAGTGTTAAATAAAAAGCATTTTAAATGAAACATAACACCATATGCAGTTAATATTAAAACATTGTTTTTAAATGGAGTTATGGTAAATACTCAAAGCATTACTTACCCTATGTTATCTTTGTTCCATGACAGTATTCTAGATGCAGAGAAATTTCTTTCTTACTTTTATTGTTGTTGTTCTTGTGTTGACATTAATTTCATTGTCCAGTGGGCTTCCAAAAACATCTACAGGGTGGGTGTTACGTACATGTTGCTTTGTACCAGCTCATCTCCTTTTTATAAGGAAGAAAATATTCTTTTTCTGCCCTCCCCGAGTTTGGTTTGCCATGAATGCATTGCTTTCAGTAATTTAGATTACAGGTCAATTTTCACGTCCATATTGGAATATTACATATCAAAATTCACATCTTTTCTTTGCACTTCTCCTGTTAAATAAATTTACAAGGAGCTATATCCTATAGTGAATATGCAAACACTGGAAAACGTCACCAGTTTTGGAGAGATAGAGAGTCAGCTTCCAGAATCCTCAACCAGAAGCCAACTTGATACTCTGGAATTCTTATCAGTATATATTAATATTACCCAGTAGGCATTATTTCCTATGGTTCTCATAGACTGAAATAAATTTTACTCTTGATGCCAGAACCTGATCATTTGACTCTGAAGGAATTGTAGTTTAAAAATTTGGGCCCATTTACTAAAAATATTGGTTTCATATCCTAGGATGACACAAACAATTGGATTGTACGTTTCTGACCCTGCTGCATTATAGAAAGTAGCCACATCTGAGGAATGAGAGGTTTTCATAAGGGATAAGATATTGTTTGTCTTCTTTAGCTGAACATTGATGACTGACCTGCATCAGGTAGACACCACATTACCAGGACAGAGTCGAGTATCTCCTTACCTCTCCGTTTTTCCATTTTGCTTTATTTCTTAGTAAAGCTATCTATTTCCACTTAGGAACAATTCCAATCATGAACCGTCAGTTTCCAGCCAGTTTCACGCTGAGTATGGGAGGTGAATGATGAGCAGATAGATTACTACAAGACAACTTTCACACTGATTTTAAAACTGAAATAGACAATTTTATGAAGAAATTTATTTTAAAATGTTATTTTATTTTAGTTGACACAAAGTTGTAGAACATTATGAATCATCATGAAGCACAAATGAATTATTTAGTTACTGCAACCCCCCCAAAAGAGACAATGATCCCCCTTTAAAAATAGACTATAACTCTAGATCCTAAAAATATTATGCATTATTTAAGTTTTATTGACCCAAATACTATATTATCAAGGAATGTACAAGAATGTTTCTAATAAAAAAAGAATGTTTCTAATAAATTAAATTTCTATGATATTTTGCTTCTCTATGGCTTTGGGTTGTCCACTTTAGACATAGGGAGTATAAGATAAAGCACTAGTAACTTACTTAAGTTCCTAAAGTAGTCAGGTTGTATAAAACAGAAACTCATTCAATTTTTAAGGTTGCTTTATATGTAAATCCAATTGAGCAACTACCATTGAAAAATAAAGGCCTTGTCTGAGGATCACAATTAAAACTATAGTAGCAGGTGACCTCGATTCCTTAACTTACTGGCTGCTAGTGTAATCTCAGCATAGGCCTTGGAAGCAGAGTGTGGCAGTAACTATGACTCTGGAACTGCGGTTCGTACAAATCACCAAGTCAAATGGAGTTTTTTGTAATCTCATGTTGCAGGATATACTATTCACAAGTACAAAGGCTATTTTAATACTTTTCAAGCTTCAGAATTTAAAAGATGACTTTCAAAGGGACAAGAGATTCTAAGTACTTTTGCTGTTAGCATCTTTGTTACAGACGTCTTTGCACATACACTTTTGCTGAATAACTAAGTGGTCATAAGGCAATTTTACTGTAAGAGATAAAATCACAGCAAATACAAGAGGAACATTAAAGGACAAAACATTTAAAAAGGACTTTAATTCAAAACATTTAAAAAGTGTGTGGCTCATGGCAATAGTATACAACTAACCTGATTTTATTTTGTGTGGTGTTGTACCTATGCACTGGTCTCTGTTCTATGGGAAATGTGGTTTCAGCTCTGCGCCATCAAATATACCCTCAGCCTCTTGTCCTCCCACTGCAGTGTGTGTGTTTCAAAACACAAAACACGTAAGCACCTCTTGCGGGGGTGGGTGGGTGGGATAAGGTTACCTGGAAGAAATGCTAACTCAAAACTACCACCATATCAATAGAGAAATGAAACCAAACAACAACAAAAGGCAGTCAACCAGTTATTCTATCTTTTCTTACAGTGACTGTTTAACTCCGACACTTCAGAGCAACCACATTAACTCCCATATTATACATAAATCCAATTAATGGTGCTCTATAGTTAGCAGATCTTTACACAAGTAAAAATAACCCATTCTATGAAACAGAGTCAAGGCAGCCAATAGACTATAGTTTATCTTGTATTTGGGAATAACAACTTAGCAATTTTCTATTTTTAACTAAATTCTAATAGAAGCCTACAGTTATATATACATATATATGTATATATGTGTATGTATATGTATATCTCCACACACACATATACATATATAAAATTTGTAATGACTACTAGTCATTATTCATCTTGGACAGGAAGTATCAAGAAACTGAAGACTTGGGTGCTTCATCAAGACAGTCTAAGATGTCCCTCCTTTTCGTTCTCCCTTTTAACAACTAAAATGCAGCATCCACCCATCCATGGACAAAAGTGCCTCTGTGGAAGCTGCAGGATCCAGTGATATGGGCTCAGGGTCCTAGAAAGAGTCTCACCCACATGTGCATGGGATGATAAGCTGACAGACTTTACTATGGGTTGTGGGACTAGCAGAAACCTGTGAACTGGCTTCAAGTCGTCTCAGCTGTGGTCCGGGAGCACCTGAAAAGTGCTGACTTGGGCAGACACCCATGGATCAGAGAGACTTTGTGGAACTCCAGGTTTCCTGAAGACAGATTCCAGCACTCTGCTGAGGAGAAGAAAAAAAAGATTGGATACATTAGAGAGGGTAGGAAGAATTTGCCTGTGTTGCCCCTCTACCAAAATGGCACAATGTGGGGCTGAATTAGCGGGTGGTGACTTCTCCTATGCGGCAAAGGAAAGCAGTTATGAGTGAGTGCCCAGCATCTCCAGATGTGTTGACTGCTGCTGGAGAAATCTGTTTCTCTTTCACAGCACCCAGAGTATTGGGGTGGAATCTGCATAATCAGCGAGTAGGGAAAGGAAAGGGGAAGGAGATTGATGAAGAACCAGATAAGAATATTAGAAGTCATAAAAGGGATGTGGCTCAGTACTCCAACAGGAAGCCCACTCACAAATGGGCCTATGGGCGCCTCCAATGTCCCAGTGCCAAACTCACATCTGCCCCTAATCTAGAGCTAGCTTCTTGTGTATGTTCTCAAAGGAAGCATCAAGAGAGATCCTTGATAGACAGGGAATACATGCAAAAAATAGACCAAGATCTACAGGCAAGGGAGCCACCACAAACTTGATCTGTAGTGCCACCGTTGAGAGAAAAAAAGACAGGTTACCATTAGCTCTTCTGGTGAGTTGTAATATCAAAACAAGACATACAAGCTTAAGAAATCTGCCAATAAGAAAGAGCAAAAAACATAAAGCTGGTGTATCCCTACAAGGTCAGAGAAAGCCTCAGATGTATTTAAGACCAACAAAAAGTGTCTCCCACCTGAAGGCAGCTAAGGAAGACTGGAGAGCTGAATACTACTGCAAACACAAAAACAGCACTGCAGAAGTCCCAGGACATGCAGAGTCAAGGAAACGTAACATTACCAAATGGTCACAATAATCCTCTAGTAACAATCACATACCTGGAGAGCTGTGATGTGCCTGGTAAAGAATTCAAAATAGCTGTTTTAAGGAAACTCAAAGAACTACAAGAAAATACAGAAAGATAATTCTACAAATTCAGAAAAACAATACATGAAAAAATGAGAAATTTAATGAAGAAATAGAAATCATAAAATGTAACCAAAGAAAAGTTCTGGAGCAGAAGAATTCAATGAATGACATGAAGAATGAGAGAATCAACAGCAGAATACACCAAACCAAAGATAGAACCATAGAAATTCTGAGCAGATAAATAATGAAGAAGGAAAGTGAATCATAAATCATAAACTTCACAACATAGAAAAGCCCAGTTTCACTGGTGAATTCCACCAAATATTTAAAGAATAATTAATGCCAATCCTTATCAAAATCTTTCAAAAAATCAAAGAGGAAGGATTCCTGTTGGGAGTGAGAAGACACTCCCAAACTCATTTTATGAGGCCAGGATTTCCCAGAAACCATAGCCAAAAAAGACACTATGATAAAAGAAAATTACAGGCCAATATTCCTGATGAATATGGATACAAAATTACTTACCAGGTCATTAGTAAACCTAATTCAACAGTACCTATAAAGGATTATACACTGTGATCAATTAAAATTTATCTCTGCAAAGAAAGGATAGTTCAACATATATAAATCAATAAATATGATAGAGCACAGTATAGAATATAAGATAAAATCAAATAATTATCTCAATAGACACAGAAAAAGGATTTGACAAAATTCAATACCCTTTCATGATAGAAATACTCAACATATTAGGTATAGAAGGAACATACTTCACCATAAGAAAGCCTGTACATGGCAAACCTACAGTTTACATGGTGCTCAGGGTGAAAAGGTTGAAAGCCTTTCTTTCCAAATCAGAAACAAGACAAGGGCGTCCACTCTCACCACTCTTATTCTACATGGTACTGAACATCCTAGGTCAAGCAATTTTGCAAGGAAAAGAATAAAAGTATCTATATTAGAGAGGAAGAAATAAAATTGCCTTCATTGTGGATAATATGATCTTATAGAGAATCCTATATCTTTAATCAAATAAAACTAATAAAATTTAGTTTTTATTATCTTTAAAAACTAATATATGAAAGCAACACACAAAAATGAGTTGTTTTTACATAGAAATGCAAAATACTAAAAAAAGAATTAAAGGAAACAATTTCATTCACAATAGCATAAAAAATGATAAGGTACTTGGCAATTTATCCAAGGATATGTGTATATATATATTTGTACAATGAAAATGATATGACTTTGATGACAGAAATTGAAGAAGACAGAAACAAATAGAAAGATATTCCATATTTATGGTTGGAAGATACAATGGTGTTAAAATGTCCGTACTGTCCAAAGCCATCTGTATATCAATGTGATATCTGTTAAAATTCCAATGGTATTTTCCACAGAAACAGAAACAAAAACTTCTAAAATTTGTATGGAATAACAGAAAATCCCCAAATAGTCAAATTAATCCTGAGAAAGAAAAACAAAACTGAAGGAATCACAATTTGAAACTATACTATAAAACTATAGTAATCAAAACAGTATGGTACTGGCATAAAAATAGACTCATAGACCAACAGATCAGAATGGAGAGCCCAGAAGTAAACCCCTACATATACGGCCAACTACTACTTGACAAAGGATCCAAGAATACACGTTGGGGAAAAGGCAGTTTCTTCAATAACTGAAGCTGGGACAACTGGATAACCACATGCAAAAAAATGAAATGGTACCCTTATCTTACACTACTTGTAAGAATTAAGTAAACATAGATTGAAGACTTAAACATAAGATTGGAAATCAAAGAAATTCTAGAAAAAAACATGGGAAAAAGCTCCTCTTTATTGATATTGACAATGATTTTAGAATATGACACTAGAAACTCAAGAAACAAAAGCAAAAATAAATAAATGGAACTACATGAAACTAAAAAGCTTCTGCATAGCAAAAGAAACAATCATTGGAATGTTAAAGCAACTTACATAATAGGACAAAATACTTGCAAATCACTTTTCCTACAAGGGTTTAAGATCCAAAATATATAAACATTCATAAAACTCAAACAAAACAAAACAGGTAATCTGATTTTAAAAATGGGCAGAGGAACTAAATAGACAGTTTTCCAAAGAAGACATCCAAATGGACAATAGGTATGTGAGAAGATGCTCAACATTACCACCCATCAGGGAAATGCAAATCCAAACCACAATGAGATGTGACCTCACATCAATGAGAATGGCTATCATCAAGAAGACAAGTGATAACAAGTGGTGGAGAGGATGTAGAGGAAAAGAAAACTGTGCACTGTTGTAGAAACTAAATTGGTATAGTCACTAAAAAAATAGTATGGAATTTCCTCAAAAAATAAAAATAGAACTATTATATGATCCAGCAATCCAATTTCTGTGATAGCCAAAAGAAATGACAACAGAATATTGAAGAGCTATCTGCATGCCATATTCATTGCAGCATTTTCACAATAGCCAAGACATGGAAACAACCCAAGTTGCTGTCTGATGTCGTTGGATGAATGCATAAAGAAGATGTGCTATCTACACATAAAAGGAATATTATTCCAATATTAGAAAGAAGGAAATCATGCCATTTGTGACAGCAGCATGGGTGGCCCTTGAAGGTGTTATGTTCTGTCAGATAAGTCAGAAAAAGAATGACAATGACTTCATGGTATCACTTACAGGTGAAATCTAAAAAAGGAGAATTTGTAGAAATGGAGATTAGAATGGTGGTTACCAGGAGGCTGGAGAAGTGCAGCAATTGGGGAAAAACTGGCCAAAGTATATAAACTCTCATTAGAAGATTAATAATTTCTGGAAATTCAATGAACGGCATTGTGATTATAGTCAACAATACTGTATCATATACTTCAAAGTTGCTATAGACCAGATCTTAAATGTTCATGCCACAAGACAATAATAATCATGCAAAAGTATAAAGAAAACCAAGACCTAAAATATACCATATCATCAGTTACTAAATTACAGATGACAGGTGATGTTTAACTGGATATTTGTGAACCTGGAGATTTTTGAAAGCTTTCAACTTGAAATACATTTCCTGCTAAAACTTGATGGAGCAAGGAGAGGATAATAGACAACTGATTTATTCACACCCCTAGGATATGCTTTACATATTTGAAAAAGCAGGAGTTTCCCTTGACACTTGTTTTTGGAAGGCTTTGCTTTGCCAAGTTGTATCTTCTTCAGTAATTATGGATCTTTTAAAAATCATTCCTGATATTTTACTTATTGCCTTAGCCACCAAGGAAGCAGTTTTATTTTTCGTACTTTTCATCTAGTTCAGGAATAACTCCAACTGCATTTAGAAAGGTCTTAATGTGTTGAATAATACAGCATCCCACCTTTTTGCTTGCAACCTGAGTATGTGGTGCTTCTTACATTTAAGAAGCACTGGTAGGAATATCACCTTAAATCAATTTATTTACATCTAATATTGTATAGAATGATATTTTGTACATTGTCTCTTTACCTCTAAGTTCATATCTATTTGAATACAGTAGGTACATAATATATATTTGCTTCCAAAATGACAAAAATTATGATTCTTTTACTATCACATCTCTTCCTCCATTATATCAGACATAGTTTCTGTTAATAATTCAGTGCCCTTTTTATACAATAATTAAAAAAGTTTGTGAGTTTATAATAATTTAGGTAAAAAGTCAATTTAATCAGAAAGTCCTGTTCCCAAGGCATTCTGGCTAAATACAATTTTATCTGTGAAGCCAAGGAATTTGAGAGCGCCATATCTGATAATTATGTTTTTATCCGACACTTGGTCACACTTTGGTGACTCACTTTTGATAAATCCTCAGACTCTCCTGAGGGTTGAGCCCATGTTTGTTCACAGAAGCATGACGAGTTTCAGGTGGGAAAAGTGACAACCAAATGTGATAAATTCTAATTAGATATTGCTGTCATTTAGGCTAGGACCTCTGGAAATATATCCATAAGAAGTAGAAAGTTGAGTACTAGAGGCTAAGAAAGGAATATTAATAAAATGTTGTAAACACTCAAACTGAGTACAAATTAAGACTGTTGGGCTCTATTTAATTTTATAAGTGCAACATTTTCTTAGACTCCTGCTGCCTTACAATCTGATTTAATTGTGTTAACAGATAAAAGAGCTCTGCTGGTCCATTTAGGATTTTGAAATAGAATTTTATTTTTAAAAAATCATATGCTTCCCCATGTTTATTAGAGTATCTCCAAAGTGTGCCGTCATTAGCTTTTCATTCCTCATATTGCAGTCCAGTGTTTTTTAAATGAGTAATTTAGGACACAGTAGGTTCTTGGTAATCTTTCAAAAGCTTTGTGCTGAATTTCCCATCATTCTGTATGAGCCCACTGGAGTTTAGGTAGTGATCACACCCACTTGTCAGAACAGCAAACTGAGAATTGACGATGGATGTTGGAAGGCTCTTTAAAACAACACAGAAACAGCACAGTTACCAAACATGCGCTTGAAAATCTCCCCAAATGCCATGTTAGTACATAGGCCTTAGATTGCCAGCTCTTAATACGGACTTAACTTTTTCAGTTAACGTTAGTTGGTCTTTGATGATGTTTTGTCTAGATCTGGTCACATCTCTTTGGCTTACGATAATTTTCATAATGGGTTACCATGTTGCTAACATTTCCATAATGTTGAAATATGTTGTATTCTCTCATGTCTTTCCTCCTGATGATAAAAGTATGGAAATATTTCTTGATAGAAATATATTTTTACTTGGAAGGTTCTTATAAACTGAATTACAGTTTTGAGAGATGAAAATGAAATCAGGTGTTGTTTAATATAATTGCACTTGGTTCCAGAACTTCTCAAATATTATTCAAGACACCTGCTTACCTGCCTTTTATCCTAGACATCATTGATCTGGTTACTTACTTATAAAGTAAATATTTACTACAAGCCTATTATCCGAATTTGTCATGTGTCGTATTTGGAAAGAACTAGAGAGATGGGTCGTGTCTGAGTTCCTGAACATCAGCTTTCCTTATAAGTTGCCGATCCATAGCCAACCCCTGACCTCCTGGAAGGAGACTGTCATGTGCAAAGGAAAAGTACAGCGCACACTGATTATTACACACAGCCTTTGCTCCTAAACCCTAACTTCACAGAGAAATTCTGCTTCTCCTAAGCTTGCCTAGACTAACGTATGTGCCAGAGAGACTCTAGAGAGGTGTAGGCACATATTTTTTTCTTGAATTCCTTAGAGATTAATTCTAATTCTTGATTAAGACTTCTATTTACTTATCTATAACCTTTAGCCTAATAATGTATGTGCCGTTCCTGCTTTTATAGGGTAAAATGACAGGAGACATGTGGGACCGCAAACAAAAAGGGGTCACTGAGGGGCTTAATAAAAGTAGCAACCCTTACTTAAAGAATTAAGCAGAATGGCAATGAATGCCTTTACTAACTGTGCTTTTCTGGTTATTTTTCTGTCTTAGGCCACATATATGTTTTATTTATTATCTTATATCATCTATATTTGCAGTAGGACTGATCTTTATATTTTCTGATTTTATTATTTCTACTTTTTGTGGACATAAACTGTGCTGGTCTTTGGTGACTATTAACTAAAGACACAGAACTGTTCATTAATCATTCCTTAAGTTGGTCTATTCTCCTTTATTTTGTGTGTGTTTATCATAAAACTGCACACTTGAAACCCAGATGATCTTATTAACTAATATCACCCCAATACATTTAATTAAAAATAAATATAATCTTACATTTCTTCTTAGTATAGAATATATACATTCAGTTAGTAAGGATCTCATTGTTTGAGCTTCCTTAAAATACCATTCTTATTATATTTAGAGAGAATGTAATGTGATTTTGTTACATAAATGTGATATCCATTCTGTTTCCTGGTTACATTTGCTTTTAGGTCGAAAGACATGTCTGGACTCTTGAGGAAAGATTTACATATTAAACAGGATTTAATTTGGGTACCTCTACAGAGCACTTTGTTGTGGAACATTGCCAACAAAATATCTACACACTCGGACACAATATAGACGGCCCACAGTACACTCGATTATGAAGTCGCTCTTCCATAGCTCTGGTATGGAATCCTTAGGTGAGACCATGATTTTAATGGTAAATTATTGAATGTTAAAGGGTCTTCCAGTAGTTCCATGAATGAAGAACTCTGGGATTAACTTTGTAATTATTTTTCATAACTATACATTGAATGCGTAGGGATTATCCTAATTTGTAGACTTTTTTCTCATGTTCTATTTCACATTATTTGTAAACCTAAGACCAAAGGACCCAACGTCATTTTTCTTATTGGTGCTTTCTAGATCTTCTCTTCATTCTGATATCCAAACTTC
Source organism: Desmodus rotundus (assembly GCF_022682495.2). Classification (NCBI taxonomy): domain Eukaryota; kingdom Metazoa; phylum Chordata; class Mammalia; order Chiroptera; family Phyllostomidae; genus Desmodus; species Desmodus rotundus. The sequence continues at coordinate 176,641,148 of NC_071388.1, read as the reverse complement.
ACTTTTATCTGAGTTTATGTCATGTGACTTCAAAATACCTTCTAAAGTGTTGACTGCTTACTGTGAAATGCCAAATGGAAAGCAGAGCCCTTAACCAAGGAGAACTGGTAGCGGAGTGAAAGGCAGAGCCATGTGGGTGGGAATAGTGTGGCTGACTGATGCCGAGTTGCACTTCAATTTTTGAGTAACCCAGTGAGTTTCGATAGGTGTATCTTAAAGCCTTGCTTTCAATTTTCTTAATGTTCTTATTGTCATATTTGGGTCACAGTTATTTTATATTAGAAACACTGCAATTATAAGAATTATGTGGGTTTTGTGGGAGTTTTTGTTTGGTTCATAGTTGAGTCTCTTACCAGTCTAGGGTGGGAGGAACAAATTCATTTACTCCCAAAGTATTTTTTGAATGACTCTAGCCCAACAAAGTGTGTATTAACAATGTCTAAAAACAATTATCTTTCAGGTTCAAAATTTATTTATTTTCAAAGTTGTTATGAGCACACATGTATGTATGTTGTAAATTGAGCAATTAATAGATGTGAATTTAATGGATCACCGCAACAACCTAAGAGAAAGAAATATAAGCAAAGAAATAAGAACTCAATTATGTTTATTGTCTTGTTGAAGAGGAACATGATAAGTACCAAAGAAGAAACATGCCTTTCAATAAGGAAGTCAACGTTTTCACTACATTTTCTACATTTTATTTTATTTTAAAGGATTTTTATATTTATTTTTAGGGAGAGGGGAAGGGAGGGAGAGAAACATCAATGTGTGAGAGCTACATAGATCAGTTGCCTCTCGCATGCCCCCAGCGGGGGACCTGGCCCACAACCCAGGCATATGCCCTGACTGGGCATTGAACCAGTGACCTTTCTGTTCAGAGGCCGGCACTCAATCCACTGAGTCACACCACCCAGGGCCATTTTCTACATTTTAGAAACAGCAGTCACAGTATCAGAGATTGTAGTGGAAATATTTTAAGTTGTAAGTACAAAAAAAATAAGACATAACATTTGTGGAAATCAGAATTATACTGACACCCAGGAGACCTTAATATATTGACATGATTAAAATATGTTGTATTTATTATATTATCATGAAATATACATTACTATGATAAGATGAAACACACATTTATAGCATTGTTTTTAATCCAGATTTCAGAGTTTTAAGTTTCACTGTGGTGAAAATTTTTTTAAATAAGCTATAAAAATTGTATTTTGGATTTTTGAGAAAACTGAGAGGTAAGTCACAATTTACTCAAGATAAGGAAATTAATGCTCAATAACTTAGAAAAAATTAAAGAATATATATAGACATATAATGTTCAATAATATACACACATAAAATGTGTTACTTATGTATATTTTTGGTTAAGATTATTAGAATGATTTCTAGGTTATTTCTTCTTCATCGATGCGTATTTGAATTTGCTTAAGTTAAGCTCTGTTTATATTCTTAGTGTCAAGCAAAATGATATTTAGATTCATAAGAAATTAAATTTAAATCAAGGCTCTGACACATTCCAGCTAAGCAATTCTTAATCTCTGAAAATCTTAATTTATTTTCATAATAGGCTTTGTACCCAGCTCATCAGGTTGCTGTGTAGATAAAATGACATGAGTCATGTAAAGTGCCTCACTAGGTTGCATTTGAATGGCACAGTAACAATGTAATGAATGACAGATATTATCGTGAGCTACTAGGATGGCATCTTCTATCATCGATCTTAAATCAGTTCTTGACACGTTATAAGCAAATGATGATTGTGTAAATGCATTTGCTGGATTTGGTTAAAGATATTTTTAATATCTGTTTTTGAGAAGAGCACTTAAAAGTTGCCTTGTGCTAATTTGTATATTTGTTTCATATCATTTATTTCATTTCATTACACACTTTATTAGACACTGTGCTGTTTGCAAGTTTTAAAATTTTTTTCTAAGATCTATAATGTTTTCTGAAGAATATGTATTTCAATTATAAAAAAGCAATTTACATTACTATATTGTGAAGATTAAACATGATTGATTTAAAAAAGAGTCACATCTAACAAAAAACTTGCAATAATCAATAGCAATATTTTCTATACCTTGGATAGAGCTTGGCATTGGTAACTTTGTTATATTGATGATGCTGAGTAATATTTTGGCACATATTCTACACCGAGGACTGTAAGATGCCCATTTTTTTCACTACATCCTATTTTACCAGGACAGTGTTGGGGACTTTTGCTAAATTTAACAAGTTTTGACTCAATGCAAATTAAACTTTTTGTTTATTTTTACATATTGATTAAATGTCCTTGTTAAATTTCCTTGTTTCAATATTACTAATCAATTCATCAAAAAACCCTCATATAACTCAAAATTTTTCTTAAATTTATTACCTATTTTTGTATAATTAAAGTAGGTACTTATTTTGGTGTTTCTCTGGGCCTATACCAGGATTCTGTTATGTAAGAGGCAGAATGAGGTTTTCTATCATATTGCTTGCGTATGAGAGGCATCGACATGGCCCATGATTTTCAGCAGTTAGCACTCAAGAACTGAGGTCACATCATCACAACACAAGGAAAGAAACAGCATTGAAGCCTCTGGTGGTTTTAGCCTGCTTTTCATACAATGTCGAAAGCCCTGTCTGCACACTCCATGTCAGGCAACCTCATTCCGTCCATTAAAAATAATCATACTTTTAAAAAATCTTTGTATTCAGTGACTGATACAAATTAGGCAGCAAATAATTATAACGAATTAATTAGTGAAAAATGATAGAGTAAAAGCATAAATTAGAAAAATATAACAGACATTTTATCAGTCCATGGTTATATTTGTATTGCTAGAAGTCAAAATAAACAGCTGACAAAGAGAGACCGGCTACAGTTAGACAGACGGGGGCGCACCTCGTTTTGATGCACTTCACTTCATTGTGCTTGGCAGGTATTGCATTTTCTTAAAATTGAAGGTAAGCCTCTCCACTGGCAAAAAGATTAGATCTTGCTGAAGGCTCAGATGTTGGATAGCACTTTTTTAGCAATATAATGTCTTTTAAATAAGGTATGTACTTTTTTACACAATGTTATTGAATACTTAATAGACTATAGTGTAAGCATTAAACATGACTTTTACATGCATTGGGAAACCAAAAATTTGTGTGACTCAATTTATTGCAATATTCGCTTTATTATGGTGGTCTGACTGAACCTGAAGTATCTCTGAGATACGTCCTATAGAAGTATTGTTACCATCGCCTACAAAGTTCAATGTACCTACAAGTCTCATCAAGGAGGAAAATGTGTCCTGAGGAAATTTGATGGTGTAATTCTCCCGGGAGATTTGTTGATTGTGGAGTGTCTTAAGTAAAGATGAAGGGCAAATTTATGAGGATATGAGCTATCTACTCTGTTCTATCCTATTCTATTTATTTTGAATTTTATTAAGTATATTGAAGTGACATTCGTTGGTTAATAGGATTATATATGTTTCCAGTGCATAGCACTATAACACATCATCTGCACATTGCATTGTGTGTTCACCACCTAAAGTCAAGTCTCCTGTCACTATATTTGACCTCTTTCACCTTCTTTACTTCCCCCACCCTTTGTCCTTTCGGTCACCCCCATACTTGTGTCTGTGTTTATGAGTTTTTGTTTGTTTGTTTGTCTGGTTTGTTCATTTGCTGTTTTCAGTTTTATATCCTACATGTGCGTAAAATCATGGTTCTCAGTTTTTTTCTGTCTGACTTATTTCCCTTAGCATAATATTCTCAAGATCCATCCATGTTGTTGACAATGAAAGTATTTCATTTTCCTGAAAGGATTATTCCCCTGCATACATGTACCACATCTTTATCTAATCATCCATCAAAGGTGCTTGGCTTGTTTCCATGTCTTGGACACCACAGAAATGCTGCAATGACCATAGGGGTTCCTATATCTTTACAAATACGTTTTTTGAAAAATTTTGGGTAGGTACCCAGCAGAGAGATTGCTGAGTATTATGGCTGCTTTATTCTTACTGTTTCATGCTGTTTTCCATAGTGGTTGTACCGGTTTATGTTCCCAACTCTGTCCTTTTACCTTAAATTCTATATAAGAACACTTTTATTTTTAAATTTTATTTTTTAATGTTATCCATTTACTTATTTATTTATTACATATCAATGATTTTTAGAAAATTTGCCAAGTTGTGTAATCAGTTTGGAACATTTTTATCATCCAACAAAATCCTCCTGCCCACTGACTGTTAATCCTGCCCCTACTCCCGCCCCGTCAATCACCAATCTGATACTAATATTTGTCTCCACAGATTTGCCTTAATATCCCTTCTCCATGTGAGTCTTGAGTTGAATGTTCTCAAACCTCTGCAGCTCTTACAAGATATATATAATCTCCCCTGTACAGCGCCTGTGCTGGCCTGTCCCCATAAATCAGGTCTCCTCACTTCCCTAGCATCCTTATTTTTGAGTGACTGGAAAGACCAACCAGAGAAATTTTCTGTCTCCTGTTGTGACTTCCAGGGAAAATCATAAATTGATTGAGACTATTCTACCATGTATTTCTGTTCTTGTTCCTCTGTTTTTGTCTCAGCACCAACCTGAAGATTCCCCACTTACAATTTGTACAAAAAATTAGACTTCAGAGATGTCCCAGTTGCTATTTTTCTCTCCCTCTCTCCCTCTTCCAGGGGTGTTAGAGGTTCTTCTTTTAGGCCCTCAATAAAAATGAGTTGATAATCCACTTTTCTCACCCTCCACGTGTTACTTGTGTTCTTAGAAGATGGACAGTCATAGTATCTTTTAGGGTTCCCCACCTGAGTCCCCTTTCTTGAGAAAGCTAAGCTTCTTCAGCAACTGATTCTCTTTTTCCTGCAATTAAGCCACCAATCCAACCAACACCACAAACAGAACACCTTCACCCTGGTATTTCACTACTTTCCTCCCATTTAAAACATATTCATTCAAACAATACTTTGTACGTGTTGATACCCTGTCTAGTTTTTAATTTCTTGAAGACAGAAACCAAACTATATAGTTAATTATTTTCCATGTGTGCTCTTAAATACTTGCTAAAACAAGGAAGACTTGTGACTAAATCCTGTTTCTTTCTTTGTTTCGGTTTTCCTTTTTATAAAAGTATAAAACCTTGGTAGACTGAGATAAAAGCTATAATACATGGAAATAAAGGAATGAGAGTAAAAAACACATCCTTAAAAGTTACAGAGTTTTGCCTGAACTGTGATTCTGGGAGATATGTAAACACATGCTCTGAGAAACTTAATTAAATTAAAAGACATTATATTGTATAAGATAGGATGAGAAAATTGTATGGAAAAGATTTTCAATCTTTATTTCAAGTAAAATATTTGTCTTCTAGTTTTAACCCCTCACACTGCACACAGCTTCTCTTTACATAATTTTGGTACTACTGAAAAAGGGCAAAACTTCCCTTTAATCACGATCATATTTCCTCACTCTATACCTCAGAGAAAACAAGCTTTCTTATGTGCGAAGAGCTTTAAATTCTCAAAATGTTCCTTGTGACTTCATTTTCTTAATTTCTAAAGTGCTCTTTACAAGCTAAAAGGCACTCTGTTACTTAGCAATAACATAGATACTAACCATAACGAGAAGTAGTGGAGAGCTCGAAAAGCATTCTGAGTAATGCTGTAAGCATTAGCACATTAAACATTTATTTTACTTCTATACAAATTAATAAATCAGTGATACTCTTTGTCATTAAATTGAGGTTACTAATAAAACAACAAACTGAGAGAAAAATACTAACAGTGTTTGATTAGTAGAATAACAATCTTCATTTATAAACATTTAAACAAATTCCAATTTAAAGTAAGTATAGAAACATGTTGCATATTTACATGCCTATTATTTTTTTATGATAGAAAAAATAAAAAATCTGTGTTTATATCTAATGCTGTAGTAACATCTGTTCTTTCTGCTGCTGCTATGCTTATAAAACTTCTGATATCTATAATTTCTGGGAATTTCTCTCATTTTGAGGAAAATACAGTTAAGTATTTGGCTCCCTCATCTCCACACCAAATGATGCTTGAGTGAATTGTATTTGAAATTAGCTTTAAGTGCTCACTATTAGTAAATTATATGCCTCAGAAAATAATTTATCTTTTAGGAAAATAGTTTTAATTGCCATTTATTGGTCATTTTTAGTAGATACTTTTAATTTGATTTATGATCCTCAAAAATTTTTCATGTAAAGATTTAATCTATAATCCATATAACTTGACTTTTGATATCATTTGTTTTTGAAAGTTCTTGGTGGGTAATGATAATTATGGAGCTTATATTTAATCTACTTGGGGTGCTTTACAATATCAAGGACTAAATAAAATCTCTCACCCCATACAGACTATAATAGGGTTCATTTAAAAAAAACAACAATTGAGACACTCAGTATCAGCCATGTTTTAACTTCCCTTTGTCTTTCCTCGCTTCAGTGCATTTCCTTTCCTTGATGGTTGGCAGAGATCTCCCCACACTCCCGGCCTTGCTTGCCTTTATGCGCTGCTTAGATCTCATCTCCTCCACAAACTTTTCCCTTATCAGCCCTCTTCATCTTCAGTCAACCCATTCACTTCAGCATCTCGTTAGCACTTAGGCATACAATTTAATAAGACTGTTGGATGATTACGTCAATGTTTCTTGCACAAATTCATTGGACGTTGTGAGTTTGTCCTGTCATTTTCATTAGGAGTGTATATTCCCATATATTTTCTGATAACAAGATTGAGAATGTAGTAGTTATCTTGATTCAACTCCCAGATCTTCTACCCCCTGTCCCCTGTCATTATTTTTTGTGTAAAATGAGACTATAGTTAGTATATTTGATTATGTCATCATATTTCATTAAAAATATTAAGCTTGAGTGAGAGGATCCCCTGTTGAATATAGCATACGATTCATAAACTTGGGCTTAAGTAACTTGTCTCAGAGCCTATAGAATCTGTACATAGACATGTGAAGAAATTCAGAAGGTAAATACTTTATAAAAATTTACAATTATTGGGTGATACTCAAATACTCGGTCATTTATTTTTAACCACTATTTAATTTATTAACTAATTTTAAAACAGGCCATAGCTTAAAACTCTTTCCAAATTTTTATTTATAGTTGACAAAATTGAGTTCTAGCAAATGTTAAGTGACTCAAGGCTATATATAATAAGGAGGCAATATTCAAGTAAGTACTTTACTTTAAAATTTTATACATTTTTAGCTTATGTTGCAAGAGTGAAAATTATTTTTCTATAAAGCAAGACTTCAAAAAAAAAGTAAAATCTTATTGTACCTGGTATTATTTAAATATAAATAAATAAATAGCTGTTCATCTTTCAGTTCTAAACAAATTTACATTTTAAAATATGTAATAAGGGTGTTCAAATTTATGAAAATAATTATTAACTGTTCAATATAGTAACTCAGAATACTTTTTGAAATAAAACTTGTGACATATATAAATTATGCTGCATAATTGGCAAATATTGAATCTGTTGCCCCAATGGTTGTTTCATGTTTTCAATAAGAAATGCTATATTGGCATTACTTTGGTAATTTATATAATTTTATGAATGCCAAGTAAAAAAAATATCAGTCCAGAAATCAGAAAAGCAGAAAATGTATTATAATCTACCCCTGGAAAGAAACTCTGAACCATCAACATAGAGATGTCAGTAGTTCAAAAAATAACTTATGTCAAGTTGAAAGCAAGAGCAAGAATGCGAACGTGCAGAGTCACAGGTTAAAGTAAACACTTTAAGATACTGAAAGAAATAAAAAAAGTTCTAAATAAATGCAGATAGTATTTTTATAGGTTAAAAGATTCAACATAACAACAATGTCAGTCTCCTTTAAATTGACATGTAGGTTCAACCCATTCCTATTGTGACAGCTAATTTTATATAGCAACTTGATTAAAGAATGGGGTGCCCAGATATTTGGTTAAATGATTTTTCTGGGGGTATTTCTGATGATACTTCTGGATGTGATTAAGATCACATCAGTAGACTGAGCAAAGCAGATTTTCCTCCCTAATGTTGGTGGATTTCACCAAATCCATTGAAGGTATAAAAAAATTAAAGAGGCTGATAAAGGAGAATTTGTGCATTCTCTTTTTCTGCCTGTCTGTAAGCTGGAACATCATTCTTCTCCTGCTTTTGGACTTGGACTTAATCTGAAACTGGAATTTACACCATCAGCATTTCTGGTCCTTCCTTTGCTGACTCCAGATCTTGGGACTTCGCAGTTACATAAATGCATGAACCAATCCCTATAACACACACACACACACACATTCACACATGCATGCACACACACACTTGATATGTTTCTCTAGAGATCCTTAAACGAATGCACTAGAAAAATATAGATAATAATCTAAAATTTATATGAAAAATTGAAGAAACTAGTATAGTTAAAACAATTGTGAAAAAGAATGGGGAGAATAATTCTTCCATTTTTAAGACTTATTTTATAGCTAAATTAATTAAAATTATTTTCTACTGACACAGAGACTCAAAGATCAGTGGAACAGATCAGAAAATCTAGAATTATACTCAACTAGTTATTAATGAAAGCCAAAGGAAATTCAATGAGAGAAAGACAGTTTTTTTTTTTCTTTTCCAACAAGTGATACTGAAGCAATGGGGTATCAGTAAAAGAATAATAAATTCCAATATATGTCTCATATCTTACACAAAAATTAGCTCAACATGGATCACAGAATTAAAAGTAAAATATAAAACCATAAAAGTTTTAGGAAACATGATATAGGAGAAATCTTCAGGAACTAGGCCTAAGCAGAGAGTTGACTTATACTACGCAGCAGAGAGAAAGAAGGAGCTCCTACCCTTTGCGACAGCATGGATGGAACTGGAGAGCATTATGCTAAATGAAATATGCCAGGCGGTGAAAGACAAATACCATATGATCTCACCTATAAGTGGAACCTAATCAACAAAAAAAAAACAAGCAAATTATCACCAGAGATATTGAAATTGAGAACAAATGGATAGTGACCAGAGGGGAGGTGGGAGGGGATAATGGGGGCGACACGTGCAACAACGTAAATGCGTCTCCCGAAATTTCACTGAGTGAAAAAAGCAAATCCCAAAGTTTACATGCTATATACTTTCATTTATACAACATTCTTAAAATGACAACATTATAGAAATGGAGAACAGAACAGTGGTTCCAGGATTTAAGGAGGTGTTGGGGACGGGTGAGAAATATGTGGGGCTGTAAAAAGGCAACATGAGAGATTCTTATGTCAATAGAAATGTTCTGTATCTTGACTGTTTCAATGTCAATATCCTGGTTGTGATATAGTTCTATGGATTTGCAAGATACTAGTATTGTGGAAAACTGAACAAAGAGTATAGGTGATATCTCTGCATTATTTCTTATAACTACATATGAATCTACAGTTATCTCAAAATTTAAAAAAGCTTCATTAAAAAGCATGTGGGAAAGAATTACAGTATGTGAGACCAGATTTACACCTGGGGCCAGAATATGGACCATTTTTAATGTGGTGCCTGAAGGAACTTAGACTTTGGACTTTGTCCTAAGGGTGAAAATGAATGATCAAAGTATTCTAAATACAGAGTATTTATAATCTGCATATATACTACTTTTCTCTGTAGTAATATAATATAGTAAAAATATAGGAATTTCTGGGAAATTATTATTTCTGTTTATTTGGAGGGGATGTAATAGCAATAGAAAGAGAAAGACTATTTTTCCAAAATAGAAAAGTCCAATTTTTTGGACTGACTGGGGGTGTAATTAGTGAGGAAGGGTATTGAGAATGTAAAATCAAACCTGACTTTATAATTTCTAGCCTGAATGGCTGGGTGACTAGTACTGTCCTTAAAATAAACAGAGCAGGCAGGGCAACAGCCTTGCGAAGGCAGGCAATTGTGAGGAAGGTAACAGAGATTTAGCGATAGACTTTAATTTGAGGTATGCTAAAATTAAGTTGTCTGTGGGACATCCAAGTGAGATGTTTGTAGGCATGGGGAAATACGAGTCTGGATTCTCGGGAGACATTTAATCCACAGAGGTCTTTGGTAGGCTTTGACATATAGGTATAAATTGAATCCAAGTAGTAAAACAGAAAACACCAACAGATAGAAGACCCTTAGACATCAGAAACATTCAAAGAATAGTAGAAGAAAGAGGAAACTACACAAGAAATTGAGGGAAATTATCAGAGATGTAGGAGAACAATCAAATTAGTGCAGTTTCCTGGAAACCAAAGGAAGACTTGTTCCAGAAGAGACTACTCAGTAAAACCATGTATGCCTTACCATTTGGAAAATATATGGTCAAATTTGCAAGTAGGAGAAAATTTATGAATTTGCAAGTGCAATTTGAATTTAGTGCTATGAATAATAACCATATAGCACTGGCAATGGAAGCAAGGAGTTAGAAATAAGCAAAAAGAAGGAAGGAAAGTTATTAGAAGTGGAAGCAGCAAAGAGGAAAGAATAGGAAGTATAGTTTGAAGGAAAGGAGATGTAAGATAATTGAGCTCATTTAAGGTATAAATAAGGGATTCTTTAGGGAGCAGTGACGGGTTGGGGCTGGCATGACCATAAATCTCCCAGCATATTTACAAAACATACTCATTTTAGCATGAGCTTTAAAATGACTTTTTCTGCAGAAGACGATTATAAAAGCAGTAGGCTCACGAGACACGGCAGGCTGTTGATGATAGTTTTCATTGAAACTGGCAGGCACGTTGGGAACCAGCTGTTGGGTGTAGGTAGATCATTTTAAAGTAGTTAAAAAATCTAAGGGATAATACCAAGTTTGTGTGCTTCAGACCATGAGAATTCCCTGAGTATTTTACCCGAGAAAATTACAGTTCTTTCAGATATGGAATTACCAGCTGCCGTGCAGTTTTTCTTTATGAGGTACTTTGTCAGTAAATTAAATAAATCAATGCGTATGATTCAATTGGCTTATCAGAACAATTGTTCAGTACGTAGAAGATGAAAAAGAGATTTTACTGGGTTGGCAGAAACTTCCTTTACCATAATTTTTATAGAACATTGTTGTTATACACCCCAATACTTTCAGGAAATTATATCCCTGGACATACAGGTAGAAGCCCCTTGGACTACACTGTACACTATCTGAAGATCCTTGCCAAACTCTTCACCAAAAGGCCACACCTTTGCGGTGTTGCCTCCCTCTCAGGTGTCCTCACTTTCACGGACAGTTGTTTGGAACTTTTGAGTTCTTTCACACAGGTGGCTTCAGTTCAAGGATTCCAATGGCGGAATCCTCTGTCTGTCAGGTGCACTTTCACGGTAAGAATGCTGGGTTCCGAAAGCAGCCTGCTTAACTTCAGATCCTGACTCTGCTACTTAAGCTGTACGATTTGGGGCAAGTCACTGAATCTCCGTGTGCCTCCAATTTAAGAGTTCCCACTACACATATAGAAATGTTTTGAGACTTAAATTAAGGAAACCTTAAATAACATTTCAAAAGCACTTAATATCTTGGGTCACATGCAGGAAGGACTCCATAAAGAAATGATAGTCATTTTTAACTTATATATTTATGCTTTTTACCATAACAAATGACACTTCCTAATACCTTAACTGGGTGCTCAATAAATGACTTCAGGAAGTAAGAGCATATCAATGTAAGTATGTGATGTCCAAACACTGTTTAATCATATGAAATGGAAAAATGTGAACTGATACTTTGCTAAAAAGTCTAATAACCTTTTGGTAATAGAAGGTGAAATGTCAGCTGGAATTTTTATTACCTTGGACATTTTTTAATTAAATTACATGGAATAACTACAATTAACTTGAAAACTAGAATGCCATCATATTTTCTTGACAACGTATTTAAAATTTGGGAATATGGAATTATTTAAAGTCTTTTGGCTTTTAAATGATTTTTAAGGTGATCAAATCTTAAAACAAGGCGAAGATGGTTTGGGTTCTTTTTCAAACCATTCAGTATGCGTCTGGGAGTTTATACAGACTGTTCCTACGACACTTTGCAGCAGGAAGACAGAATTTCTAGTCAGGAATGACAGGGTGCCATGCAGACTGGAAAACCCCGGGGGTAATTTCATTTTAATTTGCCAGTGAAGCAGAAAAATCAACACGTTGTGTGTCAGAGTACAGGGAGAAATAACTTCTTGGCAGTTTGAATTCTCGCCATTGGTGAGGAGGGATGTTTCTGAAGTGTGCTGTCAAGGTGTAACTTTGCAGACTCAGCCTGGTTGAAAGCAGGCAGGTGGTGTCACTTTGATCCGATCAGAAATGGAAGGGGTCCTTGAGCTGGAACCAAATGCCCTATGAAATTAGAGCTTCTGGGACACCTGACGCTCTCATGGTTGATCACCAAACCTGAGAAAGAAAAAAAAATTATTAAGTTTTCCCTTTGAATATTTCTACCACACTTTGACTTTATAAAGATAGGGGAAAAATGCTAATGGGAGAAGAATAGCATGCTGAAATTTGGCACTGACGGAGAGAGGAATTTTTCAATTGGAAAGATAATCCAGTGTATCTCTAACTCCAAGCTGTTCTCAGAGCCTGCTCAACAAACGAGGTTGCCTTTGCTATCAGGGGAGCGACTGCTGAACTAACTCATAGATGAATGAAACAGGATTATTTTAGAGACAGTTAATAACAGCCATACATACTTTTTTTTATTAAGTCATAAAGCGTTATCAAAATTAAAAGCAAAAATCACAGAGTAAGACTTAAATAACCAGTCGACGCATCAGAGGAAGTGAAAAACGGGATTGGGCTCAGTGACACGCCACCCACGAGTGCTCTGTGGGGCTGTCCAACACAAGTGTCACGGTGTATTTTTGTGAGTGAGAGTTGGCATGTCAAACCCATCCTCTAGCAAAATAATTAGTGTAATAGTCTCTTAAAAAATTTTTATTGTTATTCAATTACAGTTGTATGCCTTTTCTCCCATGCCTCCACTCCACCCCAGCTGAACCCACCTCCCTCCCCCACCTCCACCCTCCCCCTTGATTTTGTCCATGTGTCCTGTAATCCCCTCTCCTCACTGTCCCCTCCCCACTCCCAGTGTAATAGTCTTAAGGTTTGTTTTCTAATGTTGATACTGCAGGTTATTTTTGTGAACAGCCTGATATTAGGGACCTTTTTTTCCCCTCAAAATAAACACATCCTTATTAAGCCAAGGGTGCGGGGGGCGGGGTGGGGGAGGGGGGAATAAGGTAATCTAGTATAATGTGACAATTCTGAATTGTGGTAGGTTGACTCTTTTTTGATTCTGTCAATAGTGTTTTGCATTTATATTTTACTGAGTGAGAGGAAAATTAGACCAACTTAGAAGACTTTTAAAGTGGTAAGGTCAAACAGCTTCTTATTTTTCTCTACTATTTTATATTGTTTGTATTTGTGCAGGATGTGATTACGCACTACCAAATGATGGGTACTCATTGCAAATCAAAGACTTCGCAGGGGAAAATGCAAAGTTAAATAAATGTTTTTCATTTACTTCTGCTGCAGATCCCGTTCCTCAGAGCTAACAACAATATACATTCTGTGTATATACTTTAGTGAACAAAAATTAAACACATGCTTTTATGGGCACACATATGCATATGCAGAAAAAAAGACTATGTATTGGCAAAATGGTATCATTCTATACAGACTTGTGTGAATTGCTATTTAAGACATTAAAGTACATTCTACGTTAACATGTGAGATTATCTAATTATAATGGAGAGTATTTCATTAATTAAACAATTAAAAATATCTTGCATTTTTTTTACAAATGCATTTCTAGGGAAGAATACCTATTATAAATACTGCTGCAGGACACATGGATAGTTGGTTATTTTTTTTATATGAGATAAATCTCTATCATTGGAACTTTTTCTTCCATTAATGCCATGTCGGTTCCCACCAGCAGGGGCTGATTCAGAGTCAGAGGCACTGGGCTTTCCGCCTCAGAGGAAAGAAATCCTTGCTCCCACTGCATTCAGCCCCTGGGAATTCACTCAGTTTCCTGTTACCACCCCCTTTGCCCTTTTTTCCCAGATTTGTTTTTATTTCTTTCAATTACTGTTGACACTCAATATTATATTAGTTTCAGGTGTGCAGGATAGTGGTTAGACATTTGTATAACTTGTGAGATATTCCCTACTAGTACCCACCTGGCACCATGCATAGTTGCTTTAATATTAATGACTGTATTCCCTATGCTTGCTGTATGTCCCCGTGAGATTGTTGAAATAAAAGGCGGCATAATACTTAGTAAGGCAAATTTATTTTACAAGGAAATTGTGCTAGATTACTTTATCATCAATATTTTTGACAATACTGCATGGTATTAATCTATCTTTAAAATAATTGTAATTTTATAGGTTAATGTTTATATTATTAAATTAATTTGAATTTATTCGATTACTAATGGTAGTGAGCATCCTTTACTTCCTTCAAGTCTGCTCAGTTTTCTGCCTTCTCAATGAAATGATCATCCTGTTGATATTTGTAATACCCTCTAACAAGAACCCTTAATTCTTCTTATTCTGTTCTCCTTCTATCTGTGTCTTTCTTTTTCCATACACTTAAGCATACTTTTGAACATGCTATATTCTCTACTTATTGTATTCATAGATTATTTGGTCAATTTCCCACATCAGAATGTAAGCTCCATGAAAGCTCTATTTTTCATTCGTGTTCAAATTCATTTACCAAGTTCCCAGAACAGTGCCTAGCTCCTGGTAGATATTCAGAAAATACTTTAGCAAATACTCATTTAATGTAAGAAAATTTAGATTCATAATAAATTACTTGTGTGAGTTCTCATATCTATTATTAGCTCAGTCCTATTATCTTACTCAAGAAACTGAGTTCCTTAATGTTGTTTGTTTGATACCACCTCCTGCTTTTATTATTATTATTATTTTATTATTACTATCACCTGAGGATCTTTTTTCATTGCTTTTAGAAAAAGATGAAAGGGGGAGTGAGAGAGAGAGAGAGAGAGAGAAACATTGATCAGTTGCCTCCCATAGGCTCCCTGATTGGGGATCAAACCTGCAACCTAGATATGTGCCCTGACTAGGAATTGAACCCATGACCATTCAGTGCATGGGACAACCCTCCAACCAATTGAGCTAAATGGCCAGGGCTGATACTACCTCTTTCTAAGAAAATTTTCTCCAAGCTGTCATTATTCATAAACTATAAATTAAATCCACTACCATGCTTATTCTTGTATAGCTTGGAATTAATGATCCATCAAAAGGAGGTCATTTGTGGCTTCACTAGTGATGTTCACAGATTAAGGAATAAATAGATCACTGTTTACGGGATGAAGACTTATCAACCAATCAGATGTGTTCTTTTGTGAAATTTGCAGAACAAACTTTACTTGGAATATTTTAGCAACCAGAGAAATTTGATACGGAGAAAGATATCCAAGTTGCCATCATGACAGATCTTGTTGTTTGAATAAAGAGCAAAATGTGCCTAGTGCTGCTTCTGTGAAGACATGACAAGATTACTTGCTATGTTTCTTTAAAAAGCCATCCACTGCACTGGGCAGCCAGGCTAGAATGTTGTCCCATTCTTCCTTATATTTCCGTGTCCTTATGATAACCCACAATTAGCTTAGTAAACTGCCACATGTATTTGTTGTCTGTGACTTGAATAGGCTAAACACTCGAAAGATCCTCTAAAAGGTCAAAGTCATTTAAGAATATGCAAGGTCATCTTTCCCACTATGTCTGTCCTTTGTCTTGTTCATTGAGACATAAATAGTCATGATAGGTTCTTGTTATCTTGCAAATAAATTTAATCATTTTACATTCAAATAACAATACAGTTTTGTTTTTACTTTTCTGAAGTCAGTTCTGCCACACAAAACCTATCATTTTATGTCCATTATGCCACTATATACATTTACTTATATCTCTGCGTTAAGTGGCTTAAAAACCACAAATGCTCAAGCCTGTAAGAATAGACTATTACCACCATTAGCTTTTATTTTTGTTGAAGAATATATTCTGTAATTTTTCATTGTTCAAGTAAGTTATTGTGCTTGATTTCATTTATTATTTGATTCAATATGTCAGGGCTTGATTTCATATCCTTCAGTCTTTATTCTAAGCATTTCTCTATTTTCTTCATTGATTTAAGGACATTTACCATTGAGATTCTTATGTATCATTATATTGTTTACCATTCTTCATCCTGGATTCCACTATGATGACACTTCATTTGCATATCATTTTACCAGCTCTAGAGAGATTCTTATTATTTTCTTCTCAAATGGCCATGTAATTTTTACCTTTTAAGTTTATAAATTAGGATATTTTTTGCACTAAAAGAGAATTTTCAGAAGACATTATGTCACTTTGTGTTCTTCAAAAATTGCTTCAGTGTTCTTTATTAAGAAAGAAATAATAAATGCACAAGGAGTTGGAGAAAGAACAAGTAATTGTGGTTTGTGCCTTTACTTGTATTAATATGGTGACATTCATTATCATACAGCATACAAAATTATTTTCCTGATTGCCTTCTCTTTAGGACACAATGCATGAAATTTTCTAATCATGTTCAAACCTAGACCAGACACTAGAGATGTGATTGAAATTGCATTTCCTTTTTCCTTCCCAGCTTTAATAAAGAATAAACAGTGGGAGACCTCCTACTTGCATGGCTGCCTAGTTTATGGTAATTTGCATTTACATTAATTCATTGTTGATGTTCCTGTGACACTTTTTCACTATGTTGCTGAAGAAATTATGGAATAATACGAATGCCACTATTATCATTATTTCTAGAATTAATGTACTCTAAGAAAATTATTATTTTCTATATTATTATATGGAAAAATATTTACTCTAAGAAAGGCCTTGGAAACAAAGAAGGGAATAAATATGATAAAGAAGCATCTTTTGTCTTTCTTTGTGGAAGAATAACTTATTGAGATATTTATTAGCACTTCTCCTTGTAATTTCTCTCTCTCTCCCTATTTCAGCAGGTAGTTGCTGCTTTGTCTTGTGCAAGGTCTTTAGAGGAAAACAGGAAAGCTGAAATTGGGCTTTCAGCTTTTGTGATAGCTAGCCTTAGGGATTCTGAAAGCTTAATTAGCATGCAGTTCTTTCTCAGCCCTTCCTCCTCTTTTTCTCTTTATTTCTTCCTCATTTTTCTCCCTCCCTCCCTCCCTTCCTCCTTCAATTCTAAGTAATCAAAGACAGATGTTTTGTGTCTTCAAGGGGCAAAGATAAGGGAGGAGTCAAAAAAGATGGGGGAGATCTTCCCCGGACTGGAGTACAAGGATAAGATTTTGTCACCCTTTAATAGCACGTATTGCTAATGCTTCCACTGTGTTATTTTGGCTCATAATGACATTTCAGATAAACATTTATTATCTTGAGCATTTATTTGAAAGTTATTTCAAGATTCTTCAGTGCAAGTACTCTTACTTTGTTTGTTGTGAATCTTTGATATTTAGACCAACTCTGTTCAATAGAGTTTCCAGTAATGATGGAAATATTCTATACATGCACTGTCAAATATGATAGCTACTAACCATGTGTGGACATTGAGTACCTGAAGTGTGGCTAGTACAAAGAACAAATTGATTTTTAATTTCATTTAATTTTTATTAATTCAAATTTAAATACCCACATGGATTTAGGGCTGCAATATTAAATAGCACAAAGCAAGACTAATCATTTATACATATTACTCTCTTAATAAATGAGAAGTGATAGTGATAAAAATTCACTTTTTTATAGTTCAATATTTTGCTCTCTCACTTTTTTCTTTATGACACTAGTAGTAATGTCTGATGTGGACTCTGGCCAGCAGTGTCCGTGGTGTTATGGATGAGATGAGACAAATTCACAGGGACTACCAAAGTCCTGTGGAGGAAAAGGGACGTCGCGGCCACTCTCTTAAAGGGAGAGCACCTCAGAGCGCCTAGGCTACTCTCTCAAGAGAATGCCAAGACCCTTGCTTTGACAGGCTTTTATTGGCTTTCTAATAGCGTACATCAAAGAAGGTTCTCATTCACTATGCTCAGGTTTGAATTAGGTAATTTCTTTTTACAGATAGCAAAGGAAAGGATGCTACTGATTACTTCCTACAGATTAACACGGAAAAAGTGTTGCAAATGCAAGGGAACGATGAGTAATTGGTCTGGTTACACTTCAGTCCTTGGGAGAATTAGCATAGACTTCAGGAAGTTACTTTAAAGATACGCAGTAAGCGTTTGCCGCTTCAACTCAGGGTGTGGGAGTTTTAGCAAGAGCAAGCCTTAAAGCAGCCTAGGTATATTACAGGCCTGATTTCCCACGGGAGAACCGATCCGTGGGTTTGGTGTCCTGCATGCCGCCACATGCCTATGGGCTTTCCAATAGGGCTGGGCTACATTTGCCATTGCCAGGCAGATTGGTTCCCTATAAATGTCCACAAAAAAGAGCTGTTGATAATTTATTTAAATTTATAACTAAAGCGATACTAGCAAGTCTGTGTTTTCTTTTATCTCACCCATCACTATTAAAAAAGAATAAATCAAACATGAAACATAAACATATTTTTTTGCAATTTTTATTTTTGAAAAAAGCTTGCTTTGAACAAATATTTAATATTTAATTATAGTATTTAGCATGTTTGTTTAAAACTAATTGTAGTATACTGGCCTACATATTGAACATAACACAGAACCTTGTAAAGTAAGTATAGGTTATGAGTTGCAGTATCATGTCGAAGAATTTCATTGGCGTGTGCTAATTAATTACTATTTTATACTATCAGCATCTGGGATAGAAGGCCTTATTAGCCAAAAGAATTCTCTTATAATCTGAAACTAAACAGTGAAAAAAATTAATGTAGGTCACAGATTTTTTCATGTTATCAGGGTTAAATGTAAAATTAATTAGATCCATTTGTAACTTGGATATGAATAATATACACTCATTTACAGTTGGCATAAAATTTGAAATTTTGAAGAGTAGTAAATATTTAATAACACTTCTTTCTAAAATACTTCAGTAAATATAAATACAAAGTTCTGTAAATTCAATATGACAATCTATGGGAAATATTGTCATTACATATGAAATATTATAATGTCTTTTTTGTTTTTAATTTTTCTGTTATTTTCTTAATAATATGTTTTTATAAAATATGCTGCATAAATGATAAATTTAAACTAGTGTAAAATGATATTTCCACTTACAATCAACAATAAAGCCCTTTTCAGACAGATTTATAATCTATATATTTTGAAAAATGGATCAATTTTTAGTAACTTTTAAACCTCATATTGAATTTCAAAGGACAAAGCTCCTTCTCTATTCCTGACCTTTTGGTCAACATTTTCCCAGGCCTGTGGGGTTACTCCTCCAACCTGAAAGAATAATTTCTTATTGATAGGTAACTTTGGAAAGATGAACAGACCTCTGTCCTCTCTTTGCCTCTTCTGATCCTTTGCAGCTGTGTGACTGCCTGGTGCCCTCCCCTCCATGGGCTTAGTCAATTTCAGAACCTTACCCTCCTCCAGCATCTCCTGGTGACAGGTGGACAAGTCTGCTTATTTATGATATTCAGTAATATGTTCATTTTCTAATACTGCTGTAATAGTTACTACAGACTTAGTGGTTTAAAGCCAATAAAATTTTATCAGTTTCTGTAGATTAGAGGGTTCTCTGGTTTTTAGACTTGGCAGGTTTCCCTGTTCCTCATTTCCCAAGGCTGATATCAAGGTATTAGGACAGTGGGCTTTTGTCTGGAGGTTCTGGGAAGAATTTTCTAAGCTAACTGAGGTCATTTGCATAATCAAGTGCTTTGTAGTTTTAGGACTGAAATCCCTCTTTCCTGGCTGACTGTTCATCAAGGACAGTCTTTGTTCATAGAGGTTACCTCTATCCCTTTTCATGTATTCCCTGTGGGTCTCCATTAAAGGGTCAAATTCTTCTCAAGCTTAAAATCTCTTCAACTGTTTATTCAGCTCCATCCATCTCTCTTCCTCTAGTTGGAAAAAGTTCTTTGCTTTAAGGATCCTTCATATTATGGCCTGAATGTTTGTGTCATTAACAAAAGGAATATATTGAAATCATAACATGCAATGTGATAATATTATCTGGTGGGATGTTTGGAAATCAATTAGGTCATAAGGATAGAGCCGTCATGAATGGCATCGGTGCCTTATAACAGAGACCCCAGAGAGCTCTCTTGTCCCTTTCCCCCCAGGAAGACGCAGTGAGAAGATGACCATTTATTTACCAGGAAATAGGCACTCAGCAGACAACACATCTATCTGTCTGTGCCTTGATCTTGAAATTCCCAGCCTCAAGAACTGGGAGAAAATATGCTTATGATTTGCCTGTGGTATTTTTGTGATAGAGGGGTGTACAGACTGAGACACTTTAGATGAAAACCAATAGTTCATTAAAAATAATTTTTATCACCCATACATACACTTTACATATAAAGACATTTGCCTAAAACATGTTCTATTAGTCATTAAAATGAGACATCTTGGACTAAGCAAAAGGTTATACAACTTTGATTAATGCCATTTTTATTTCTCAAATTGTGTTCTAAAATCTGTATAATCTATTTACACATTATAAATACCAAGTGGTAACTAAAATTATTCAGGAAAATTACAAACATTATAGTTTGAAAATGTGAGTTGTTGTGCTATTATTGTTATTATTCTCTTAAACTACCTACCCACCCGACAATTTCTCTGTTTATTATGGTGCTTTCCAAATAGTGTACAGGCAATTAAACAGGAGTTACCACATTACCATCAATGTAAAGTGTATTTGAGGTTTTTGACAGTGTCAAATGTAAAAAAAAAATGAATGCTTTTTTGAGGCTCTTTGTCATTCCATTTTCTGATGTGATAAGCACAAGAAAAGAGACATGAATGTTTAAAGGCCCATTAATAGATAGTAACAATCAACTTAGAAATACTGAATAGCTGTGGACTAGATACCAAAGATGATATGGAGTGGGGAAGCTTAAGATTATAATGGCATAGATGAAATTTTCTTTTATTGAGTAATATTCTTAGTCCGTATGTCTATTTTGTGTATATTGTATTGTGCTTATCCTTTCTCTCAGTTATCTTTGAATGCTCCTTCTTTGTCATTGAAAAAGAAAAGTCTTGGAGAGATTTAAAAATCATTGAGCATTTTATTACATTGGGGCAGATAATTTTTAAAAAATACTTTAAGCTAACTAGCATTAGAAAATTATTGGAAGCATTGTTCCTTTTCTTGTCCAATAGTTATTTCACTATTTTTAATGATTTTTCTTAATTCTTTATAATTTATATCTCAACCATGAGGTCTGATTAAAGAGAAGTGACATTCATAATTCACAGGAATAAGCAAGATCTTGATGATTAACCAAGAAAGAGGATCTGATTTTAAATGTGAGAATGTGTGTGTGTGTGAGTGTGTATGACATATATTTCTCTACATAATATGTCTACTACTTGAAAATGAGTTGCCGAAATTCTTTCCATTGGAACAGAATTCATTCTTTTCTTGTTTTTTTTTTCCAGAAAGAATTTACGTTCACAGTTATACTAAGGTAGAAGCATGTTTGACAAATGATATTAAAGGATGCACTTGCACTTTTGGACCATAGGTCAGTCACTTTAACAATGTGAGCATAGAAGACAGGTACAGAAATAGTTAAAGTGACAGCGAGATAATGAATTCTGTGATCAGAGCTAAGGCCAGATACACACTCTGCACAAACACTCTCTATAGATCTTTTGTCATTCATGAATGAGTAAACATCAGGACAAACAGATCTTTTAGACAATACTGAAGAACAAAAAGAAGAACAAAGAAAAGAAATAAACTTTGATATTGAATAGAAAATTCGACACTAGGCAAAAGATGACAAGAAAGTTTTAGAAGACGTTTGATATTCCTAGGACAACTTGATAATTTATCACGTGGGACCCTTTTGACACACAAAGGACCTCTAGGACAATAGTCAGAAACCAGGACTCTACTGGGCATATCAGGCTGTCTGGTCAATGTAGTAATGGAATGTAAAAAAAGTGAGTATGAATGTAACATGAACAGAATAGATGATGGAATAACAAAAGGAGAATGAGTAATAAAGATAAGAAGCTAAGTTTTCTTTTTTTCTCTCTTTTTTTTTTTTGAAAAAGCAAGGGCTCAGATAAGAAAGAATTACAAAGAAACTTATAACTGTAGCATAAAGGAGGGAAAAGATTTCTTCAACCCCATAAGGGTCCCCGGCTAGGTCTGAAAATTACTGACAAAGACAGATTAACAGGAGAAAAGCATATGCATTTATTTAAAATAGGTGACAAGGGAATCTTCATAAAGAAATGAAGACCCAAAGAAACATTTAGACTTGTGTATTTTTATGCTAGGTTTAATGAAGAATGGACAAAGTTTGTAAAGGAATATGAGGGGTTAAGGAGTACAGGGTAATAATAGTAAACTGGGGGAAACTAGCAAGGCCTGCTTTTTGGAATTCTTTTTGATGTTCCTTTGTCTTCAGAGATAAGAACGCTTCTTTCTTAGTGTTATAGGGAGGGCACCTCACACATGAGGGGTTTTAGAGAAGATCACAGTGACCTTCCTATTCCTGCCATTTTCTCAAACTCCTTCAGCTTAAAATATACCACTTTTTTGCCAAAATTTTTGAGGAAAAAATAAGGATGTGCATTATACATTGGTATAATGATTACATACCATGGGCATAATAATGGGTATAAGAACCCTGTGTATAATGCACACAAAACTGTGGGTGTGTGTTATACACGACAAAATATGATAATATGCCAAGGTGCCATATTTTGAAGTAGCAGGTAGTAAATACCATCAGTAGGATTGAAATTGCTGCAGGAGAGGTTAAAAGCAAAAGTGATATTGATACATGTTGAATCATTGTTATGGAGCAAAAGCCTGAATAACATTCCCAGAATGATGACCAAAGGGAGGTAAAAATGAACATGACGGTGTGTTATATGAGGAACGTGGAGACATGATAGTGGGTATTAAACCTTAGGATTATAGACATGCCAGAGAAAGATAAAGGGATAGTTAGATAAGCCAGTTAGAAGAAGACAAATGCCGTATGATTTCATTCCTAAGTGGAATCTAATGAACAAAGTGCACTAACAAACAACACAGAAATAGACTGAGATACAGGGAACAGTCTGACAGCTGACTGAGGGGAGGGCAGTCGGGGGCTGAGTGAAAAAAGTGAAGGGATTAAAGTAAAAGACCCCACAAATTTCATAAACACAGACAAGGGTAAGGTGATTAGCAGAGGGAATGGAGTGGGGGCAGAAGAAGGTAAAGGGAGCAAATGGAAACAGAAGAATACGACTTTGGGGGTGAACACAATACAATATACAGATGATGTGTGATAGAATTGTATTCCTGAAACCTATATTATTTTTTTAACCATTATCACTCCAATAGATTCAATGAAACTTTAAAAAATATTAAATCAAAAGTTATTAGAGAAACATAAAGGCAGAAAAGAAACAGATTTGAGAATAAAAAGTGAAGGGCTTCTCTGGGTAGAAAGAAAGTTAAAGAAAAGACATTCACAGCCATTAAAATTCTGCCTTTATCTGATTATTAAGTGGGTGAAAAACTATATGATTTTGGGGAGTAAAATTACAAACTAAAACACGAAAAAATGAAAAGAAAAATTTACTTAACAAGTAGAAATATTAAGCTGGCTTCCAACTTTGCAGCAATATGAATAATCTGATAAGAATGAAAGGAATGAGCAAAGAGTTTAAAGATGGAAATTTTAATCTAAATATTAATAAAATGATACCTTATTATTCAAAGACTCAAAAACATACCTTGGTGTGAATCTTAATATGCCACTTCCATAGGTATTGTGGCTTCTCTTATAATAAATCAAAAATTAGGGTTAAGGATTAGAAAAGTTCCACATCCATCATGTGCAAAAACCTGTGGCAGAAGCAAAGATGAAGATGATATGCTCATGAGGAATTTAATACTCTCCCCAGAGCAAGCTATGTGCAATCAATTAAGGACAACAATAACACTGTAAGTAGGAATATAATGGTTTGACTTAGAATGAAGCGATACTTAGTGTTTACTATTAGGAAATTTCTACTGAGTTAGTGGCATTTATGTTGGGCCTTAAAAAATTTTTTTGCTTGAGAGGTTATTCTGAAGAAAGAGTATAAAAGGAAAAATGTGCAAAAAAGGTTTTGAAGGCTCAGGAAAAGCACTAAAATTTTAAGTATGGGAAAGGGCAAATTGTGCAAGATAATTTAGAGTTAGATTGTGGAGGCACTGAGTGCCATACTTTTATTTGTTAAGTAGTAGGGAGCCTTTGAAGGACCACTAAAGTGGAGGGGTGTGCTATTATTCATGACTTCAGAAGACAAATCTGATGCAAGTGTTAATAATATGTCTGAGAGACTAGCTGTTAAGAGAGACCTGAATATCTGTTAACAAGTTATTTTAAATTTCTAGGGATAGGAAACTGAACTCAGGCATTCCCAATAGAAATAAAATGAGTAGAATGTATTGGAGAAAGATGAAGAGACAGAATTGGTGAGAATTGGCGATTGGTTGTAGAGATGCACGAGATGAAAGACTGTTACATTTTCAATGCATCTTAAAGTCAGGGTGATCTTTGTAGATTATTGTTTTGATTCTACAACATTCTGAACGTTTTACTTGTAGAAAGGAGTAGGTAATAAACGGTTATTTAGAGTGGATTTTCCTTGTACAATAAATCATTTAGCATTTTACTATTAAAGATTTCATCAAAGATGTATGAAGGAAATATTCAGACTTTATAAATAGTATCCTACTGATATTTCTGTTAACTGCGACTGGAAGTTCTCCAGCGTAACAGTTTATAGAACACATCCTATTTCTCACAAAAGATGCCAAATTCACTGCCTGATAACTATCAATGTATCATCTTTCACACATGCTTTTATTATTGCTTATTATTTACAATTTAGAAAAATCACACTCATTAAGTACATTTTTATATCAATTTTCACTAAAGATACTTGCTGGTTATTTGCACTCAAATATGAAGAGAAGTGGAGGTAACGTCGAAATGAGTTAAAAATTAGTGCCAGGTTCTTGGTTACTGGCTGCACTGTGAGATCCAAGCCTGGGAAGTTTTGACTGTAGTGGGGAGCGGCCTGGGGTGAGGGTGGGGGAGAAGAAGCCACTTTCAAAGATCCTCTTTTCCTTCTTCCAAAACATGCTATTTTTTAATCCATTTTCCACCACTCTTTTCTTTTAATTAATATTAATTAGTGTTCAACTTTAAAGTGTTATGATATCAATTCACTTGATCTTGACATTAAAAGAAAGATTGAGGTTCTTTTGAATTTTCAAATAACTTTAATATTTTGGATGCTTTGTTGATTTCTCTATTTCACCCATCATATTATAATAATTCTTCAGAGATTCTAAGGATGGAGAATATGTCATGCAGAAAATAAAATAAGATATGTTAACTTAAAAATGAAAAAAACCACATTGTTAAAGCACCTTAAAATTTTTTGTTGATGGAATATGTGATATTTTAGTGGCCCAAAGCATAAGAACAATATTAAAATGGAAGAAGTAAATAACACCTGAATCCAAAATGAAGGAAAATTTGTTCTAATTTGATGTTCTGAAGATATAATTTTAGTAGAAATTTCACTTGATCATAACTGCAAGAAAGAATAGACTTTTTATTGTTTATCAACTGATAAAATGTGTTCAGAAATTTATATGCTCTACTGGAAAGTTGAAAAGTAACCTAGGAAGTACTTTCTGTTCTAAATGTGTGCCTCAAATTATATTACATTTGTAATTCTGAAACATCATTTCTTATTTAATTTAAGCTGGCTTTAATTTCTGACTCTGTTAGAAGGACACCACATATTAAATTAGATACCGGCTTTCACTGTTATGTTCGTGGGAGAGAGATTTGGGTGGGAGTGGCAAATTTACCCCAGTGGGTGAGATACTGCGTGTTAGACAGGACCTGTCTAAAGCAAACGATCTCTTCAACAGCTGAAGCCTCTTAAAGGCAGGTGGCAAAAAATTAGCAGATCATTTTCTTCTTTGAGTCAAGTTTGATAATAAATGTCTTTTGTACAGTGGTGCTGAGGCTAAAATAGCCTTGAACGTTAAAGTATCAAGGTGAATAATGCTTCTGTGATAAAAGTTAAATTAGTTCTATAGTAGAGCAGTTAATTAAGAGATAGACTAGGCTGATTTTATAAGTGACTATGATAGGAATTACACTCACCATTGTCCTATACTCCCTTTAATGGCTTGGGTTTACAACTGATTCCATGACCCTTTGGTAACGGTTGTCCCATGGATTTAAGGCCTTAAAGTCACTGTTAAATGTGAACTGACAAAGACTTAACAATTAGTCCTTCTACTGGAGTTTACATACATGAGTTATTTTTTGAAAATCTTAAGGTTTCAAAAATCAATCATGTAAGAATTTGGATCCTATGAAAGAGGGAGGAGACATAGAATCCCGTGGGCTCTGACCTTGTATTTGTGTATTGTTACAGTAAAGTAATTTTCATTTATGTCAATGACAATTTTATTTAACTATCAGAGTGCTAGATTAATATAGTCTTGTGAATTAATGTTATTACATTGTAGAATAACTTTCTGTTGAATTTTTTCTTTTCCTCTGCTGCTATTAACACTATGCTTTTGTTAATAAATTACAGTGGGTGACTATTTGCACAGAGGAGTTCATACATAAAGAATAATTGCAGTTATTAAATAATTGATTTTCTTTGTATACTTTTCTAAGTCACTTTAAAGGGCAAAGATTTGCTTAGAACTTTAGAATAAGAAAGGAATAAAGCAACATATATTACTAGATTTACACATGAAGGTACACCCATAGATAATTTTACATATGGACAGAAAACGCAATAAAATTTTAGATTCAATTATAGCATTTAAGGTTTATTAGACGCAGATGTTCTCCTTCCAGCTAAGATGAAAGCAATTAGAGTTCACAGGACAAGGTACTGGGAAAAAGGTGCCCCACAAAGCCAGATATGCAAAAGTTCCCCCTGGACAATTCAGCTGAGTCCTGATCAGCACATCTATGAGAGAGAACCACTCAAGGATGGAGAAAGATCAACCCGGAAGCTTCGGAGGTGACATGCCAAGTGCTCACAGGGAGCTGAGAACACAGTTTGTCTCCACAGAGAGGCTGGAAATGGCACACTGTGCAGAGCACGCAGAAGTGCCTAAGTCCTGGAGAAACAGGCTCAGACTGATCACTGTCCCAGTTCTATCAACACATTTTAACAATGGGCCCCCACCCCCCGTCAAATTGTTTCCAACTGCATCTCAGGAGAAATTTCAAGAATACTTATAAGGAAATATAATTATCCTGCACCAAAGAAGCTAAAATTCACAAGTCTGACATTCAGGGAAAAATTGCCAGTCATGCAAAGAAACAAGAAAATAACAACCCATAATGAGAAGAAAAATTAATCAACTGAAACTGATTCAGAATTAACACAGATATCCTACTCAACAGCCAAGGTTACTGAAACCATTTTAACTGTATTCTATATGTTTGCAAGAAAAGATTATATATGTATATCCTAAGCAGTAGTTAGTGGAAAATTTATAGCAGTAAATGCCTGTAATAGAAAGGGTGAGAAATCTCAAATCAAAGCCCTCAGTATCTTCCTTGGGAAAATAGGAAAGGAAGAGCAAATTAACCACAAAATAAATACAAGAACATAACGATCAATATGAAAATAACTGAAATAGAAAATAGGAAAACAATAGAATGAATCAATAAAAAGAAAAGATTTGTATAGATCAGTAAAATTTATTAAGCATTAGCCAGAATGATCGTGAAAAATATCCAAGAAGATTCAAATGAATATAATAGTCAATATACAGCATGTATTTTAATTCTTCAAATGTATTTATACAAACAAATAGAAAATAAAATGTTTTATCAGACTATATGAGTTATAATACATAAGTTTAAAAAGACACTGAATATAACAATATAGAAATATGCACTCTAGCTAACAATAAAGAATTAGAAAAAGATGTCAAAAAAATAAAGCAAAATTAGCTGTGCTGAGAACTGGCTGGCAACGAAATTTTAAATATAAGTATAAGTGAATAACATGTTTTGTGTTTGTTAATTTTTTTACGTCAGAGAATTATTTATAGTTAATTAGCATCCTTCGTAGCTAATGAACTATCAAAAGAAATAGTTGAATTAGTATCTAATTAACAAAAAGAAAGGTGGAAGGAATCAAATTATAGAAGAATAAAAGTAAAAGCTACTCTACGACTAATTGTCTCCCCAAAGCCACACTACAGGCCAAAAGACAATGTAGTAATTTCTTGATAGTGCTCTGAGAAAACAGAATTCTATACGCAGATAATCACACCTATGGGGATGAAGGCATGAAAAATACAATTTCACAAAAAGATATTTAGGTTGCACCACAGGAAGACCTCCACTCAAGTACATGAAGAAGTTCTTTACGACACACGAAATGGAGCTCTCCAGGCTGCGGAGCGGTGCGGAGAGCAGCGGTGAAGGAGTCAGTCAGCGAGCGAGAACACGAGTGTAGAGTGACTGAGATAAACACAGTGCGCGGTGGGATGGGAGTGGGCATTGGTGGAGACTAAGTAAGGTGTATTGGTTTCCTATTGCTGCTGTTACAAGTTACCCCAAATTTAGTGACTCAAGACAGCACAAATTTATTATTTTATAATTCCAGGTTCAGAAATCCAAAGTGGGTATTACTGGACTACAGTCCAGTTGCCAGCAAGACTGTGTTCAGGACAATCAGTTTCCTTTCCTTTCCCTTCTTCTAGAAGCTGCCTGCGTTTTGCTCGGCCCCTGCCCTCCTCCAGCGGTCTGACCGTTCTGACCTCTTCTTCAGTCCGCGCCTTCTACTCTCCTGCGTCCCCCTTTCCCTTGTGAGGACCCCTGTCACACACTGGGCTCACCCAGGTAATCCAGGGTCATTAATCTCCCATCTCAAGACCTTTCAGCACATGTGCAAAGTCCCTTTTGTCATGGAAGGGACATATTCATAGGTTCTTGAAATTACAATGTGAACATCTTTGAGGCTTGAGGGGCATTATTCTACTTACTGAAGGAAGCATTAAAATCCAACCACACAAGTAAGATGAGGAATGGGAGGATATGAATTAAAATATCTTGGAAGCTCTTGCTTATGTTCCTTGAGAACAGAATAGAGATATTAATTAAATTTAAACATTGGTAATCAAGTTTGTTAAGAAGTAAGTATCTTAAAAATGCAGTGTATGTCTTAGAGATTGACCTGTGACAGGTCCCTATTTATAGTCTTTGGATTTTTCTTGGAAAAAAGTAAAACAACAGCCCTGGCTGGTGTGGCTCAGTGGTTGAGTGTGGACCTGTGAATCAAAGGGTTGCTGGTTCGATTCCCAGTCAGGGCACATGCCTGGGTTTTGGGCCAGGTCCCCAGTAGGGGGCATGTGAGAAGCAACCACACACTGATGTTTTTCTCCCTCTCTTTCTCCTACCCTTCCCCCCTCCCTTCCCCTATCTAAAATATAAATAAATAAAATCTAAAAAAATTTAAAACAACAAAATTTCCTTAAAACACTAGTTAGTTTGCTGTTCATTTCATGTTAAATAATCATTAGAAAGTATTTTTTAAAGTTTGAAATAAAGTCAGTTTATAACTTTGAATTCAGACTTGACTATTTAATATATTGTATCTTTCTCCTTAAACGACTTGTTAACAGCATTTCTGCAAACTTGGGGACTGGGCCTATTCTGATACACACAGATGATCTGTTTACATGCATGGTCTACTTACTAACAATTCCACACAGCGGAAATCATTATCCTTGTCAGAATGGAGCCATAAGGAAGTACTTAAGGGGGTGGCAGTGGAGAGATCAGATGCTCCCTTTCCACTACCTCCTCCGTCATTGCCAATCTCCCTTATAACTTTAATGTAGATTTCAAAAGCGGGCATTCGCGGTTTGGCAGGAGCCCAATGGCCTCGTGTGATCCTGAATTACAATGCTTGTCGTGGGCAGGATATTTAACTTGTTCTTTTCTTTTTAATGGATTAGGTTTGATAGAATCTTAACTCATTTAAAGTAACTCATTGAAAGCCGCAAGTATCCAAGATTACTGCAAAAGTTGGGAGTTTCCTTCCAAGTCCTCCCAAACTGCAGACTCAGAAATCAGAAGGTTTGAGAAGTAGCAGGTAACTCAGGCATTAGCCTCACTGCCACGTTTAGGGTGGGGCTTTGAGTCCATTTTATTTCACAGTTTTGTTTAGGTGACTCCACAGTTCTTTCGCACAGATAGTGCATATCTTGAGTTACCTTCACATTTGGTTATGTATATTGACTTTACATATTTAGTGAATTACTCTAGCCTCCACAATGTGAGTATAACCCACATTATTTTGTGGACAGTGGTGTTCTCAGTGCCAAGGGAACTGCCGCTAGAATTTGTAGCCCAGTGCAGTTTCTGTGATGACCTGACGAGGCGGAGAGAGTGGGGATAGGGACAGCAGCAGTTAAGAGAGAAATAGAGGGAAATTGCTCTGGGAATAAATGTTAAAGCATTCCTGCTAGGATTAAGGAGGTTCTAAAGCCAAGCAGCCAAATGTGTTCATAAAGGCACTTAATTGAGGGAGTTGGCAGCTGTATTTTGTCAAGCAGTTAGAAGCCAGAATTGTAAAATAAAGGCTATAGAAGGTAAGTGATAGAATTAGAAACTTCTGATCCTGGGCAGTCAGTGAATTGCTGTTTCATTTCCTCCACTCATTCCCAAGGAAATGGGGAAATAGCCTTTACTTTAATTGAGACAGAGAGTTCACAGGGCTACTTACTTTTGTATGCAACATCGTTAGGAGGACTTGAAAGTGAGGATGTTTTCCCTTGTAGATATTTTTCTCAGATATTCCTGCTATATTTTCAAGTCAGAGAGATTATCACAACTACCACAGAGCAATCAAGGCTCTTTCAGGACTGGTTGCACATGCGTGACATACATAGCTCCTTCCTAAGTAACTACTTTATAGAGTGTGAATTTACAAACGTTTTCTCACATAAATTGGGTATTCTCGCGAATTGGCCCATCACTCTTAACCGATACCTGGACGGGATCTAATGATTTGTGTTTGATTCTCCCTAAGAGAAAGTGTGAAGGAAGAGATGAGGGCTATAATGAAAGATCTTTTGTAAAAAACGTTGACAAATTTTGAACTGTACCTTTTTCCCAAAATGGTGATACGTAGTATGAGAATCCATAATCAGTAGCCTGCACCTTTAAGTGTGTTTAGAAGTCAGCATGAATATAAATGAAAAGGCTTTTTGCAGATGCTGCTGTAAAAGTAATCTAGTGAGAGACTGAATACACAAATGGACGATAGTTTCACCATATATAGAGATAGAACTCTGATCTGCAAACTGTCCAAAACATCATTCTTTTATCTACAGTAACCAGTTCAGGAAGCCAGCCTGCTATGAAACCAGACTTCTCAGAATTCCTCCTGCTATGTCTACCAACAATCTGTGCATCCAAGCAATGACCTGTGTAACAATTGGCCCCAAATCACCGGAACTTGATTGATGACTAACAGGTTCCTTTAGTTTTGTCCTTGCTTCTAATTTAGGACCAACTAGAGGAGGCCAAAGATGCACCCCTAACCTAAAACCATGAGATGACCTGCTTGATGTTAGTGTGCCTACAGTTACTCCCTGCCAACAGTCTTCCGTCAAGGAAGACCTGAAGCCTTCCCTTTCTTACTAAAAATCTTTCCCAATCCATTGCCTGCCTTTGAGTTTTTGCCAAAATGTAAATGGTGGTGTCTGACATCCATGCTACAGCAAGCTCTTAACAAATAGCCTTTTCTTGCTCTCACTTGGTTGGTCTTCATTTACTTCCACGTTGCTATATCATAGGACCCCTTTGTAGCAGATTTACAAAGTGAACATAAAGTCTCTCTAAGGCCATGATGAGGCATTTGCATTCTCCCTCTGAATCTTAAGTTTGACAGACTTGATTTTCAATGCAACAATAAGAAACATTCTTTCTATCCTTGTAAAGTTCCATTTATTGACCTTTTATTTCACATCCAAAAGTCTATGTATTCTCTAATATCTAAATCTTTATTTCATTCTTTGCATTTTTCCAATCTACTCTTTATCTCCATTTATTAGTGTTACAAAATGTTTATGTCAAGGATTATAGTTTTCATTTTATTGATTTTCAATTGGTTCCTTGTCATGTTTACCTGTACTGAATTTTCATGTGCTGAGATTCCTTAATGTTTTATAGATTACAGATTTTTTTTGTGGATGTTCTTATCTGCTCTACATATTTCAGAATTTTAAACTATAACTTTAAAGCACTTTCAGATTGCTGTGTTATTTCTAATTTTTTGGGTATACATTCTTTCATCTTTAATGTTTATTGAATGAGATTTTGAGCGTTGGCTTTCTTTATAAACATATGAATGGAATTTGAGAGCTCATCTCCTGAGGGAGTTTTCATTTTCTCTCATTCCATTTTTCTCTTTAATTTTTTGTGTTTCCATGATGATCTCATTCGGAGACATCCAGATTTCAGAGACAGTGTTGTATTAGCAGCTCAGACTTTCACACCATGACTATATTGCATTATAATTCCCTCAACATCACATAGGCAACGATCCAGTTTCCAGCTGCAGTCAATGCTCCACACCAGGGAGACCTATGTCAGTAATTGCCAATGTGTGTGTGTGTGTGTGTGTTAATGCACCAATAAGAGAGAGAGTAGGATCTGAATTCCTTGCTTGATATAGAAAAGTTGGTTCTAGTTCCTCACTTCAAATAACTTGCAATCAGTTTCATTTTCACACAAGAATAAATTCTGTCTCCACTGCTTGCTTGCCCTTGGGCTTGGTCTTTCGAGAAGGTACAGCCTCACTAGCTGTCATTGTTCAACTCTGTTAGTTTCCTGTTCCATTTTTTTGTGTTATAATGTGACTATATGCTTAATAATTAAAATATTGTATTTATAATGTCTTTTTATTTAGAGCAGATAAAAATAGTTACAAACTGCATGCCGTATTAATAAGCAGCTCATCAGCTGTATGGTTGACTAGATCATAATCAGCATGATTTTTAGCAACTGCTTCTCCCCCACCGGTTTTATTGAAATATATCTGACAAATAAAAATTATATTTATTTAAGATGTACAAAGTGATGCTATATATAGATATATGTTATAAAATGATTACCACAATTGAGTTTTGGCAATCCTTTTTTTTTTTTCCCATGGGGTTATTTCTTTTGACTGGAGATTATCTCTGAGTAATTTTATTCAGTTAAAGATATCTGCTTTCTGTGTCTTTAGCTATACCGATTTCTGGCTGCCAAGTGTGGCTTTGTTAAGATGATAATCTTTGAAGTCTAATCTAGGTTTGAGTCCTGGTTTTACCACCTATTAGCAATCTGTCACTTGACAAGTTAATTAGACCTTTGTAAGCCTCAATTTTCTCATAGGTAAAGTGGGAGTGACAACATTACCTATTTCATCAGATTCACAGAGTTAAAAACAGCGCTTACACAGCAATACAGCACTTAAGGCAGTGCCTGGCACATAGCAAATACTAGGTATACGGCTGCTGGTGACATTTCTACCCTGCCCCTGTTATTCTCAAACTGAGGTCAAATGTCTTTGTTTCGTGTATTATTTTGTTTTGTTCTAACAGACAATTGTAACTTTCAATTCCTCACCCAGTATGGATTTTTGTTGTGTTTTGTTTTTTGTTGTAGTGGTTTGTTAGTTTTAATGTAATTATAAAATTGTCATATATGAAACCCACTTCATAGATTAAAATTTATTTTTTTCCTCTGAAAGGAAGAATTAATAATTTAATACACAGGAATTTTTCAAGACAAATGATATTTAGACATCAACCAAACTATGCTTTGGTCATAGGGAACGCACATAATAAAAATAAATGTTGATGTATACATGTCACTCATTAATATTACATGGAGGACCATGGTTCAGGGAATAGTACACGCCCAGTGACATATACAAAATGGGGCTCGTTACCTATTCATTTAATAAATGTTGCTATGGTCCTCCCTGAGTCTTGTCTTTTATTTTAATTTGGTGGGCAAATAGATGAACCATGCAATTAGTGAAGACAAATTATATTCCCAGGGATAGAAAGACAGTAGCAATCCAAGTTTAAATCTCATTTGCAATCTTGAATCTGTAAAAACCACACAAAAATTATAACATCACAAACATATTTGTTTGCTTTTAGCTATTCAATTAGAGTTACTGCAAGATTAATGTTTGAATTCTGATTTCATTACGAAAAGTATGCCATAAATTAAATGCCATAATACCCTTTATTGAGCAAAATTTGTAAGGCCTGTGCTCGAATAGTACCCTGCTGTTCCACAGCCTCATGCCATGCAGTACAATAGGGTTGTACAATCACTCTATAAAGTAAAAGCTAAACACCAAAACATAAACTCTATTTTTTAGTTTGAGCCTTAATAATATGTTTTCCAGATCAACATTAAAAAGAGAGTTTACTGATAATTTTATTCTTATTTCAAAAGCAGTAACCATTTGCTGAGCTTTTTATCTTAAACTAAATTCTGTCACTATTCTGTACAAGTAATATGTTCTTTTAATTTATGAGAGCTTATTTAGAGGGAAGGTAAAGCTTTTTCTTAAAAACAGGAAATAATTGTACATCTACGCATTTTATTTATAACTCATATGAACTATACATTTTGCATATAGGTTTGTAAAAGCAGAAAGTGCATTAAGAAGCATATAGTTTATAAATTCTACAAGTTTGGGTTGCATATACTTGTGGCTATTTAAAAACTTGATTTTAATAGTTGTACTTTTTTATAGTGAGTACACTTTTAAGTCAAATTAATCTCACTTTTACTGAAAGAATGACCTTTGAGTTTACAGACAACATCTGGAGGAAACAGCTGGGTAAATGATCAGGTGTTTTTTTCAAATAGAAGTGCAATGTGGTGTTCCTGTGGTACTGTTTAGAGATTTCCAATTCTCACATCATGGAGCACACAGTGGTGCTATTAATTAGAAGCTGATGGAAAGCCAGAAATAAATCCTTATGTCAAACAGAATGTCTTACATGGAGGAGATTCGAAAGTCATGCAACTTCCTGAAATTGAAATGTTCATGGGAACAGCCAGGATAACAGACTCCCTGCTACCAAGTCAATATTTTCCAACGGCTAAATGTCAATTTTGCTAATACCTAGTTTCTCTCTTAAATGCATAACATTAAAATGGACTTTCTTATCTTTTAAAAAGTTAGTGACACACACACAAGCTATTAAAATGTTTGGGTTCCATTGTATATATCTTTTAAAATAAATTCAAATATTAGGCATTTGCTATTATTGAAAATTTAATAACAAATTAGTGTCACCATTTCTTCTTACCACAGTTCATCTACCTTTTCCTTGGCTCCTAGTGATGGTTATTTACTGAGCCATAACTCATAGCAAAGTGATAAAACTTACATATCATCCTTGGTAGGTAAAGTGAACTTTTCCTAGAACCCCTAACAAGATTTGTGCTCTTAACACTTGTCCTAATAATGACAGGTTTTTAATCTCCTTCTTTTGTAACTTATCTGCCCATGTCAAACCTGATTCACCATTAAAAATAATATAGTTCATTGCTATTCAGTAAGAGATCTTTGAGCTTGTTAGAAATGCAAAGCTCTATTCAAGACCTGCTGAATCTGAATCTACAGTTTTGCAAGATGTCTGGGTGATTTGTCTACTTATTAAAACCTTGCCCTGGAGGTCTGAATACTGTTACCTGAACCCCATTCCACTGAGATGGAATATTCCAACGGGATAGGAGTGGAGTTTGTAGGATAGCAAATGCATTAAGCATCTACATTGTAAAAATGTTCCCTCATTATTTTGTTACAAATAGAGACTTTAAAACAAATTATGTGGTGGGTGACATCAGAATCATCTAAGAGTGCCTGTGAAAATGCACATTCTTAGGTCTTTCTCTGAAGATTTGCATTCTTTAAAACTGGGGAGTTATTTGGAAGTCCCCAATTTATCATCTCACAGCCCACAATTAAGCTATGGCCTTGTTAAAGCCATTGTAAAAAATTTGACCTTTCGAGGCATTAACTAAAAATATATGTGTGTAAGTTGGTGGTCAAGTTTCATTTTTTTTGCATGTAGCTGTCTAGATCTCCCAACACTATATTTTGAAGAGGCTATTTTTACTCCATTTTGTGCTTCTTCCCCCTTTGTGAATATTAATTGACCATAGAGACATGTGTTTACTTCTGGGCTCTCTGTTCTGTCTCATTGGTCTATGTGTCTGATCTTATGCCAGTACCAGGCTGTTTTGATTACAGTGGTCTTGTAATATAGTTTGATATCAGGTACTGTGATCCCTCCTACTTTGTTCTTCCTTCTCAAAATTGCTGCAGCTATTCAGGGTCATTTATGGTACATTTACACAATGAATACTATGCACCAGAAAGAAAGAAGGAGCTCCTATCCTCCTTGACAGCATGGATGGAACTGAAAAGTATTATGCTAAGTGAAATAAGCCAGGTGGTGAAAGACAAATACCATATGATCTCACCTGTAAGTGGAAACTAATCAACAAAACAAACAAACAAGCAAAATATAACCAGAGACATTGAAATAAAGAACAAACCGACAGTAACCATAGGGGAGGGGGAAGAGGGATAAAGACGGAAAATAGGGGAAGGGGCAGCAAGGAACACATATAAAGGACACGTGGACAAAGCCAAAGGGGGTAGGTTCAATTGTGGGAGGAGGGGATGGGTAGGATGAAGTATGGTGGGAGGAAAATGGAGACAAGTGTACTTGAACAACAATTAAAAAAACATAATAAAGAGAAGGAAAAAATAAATGAGTGTGTATATACTTTTTTCTTGTCTATTCAAGGAAAATAATGTGGGTTGGTAGGAAAGGCTTCAGACACATTTAGTCAAGGTAGCGTATCCTTTTTTTTGAAAATTCCAACTGTATCTTCTCCAACATCAGATTAATCTTTTAAGTAGAAAAATGCCTTTAACATTCCAGGGATTATTTATATTCTCTCATCACACATACCAGAGGAAAACAGAGCATTTTTAAGGAGTTTTTTGTTTGTTCATTTGTTTGCTTTAGCATACTAAAGAAACATCTTTCCCAGAAAGCCTCAGCAAATATATCCTTCATGTTTTCTTCAGACTAACCACTGTGATCAGTCCCTTTTCAAATTGGCTTAAGTCCCTTGGGTACTCAGGATTGCTGCAGCACAGGGGAAAGGTGAACTCTACCAAGGAGAGCCGGGGCACCTTTGGCAGAAGAAAAAGAAAATCTATGCCGGAGAGGAAATCAGCAGATAATTCATTATAGAGCTGTTTTGTTAAATGCGCTTTGAAGAATTAGACCTTGTAAATACTATATCATTGCAAAACGCAGTGCTTGAACTCAATAGAAAGTCATAATAGCATAGGAACATGGGCACTCTAGAAAAAATTGACAAATGGAAATTGTTTATAATTTCTAATAACATGTAATTTTTCACTAAAAGGCCTGAATATCATATCTAGCTCTAATTGGTACACAGCCAAAATAAAGCTAGTTTTTTTCTCAAAATTTTGTTCATTTTAACACAATGAAAACTGATTTTTTCATATATATTTAAATTCCAGTCATGGACTCGATTTCATCATGTGAAATTTTATAATATAAATTCTGTGTTACATTTGAGATAATCAATCATGTTTCAATGTAATCCACATTGCTTAGGAGACTTTTATTATGAGCATTATCGTTGTAGTATAGTAAAGTGCATTGTTAATGAAGCGTGGAAAAGGAATAATTTCAACTAATAGGCATATATGTCAAATTCCAATTAGGACTATGTTGGAATTCAAAAAGAAATATGAGCATATAAATTTAAACCTTTGACCTTCACCATAAAGAACAAGGTCTGAGAGAGAAACTATTTTTATGTAGCATGCAAATTTGAATAAATTAATGTGTCCTGAACCCTTTGACACGACTCTTAGACTGAATATGATTTTTTAAAATTTCATGTACTTGAAATTTATGGCTTAAACTGTTTACTTATATTCTATATTTTAAAACATTAATGAATAAAAAACATTAAAGAACATTTTATTGTGGGTCTAGTCTCTTAGGAAATGTACCAATACATTGCCTAACAAACTGGTTCTGAATTAGATACAAATAAACAGATCAGATATCAGGTGTAAAGATGTTTTTCTTTCAAAAAGACAATATTTCTTAGTATTATTCAGTACTCAATTTTAATTTTTCTTGATATAAACATATGTGTGTATTAGTTGGTTTATTTGAATCAGAATGCAAATAAATTTCACAAATTGAATTAAATTTGGTTGACTCCTCCTTTAATTTTATCTTAATCTATTGATTACCTTTCCTGCCTTACAAATTTTTTATTGATGAGCTATGTTCTTATTCCTACAGAGTTTCCCCCATTATCAATTGCTCTGATCGTGTACCTGTAATGCTTTTTTTTTTTTAATAATTAAATTTTTTTTTAATTTTATTTTTTAATATATTTATTGATTATGCTATTACAATTGTCCCATTTCCCCCCCCACTCCACTCCATCCTGCCCACCCCCCTCCCTCCCACATTCCCCCCCTATAGTTCATGTCCATAGGTCATACTTATAAGTTCTTTGGCTTCTACATTTCCTACACTATTTTTACCCTCCCCCAGTCTATTTTCCACCTATCATCTATGCTACTTATTCTCTGTACCTTTCCCCCCCTCTCCCCCTCCCACTCCCCTATTGGCAACCCTCATGTTCTAGTTGTTTGCCTAGTTTGCTCTCATTTTTGTTTTATGTGTGTTCGTTAATAACTGTGGGTTTGCTGTCATTTTTACTGTTCCTATTTTTGATCTTCTTTTTCTTAGGTAACTCCCTTTAACATTTCATATAATAAGGGCTTGGTGATGATGAGCTTCTTTAACTTGACCTTATCTGAGAAGCACTTTATCTTCCCTTCCATTCTAAATGATAGCTTTGCTGGATACAGTAATCTTGGATGTAGGTCCTTGCGTTTAATCTTGGGTAATGTAATGATGATGTGCCTTGGTGTGTTCCTCCTTGGGTCCAGCTTCTTTGGGACTCTCTGAGCTTCTTGGACTTCCTGGAAGTCTATTTACTTTGCCAGATTAGGGAAGTTCTCCTTCATTATTTGTTCAATTAAGTTTTCAATTTTTTGTTCTTCCTTTTCTCCTTCTGGCACCCCGATAATTCGAATGTTGGAATGTTTCAAGGCGTCCGGGAAGTTCCTAAGCCTCTCATTTTTCCAAGTTCTTGTTTCTTCATTCTTTTCTGGTTGGATGTTCCTTTCTTCCTTCTGGTCCATACCATTGATTTGAGTCCCAGTTTCCTTCTCATCACTATTGGTTCCCTGTACATTTTCCTTTGTTTCTCTTAGCATAGGCTTCATTTTTTCATCTGTTTTTCGAATAGATTCAACCAAGTCTGTGAGCATATTGATAACCAGTGCTTTGAACTGTGCATCCGATAGGTTGGCTATCTCTTCGTCGCTTAGTTGTATTTTTTCTGGAGCTTTGAAGTGTTCTGTCATTTGGGCCATTTTTTTTGTTTGTTTGTCTTGGCGCGTCTGTTACTTTAAGGGGAGGAGCCTTAGGTGTTCACCGGGGCGGGGTAATGCTGGTCGCTGCGCAGTGATGCTGTACGTGGGGGTGGGGCCGAGAGGGAGCAATGGCGCCCGCTTCACTCTCCTCCGGATTTCAGTCTTTCACTCCGCTACCCACAATCAAACTGGGCCCCTCTGGTGCTGGTTCCCGAGTAAGTGGGCCTGTGCACACTCTAGGCCCCTGTGGGTCTCTCCAACAACCTCTCCTGTGAGGCTGGGAGTCTCTCCTGCTGCCGCCCCAACCCCCACGGGCGTTTTCAATCAGAGGTTTGAGGCTTTATTTCCCCGAGCTGGAGCCCTGGATTGCGCGGTCTGCTTCGCTCCCCACAGTTCGCCTGGTTTATCTCTGTTCAAATGTGGGGTCGCAGGGTGCTACCCCCTGCTCAGCCTGCCCCGTTCTCCGCCACTCTGAGTCCGGCCCTCTCGGTTTATCTGTGCCAGTGTGGGGCCGCAGGGTCTGCTAGTGCTCAGACTGCCTGCGCCATTTGTCCCACACTCTGCCAGTCTCAGTCCCGCCACAGCCACGCGAGTCCTCTCCACCCCGGTGCCCGTCTCCGCCCCTCCTACCAGTCTGGATGAATGTTTATTTTCTATTTCCTTGGTGTTGGTCCCCCTTGCTGTTCGATTCTCTGTCAGTTCTGGTTGTGCGAGGAGGCGCAGTGTGTCTACCTACGCCGCCATCTTGGTTCTCCTATCCTGTAATGCTTTTTAAAAGTTGTTCCTCTGCTCCACGTATTTTCTGTAATTAATCTAGAAGCTTATTCTCATCCAGTTCTGATTACTTTGTCACGAATATTTCATGAAGATTGCAAGAGTATAGCTAATTTTTTAAATGAATGTTTTATTCAACGTCTGAAAGTGAAATGCCTTTAAAATGTAAGAATATACACGAATACTCACAGGTATACACATACATTTAGGAAATTATCTTCCTTAGTGAAACTGTACACAGATGTTATTTGAAACCTCAGTGACCTATTGTAATAATCATTCTTCATTTCTAAAAAGGAGGCCTTGAAATTGTTTACTACATTGTCTTGTTACGTTCCTGTTTAACAAAAACATCTTCAGTGCATGAAGTTCTCAGTTATTCCCTGACATTTAGGAGAAAATTTTATCTTTGCTTAAAAGTAGATTTTTTCCTCATCCTTAGTTTTAAAACCTAATTTTTTTTTCTTCTCAAGTCATTTTTCAGACCTAAAAGTATAAAAAGCAATTTATTACACAAGAAATGAGATAAAGGGCATAGAATTTATGAATTGAGATTGATGACACGTTGTATATTCTTCTGAGCTGAGGTAACCAAGGTCAAGCAGAAGTAAGATTAAATGGTTATCCCTTGGATTCTGAAAGCCTTTTCCAAAAATATGTAGGAATGAGACATGGAGAAATTTTAATTCAAATGTCAACTGAGACTTAGTATTTTATCTGAAATGCCCAGACAGAAAAAGATGGACAACATGCTACAGGCAATTGATAGAACTATTTCATACAAAAAACAAAATGAAACAAAAACGCTTAGGAATTAACAGCCAGGGATATATGTGCTTTGTTGGAATTCAAAACATATTTACAGCACATGGTTTCATCTAGAAGTGGCAGTGGTACAGAGCGGGCTTTGCAAAAATTTTAAAACACAGGAAAGTAAGAGCTATTGTACATTATTATACTTTTGAAGATATATTTTCAAACTTATTCTACTTGTGAATTAACAGTGAAATATATTATGAAGCAATAAAATATTTGGTATTTTGAAGTGATCTCAGGATCCTTTCACCCAGTGTCTTTCACTACAGAGACAAGGAGAAGGAAGCCGGACTGGCTATAGCTGGAGCACAGTCTGAAGGCAAGTTAAAGGAAGGACTGAAACGTGTACCTGGTCTCAGGGAGCAACAGTATTGTGTTCGCAGTTACCGATTTGACTTTTGGTTTCTGGAGAAGCTCCTTTCACCTAATATAATACTTTCATGAATGTAACGTATAGTCAACTTTTATAAACACCAATTAACATATCAAGCTTCTAAAATATATAAAACCAAAGTATTTTTAAAGGGCAATTTTGGGGTTTTTCATTGTTTAAACAAAGCCCTTTATTTCAAATACTAACACCAAATTCGGT
Source organism: Desmodus rotundus (assembly GCF_022682495.2). NCBI lineage: Eukaryota > Metazoa > Chordata > Mammalia > Chiroptera > Phyllostomidae > Desmodus > Desmodus rotundus. The sequence continues at coordinate 176,599,204 of NC_071388.1, read as the reverse complement.
TTTACTGTCATTTTTACACTTGAAAATGACAGGGATAATTCTGTGACCTTTAGGGGTGTTAAATGTTTGTATATTTTTATTGTTTCTCTAATGGTACATTTAAGTTTATTTTAGGAAACATATGTCCAATAGTAAATGTATATAAAGTTGAACATTAAAAACTATGTTTCAAAGTAGGAACAAAATTTATATAAGGTAAACTCAGCAGTATGAAAAAGAGACACCTTTTTGGGGGGGAATTAGAAAGTACAAATTGGTAATTACAGAGTAACAGTGGAATATAAAGTACAGCACAGGGAATATAAATAATATTGTAATAACTATGTGTGGTGTCAGGTGGGTACCAGATTTATCAGGGTGATCACTTAGTAAGCTACATAATGTCCAATTACTGGGTTATAAACCTGCAACTAATAATATTGTATGTCAACTGTAATTAAAAATTAGAAAAAGTTATTTTTTAAAAAGAGGTACTATTTTCCATTATTCAGATGATTATACTTATTAGTGCAAAATCAATTGATGTGTATGATAAGGTTTCTAGCAGATGTCTCTTTGATGTAAGATATAAAAGAGCACATACCTCATTAAACAACACATCAAAAGCATAAAAATGCAACCATTAATCTATATTTCATAATTTCCTCATAATAACTCCAAGTAACATCAGTGAACACAAAGGGAAGAGCTGTAGTAGAAGATGATATTAAAATTCACATGTGGTTCCATCCTTGTTCCTTTGAACTCTATCAAACATCTGTTGGTCCAAATTGAATATAAAGAATGAAAAATATTTTAATACATGAATGACAACTTAGGAAAAATGACCACTTTCATGAGTTCAGAAAGAATGAGCATGTATGCTATAGAAGAATGCTAGAGGAGATTACGGAGTACAATAGAATCCAACTCCTATTTACAATGAGCACATTGAAGCAAGTAGCAATTAACTAACTTGCTATAACTCACACAATTATCATATTAAAATCTTGGTTAGATTGAGGTTTTTAGACAAATATTTCACTTTCCAGTATTCTGCCATACTATCTCAGAGGTATACTTTCTATTTCAGAGAATCTTAAATTTTTATAGTTGGAAAGCACCTTATATCAAAGGTGTTTGTTATTCAGCATCTAAACAGAAGCCCAATGCGGGTACAACACATGAAGTATAGAAAGAAGTATCATTAAGGTAGGGAGTATCTTTGCCTAATGCCTACTTAGTTTTGTTATTGCTAAACACATCAGACTTAACATTCATAAACATTTTCTGATTCTGGTATTTCTTTATCTTTTCCATTATTACTCTTATTATCACCAGAAGCCTGAGCATTTTCCTTCAGGCTATGCTTGTTCTTCAGTCGATATTTAAAAGCCATATATTTATCAAATCTAGCCACTTTTCTTCTCCTTAACTCCATTTCTTGTGCTGTCACTACTTCTGTTCATTATTCGTGTAGGGACCACTACCTGCTGTTCCCTCTGACCCCAACTCTTTTGTTATTCTTCGACATTTGTCCAACTCTGAGGTCCATTTTCTGACATCCTGAGAATGGACTTTTTCTTTCTTGGCACTCCACAGTGACCCTTTTCCAATCACTCACCCACCCTTTGTCATAGGGACCTGAGCTTGACAACGGGTTTACCTGCCTCATCCACCGTAGGCTCTTTGTGGGCAATAGAGTATCTCCAGCATGTAAAATTGTGCCTGGCGTACAGTAGGCACACACACAATGTTTTGTGAATGCATGCATTAATTTAGCCAAATTTTAGAAAAAAAAATCTCTGATTACTTATTTTCAGTTTCCAATTTTCTCTAAATTGTGCCTGTTATATTTTCTGGAGAGGATAACAAGCTCCAAGATTTTAATAGGGCTCAGCCTATTTATTGCATATATGGTTCAATGGGTTGCTTTTAGGCATCACTGAGATGAGCTCATTCTCTTAAAAAATCCTGCTTGATCATAAATAATTGTTCTGCAAACTATAATACAGCTCTTTGGTCTGCTCTATCCTGCTGAATCAGTAATAGCTGTTTAGAATTAATTTGTTACAATCATCAGTAAAGAAATAACCAATGGGAAATCATTTTGTTTGTTAAAAGGAGCCCAAACAAATATATTTATTTTATTAAAGAAAGCATTCAATTATCTGTTAATATAGTTGCTATCATGAAATTTAAATATTCATATAATATAAAGACACAATTTTACAATTACAAGGGATAATTACATCAACAAAATAAATGATCAGCCCCGCAGGGCCTTGACATCATGCTAACATACATGAATGATAATGTAACTTCAGGAGATAGTAAATCAAATATAAAGTTTATCAAATGTCTTTATTCCAGTTCTAATAAGGAATTCTCTTATTGCTAACACAATTGATATTCATTGCATTATAGTGTCTTTGTTACATAGTGTGCTCATAGCATCCTCATTTTATTCATTTTTGTATCAGGAGGGGATAACCTGCAAAATGCAAATTCTATCCACTTTCTCCTCCCCATCTCTACTCCCTGCATTGAAGCCACTGAAAGTCTTCCATGTCTAGATAAGATGAGTAGAATTGACTCAATATTTAATTGTAGAAATTTAGACTTTAAAATATTTATTATAAAGGTCCTGACCAGGTACCTCAGCTGGTTAGAGCATCATCCTGATACGCCAAGGTCTGGGCTTGTTCGGCAGTCAGAGCACATACAAGAATCAACCACCAAATGCATAAATAAGTGGAACAACAAATTGGTCTCTTTCTCTCTTCCTCTCTCTCTAAAAATCAATCAATAAAAAATTTAAAGTATTTATTATGATTTTGGACATATTTTAATATACCCATTTATTATGAAGTGAATATATTACCTGGTGAAATAAATATAATCAGAATAAATAAAGTATTAATTTTGTTTGCATTTAAGTTGATTTCTCTACTGTTGCTTTATGCAGATTATTACATATTACACAGAAGAAAGTATTTATTAGAAATTTGGACTGTACAGAGATTTTATGGACATCTATAACTACCGTATGATTTAGACTCAGTTAAATTTATTATATTCTTTTGACAAAAATAATACCAGCTAACAACTATTTAGTTCTTACTTGTGCTTGCAGTAATCCCATTATTTTGCATACATTACTCATCTAATCCTATGTTTTAGGAGTTTGGCACTATTTTTGTCCTAATTTTACAGATGAAAGCCTGAAGTACAGAGGAGTTAGACACCATCCCCAGGTTCCACTGTAAGTGAAGGGTCCAGATTTTGAGCCCAGGCAGTTTGTCTCAACACCTTTAACCACCCCATTATTCTGCTTCTTTCCCAAATAAATAAATAAATAAATATTAAAAGACAAATCATTTTCACCTCTATAGAACTTTACATGCCCTGAAATAATTTCAGGGTTGGTTTTTAGTGCTTTGGTTTTTTAAATGGGTTAAAAAATCAAAATCAAATATATAAATATAATTTCTTTGTAAGAATAGTATCATAGTTGTACTTCTAATACTTAACATTTTAATATAAGAATATCATATTTACTATGTTAAAGTAACTTTCCAGAATAAATTATTTAGACTCTTGTTTCACCTGGGCAAGTTACCCATCCGAAATTTCAATTCCCCACCAGTGGTAGTTTTTAATTGCCATTTGACCAATTTAAGTGTGAGAAATTTTGATAGTCTTAATTCTCCAAAGTGATTCATTTTAATAGTCCATCTAGATAACCTGCCTCACAGAGTCGTGTTTAATATGCTACAGCATCCTGACATTCACCACAGAGTTCTCAGCGTGATGGTTCACATCTTTATTATAACAAGTCAGAAGGCAAGAAGATAACTTCAGAGGCATAAAACTGGAAGGACTTTTCAGGGGCAACTATTATTGACATTTTCAAATAGTCATTTTTGAAGATTTAGTCATTGCCTATTTTTCTTTTTTTAGACTCTGACAAATTTATCCCAGAATCCTATTCCAATACTTTCTGGTTTACTGCTGTGAAATTTTCTCTAAAACCATTTATATATTTTAAAGTTCAAGGTGATGGTCATTTTACCATCTCTGAAAAAGTTGACCTTTTTCCTTTTGTCAACTGTCACATCCTCAGAACTAACAAGTTCAACTTAAAGTCAGATGTTATGTAAGTGACATTGACTTTAAGTTATAAAATTTAACTCTCCTATGTACTTAATTATTCTTTATGCATATATTAATATTTCATGTTATTAAAAGACTTTGAAGCTATGTTTAAGTTGTTGCAATTCAAAACATGAAATGTCCAGCTTAAAATTCATTTAATATAAAAACAAAAAAAAATAATTAAAAAGTTGATTTTCCTTGGATTTATCTGAAGATGGATGAGACAGTGAGGAGCAGAAACATACGAAAGTGCATGTAATGTGTTTATGTTTGAGAGAGGGTAGTATTTGGGGAGGTGCAGAATGAAAGAATAGACAGTGTGGTCCCAGAATTTTAAATTCAAATATCTATAGGGACCTGGCAGAAGCAGAAATGAATTAAAAGAAACCAGGTAGGGACTGGAGCAAACCAAAGGTACCCATTTAAATGTGGGAGCTCCAGCTAATTGTTGACCTGCATGAAAGTGGATTCACTGTGGCCAAATCTCCTCGCAGTTCGAGGGAGGCACAGCATAGAGATTTGTATGAAAAATGTCTCCATGTTCAAAAGTGAACCAATCAAAATATGTCTGATGACCAGACCTAGCCCCAGGAATACAGCCTTTGCTTTATTTAGTGATTCACTCTGATACATTGAAGGAGGAAGGTGAGGACTCATAAAGCAGAGCCACTATTACAATAAAGTTTACATCAAGGAATCATCAAGATTTTTGAGCAAGGGAAGGACAATATATTAAAAGCTTAAAGAAAATGAGAGCTTACCTCCAAATGAGCATTTTTCTTTCAAAGTAGTCTTTTTGATTACTAGTTTATTTTCGAGGATACTGATATTTATTTCTTAAAATCTTTTACTGTATATATTTTCCAATTATTTAGGGAAAGTCTGCTAATCATAAATTAAAGTAAGTTTAATTACTCTATTACTTATTACTTTATAATTAACAACTGGGTTCATCATCATTTTCAATACAGAGAAAATAACAGTTATTTAACACATACCATTTAGCAAACTCTTTACTCGTTACTGAAATCATAAAGATAAAAGCACTGGATCTAATTGTAGAGTAGGAAACATAAGGAAATAATAATTTTAAAAATGTATATCCCATAGGAAGTTGTGGCATTAGTGTGATGTGCAAAGCACAGAAGTGATTGAGATTAAGACAGTGATCATTGTTCCGGAAAAGTGATTAAGTCTTGCAGAAGCAATTATGCGATCATGCTGTTTAAATAGGATTTTAAAGGATGAAGAGGAGTTTTCTGAATGGACAATGGAGATAAAAACATTCATTTGTTCATACTGTCACTGTTGTAGCTAGGGTCCATATTCTCTCACTTGGTTGCTTATTATCCCCATTAATTAAAATGAAAATTCTATCAGTTAAGATAAGCATTTTAATTCAAGACTTAATAGATTATACCTGATTATTGTTGAAGAAGTAAAGTGTGATTTTCTGAGAGTCTTACAACTGGTTTTTGAAAGTCCATAAGCTAGGCCCTGACCAAGTCCTCAGTTGGTTAGAGTATATAGTCTCCGTATGCCGAGGAGTGGTTCCATCCCCCGTCCGGGCACACACAAGAAGCAACCAAGGAATGCATAAATAAGTGGAATGACACATTGATCTCTCTGTTTTTTCCCTTCCTCTCTCTCTAAAATCAATTAAAAATTAAAAAAAAAAATCCATAAACTAGCACAGGGTCTCAACCAGCCAGTCCTTTCAAATGGAATGGCTTGAGTTATTACTCTTTACTTGCTTGTCCTGATGAGTTACATGCATAATCTAGGACTCTTGGTCCAATATCCTTCTTTTTACATTAGCTAGTCCCAGGTGCCTTGAAATACTTTACCTTCCTTTCTGAGCTTTATGAAGTTTATCAATCTTACATTATCTGTACCTCGTCCTACACCAAATCCTGCTCCTTGATGTCCTCAGTTGTTTTGACTGAGCACTACTTTGTTCCTGAAAAATTAGTACTTATTAGTACTCATGAGGTAGGCATTCAGAAGGGGTTAAAAAACGGTTCATAGAAAGGATTACACAAATTGATAAGTTGATAGCACGAATACACTTGTGTTGGAGCCATACATGGAAATCATTACAAACTAAATCAGTATATTAAGTGATGTCTTAAACAAATCCATGTGAATTTCAAGAGTAAACATTTATGTTTTTCTGTTATTTTTATTTTTACTTCTCCTTGTTTAAGTAATTTGTTAGTGTATTCAGTATCTTTGTATTCTAGGAGAAGAAGATAGAAATTTCATTTCAAAGAATCTTATCAGCTATACAACAAACTTAGCAAGAGAATCAAAAAGATGCCAGAATGAGAGGCAATATTATTCCTACGTGGAAATTGGGTTTAGAAAAGAACTAAGATACAGGCTGAGGTTTATAGGATTGTTACCTTTCTAACACCACTTGACTTACATATAGTTTCACTATTTTGTATAAAGGATTATAAATTATCAAAAAGAAGTTCCAGTTCACCATTATTAAATGGAAAAACATACAAATACAAAAACACACCTCTAATCCTTAACAACAGAAAACAAAACAAAAACTTGCTTTGATTTTGAGTGTTCTCTGATAGTGCTACTAGCCACGACCTGAGATCTCGGGAATCAATTCTTTTGTTTCTTAAGAGACATGCGCAAAACAGTAAACATAAAGTAGCAGTCTAGTGTAAGAATGACAGTGTTTTCATCACTCCCAAGACTTTCTACAAGCTACAAATTGGTTAAGCTATTTACATGAGTTATTCTCACCATAATGTCCAGAGGAGGGTTTTATTTTTTTCATTTTACCTTTTGGAAAACTGAAGCTAAGAGAGGTTAATTAGCCTTGTATCTCAACTAATAAGCAGCAAACAGATTTGAATGAATGCAAGCATTTTCTGACTCAAGTAGTCTCCACTCCTAAAGCACATTCAAACGAATATGATGAAAATAAGACATGTGCACACACCAAAAAAGAAAAAAGCAAAGTAGCATTAGTCACATGTTAAATAAGTGACCTCTAGGAATTCAACTAAGTCTGGACATGTCAATAGAATGGTTAAGAAAGTTAGATTTCTGTGAGATCTTATAAAAAAAATAAAGTGTGAGTTAAACAATGATCAGAGCAAGATGAGAGTGACTGAGCCATCAGTAAATAGACATGTGTAAATGTACACAAGAAGTGTACATGGGGCTTTCATGAAATTTTAAGGAAGATATCAGCTATGAAAGGGGAGAAGTTCTTTAGGGAGTAAAGAAAAATACTGCGAGGTAACACAGGCCATAGTTTAAATACACAATAGTGGTTAAATTGCCTTTGAACTTTAGTAAATCATTTGAATTTTGAGCTGAGAGAAAATGACATAAATGGAATAAAATTATCTCTGTCAATGACATGCCTAATAATTCCTCTAATTTCTAAAGATAATCTAACAACACACACACACATTTGCTAGCTGATTTCCCCCAAATGAAAAGAAAGGCAGGCCATTTACTTATATGTGTATATTATTCATTAACCTTTATATCTATAAGACAGTGGAAGTGATGGTATGATGCAAATCAACAAGAAAGTTATAAAAAAGAAATTTGAGGAGCTGAGGAAACAACAGTGGTATTTTCGGTCTGTTCTTATTTTCCAAATATACTACTTACCACTGTACAATAATAGAAAAAGAACCCAATAAAATTGTATTTTCATTATTTTTGTGCACTACCCAGAGAAAAACAATCTTCTTTTTAAAAATGAAAACAACTCTTTTATTTGAGATCCTACTTGTTCAAAAATGAAGAAAAATGTTTGGTTAATAAAAGAATTATAGGTTCAGATAGTAAATGAGAAAGAATATTTCACTAGGCTTTTATGCAGAATCATGCATTTTCTATTTCGTTCTTCTCTTCTTAAACAATGGGTATTATTTTTGAAGAAACAAGAGTTCCCCAGTTTTTGTGGCTGGATTATATTCTACTGTAATATTATCTTCTTTTCAAAAGTATCTACACTTACAATAAAATGATAAAGTTCTTTACTTACTTGATTTAAAAAAAAAATTATTGTTCAATTACAGTTGTCCCCATTTTCCCCTCATTACTCTCCCCTGTCCCACCCATCCCCCACCTTCCACTTTCAGTCCTCTCTCCCGTTGTCTTCGTCCACGGGTCCTTTACACACATTCCTTGACTTGACCTTTTCCTTTCTTTCCCCCATTATCCTCCTCCCCCTCCCTGGTCAATCTTACCATATCACTATGAATGCAAGGACTCTCTTCTTCATTTTTTTTAGGGTAAAAAGGATCATCACACTGCATCCGGTACTCATAAAACTTTTTAAGTATGATGATTATAATTTTTGAAATAATTCATTTAAATCTAGAGCAAACATCTACAGTTTTTAAAAAAAAGCCCCAAACTACTATCTGAACTATATACAAATCTTTAATTTTAGCCAATTAATAAAAACATGATTATAATTACTCCCAAATTTTGAGAATTAATTCATTTAGTACTCACAAGTGCATATAGAAGTCAAATTGATTCATTTATTATTATTATTTTTTTACTGAGTTTATTGGAGTAACATTGGTCAATAAAATTATATAGGCTTCAGGTGTGTAATGCTGTAATACATCATCTGTGTGTTGTATTGTGTGTTTACCATCCTAAGTCAAATATCCTGCCATCACCATTTATTCCCCCTTTACCTTCTTATACTTCCCTCCACCCCCTTTCCCTCTGTTAATCACCATACTGCTGTCTATGAGTTTTGTTTTATTTTTTTGCTTAATCCTTTTCCCCTGTTCACTTCGCACCCCACCCTGTCCCCTCTTACAGCTGTCAGTCTATTCTTTGTATCTCTGAGTCTGCTTCTATTTTGTTTGTTTATTTTTTGTGCAAAATTAGCAACTAGTCAATATTCTCAGTTTTGACATTTTTGTTGAGAACCACTCTCTTCTACCTCCACCAAATGACATTTAATACCCTTTTACTCAACTTACATTTGTTTAAAAAAAAAGTTTCAACAAGTCGTCTTAGAATGACCAAGCCATGATTATGTAGCTATATTCTAGGAAAGTTGCTGTTTCTTAAACATATTTTTTTCTGTAATTTTAACTAGAATCCCGTTTCTTCAAATAACATTTTAAAAACGGATGGGTGGAATTAAAAAGCCCATATGCAGGGGTGGGCAAGAGTAGGCTAATAAAAATAAATACTACAATAATTAATACACCAATAATAATGCAAGAATAAACTCTGCGTTTCACATACTCACAACTGTAGACCTACTCTTCCCACTCCCGAGTATATGTTTCTTCCTTTGATCACATATATATTTACTCTTCTTGATTTAAGAATAAGCCAGAGAAAAACTGCAGAATCATATACATATTAGGTTCATTTATCTGAGTGATATGAAACACATGGTCACAGGCTACCGGTGACCCATAGGTGACAATTAGTTTGTGGGAAAATGATGGTGTGGTAAATAATACTTTTTAAAAATATAAAGCTATATATTAACTACAAAATGAGACATAAAATGCCCACAAGGAACTGTTTTCTGCACACTAAACCAGCCATTTATTGCCTCATTAATCTTAATTTCTTTCCTACCTAGGAAATCTCTGGGCCCCTTTTGAAAGACTGCTCTGTTTTCTGCATCAGTGTGTTCTGTTTAGTGTGAGGTCAAAAGACAGTAAACTCATAGCTAACTTTGACAATTAGTAGCGAATGTGCTATCATTTCCTTCTAGCTGGAACACAGCAGAAAAACATAAATTTCTATTCATCCCATCCAGGTAATTATAAAGATTGCCACTAAAAAAGGAAATACTTCACAATTCACTGCTGGAAGGACACAGTGATGATAAAGCCCATCATGTTTCACTTTATGGTCACAATGTGCACAGGATAATAAAGGACATCATGTCTGCTAATGTGCTCCTGCTAATGTGCTTAGTTTGAAATTTCATAAAATCATATTTTATTATATTTTTATTTAGCTCATTTATTTTAATTTGTTTTCCTACTCTGAGACTGCGTTTAGCATAATATTTTTTACACATTAATTCACCTTGTTTTACAGCTTTATTTTCCTCTTTCTTTATAAAGCATCTCTAAATGTCCTGCGAGATTTCTGCTGCGCAGGTAATGGATAAAGTGATTACGAAGAGTTTGAATTAGGACATTCAGCGCATGGTCTCCTTTCATTATTACAGTGTTCCTTTTCTTTTTCTACAATAGACCAGACTGCAGAGCAACTCAACATCCATCCTCCCCACTCTTCTTTGTTCTCAAGGCAGGGACATTGGGAGGGTTTGTGTATCTCTCCTTTTGGCTCAAATATGCAAAAGCAGAAAACTTATCAATTAAAAGGAAAAGAAAATCCCACTTGTAAATGTGTCTTACAAATCTTTAACCACTCATTGCAAGGTTGTCAAACGTGTACCCCTCACAAGCCTAAATACATGGTTCCCTTGGTCCTAGCAGGGCAGACTTGCTCAAATGAGAATAAAAGTATTTGGAGACTTGAATTTGGTTAAACTGATAATTGTCAAGTAACTTGCAAGGAGTCCCTGGTTTTCAGTAGTTCTTGGGAAGGCAGAAAGACTGATGGGGATTTTTCATGAGCGATAAAGAAACCAGAGCCAAGAAAAGAAATTTACAAACTCCTATTCTACATCAAAGAATTTCAGGAGTGAGGAAGCTCACACAATGAGGCCCATTTTTGTCAAAGGTGCAAAAGTTAGACCAGCACTTACTTTAGATGGGATTCACAAAACAGAGAGCAGACTAATAGCCTGGTGTAGAGGCAAACAAGTGATTTTGGGTTGTTTTATTTTTGTAAACAGCAGGTTTTACTTTTCCTGACTTTGAATCTGTATCCAGTTTTCACAAACCAGGAGATAACACAGGTTTGAATTGTGAATTAGCTCTCTTCGCTTATTTTAACCCAAGTACTTTCTGTGGTCACCTGGGGTAAGGGGGGATATAATGTAGTTTACCTGCTGGCCATGCCATTTGCATAGATGGTATTCTGCTCTACCTTTTAACTTGTTTATAGGGTCCTCTCTCTTACTGATTTATTTTTCCTGCTTTCATTTCTTCACTTGATGTTGTTTGTTGTTTTTTTTAAATTTTGTTTTTCTCCTAACTCCCAATTTAGGTCACCACATTAATAGATACTGATTCTTTTGGAATAAAATTAAAAGAAGTACAGACTGTGGGATAGAAAAATGTAACTTACCATTTTTTTCACATGACTAATTGCGTTCTTGTTTAAGGAATTTTATAAATTGATTTTAAAAGCAGCTGGGATAAAAAAGGCCATAAATTAACAGAAATTATAATCATTTGATGAGCTGTTTTTATTTAGGAAGGAGATTTTGTTGTTGTTGTTAACTAACTCCAATTGCCAAGCATCCAGCTGCTAGTGAAGAATTATAAAAATGACTTTAAAACAAGCATTTTAGATTGGACTGTGTTTTGATATTCTGAGGACATGATAAATGACAGTTCTTTTAAACATATTCAATATCAAAGGGCTTTTACTTCCCAAACAAGTTTTTACGTGTTATTTCTGTTAGTTAATTATTACAAATTTTGCATGTAACTTTGATGAAGAAATTTATTATATGTTTAAAAATGTTCAACATATTTCTTCCCAAATCCTAATTTTCTTCATTTATCAAACAAGCTATTAATAAATTCTATTAAAAGGTGGAGTATTAGTAAAATGGAATATGTAAAAAATTAATTTGTCAAATGACATTATTAATATTCTTTTTGAAATCTGCATTAATAAAATATATTTCAAACATTTCACTATTCACTATAATGCATATTTTTGAAATATGCATTAATGAATAATTTGCTCTTTTATATAAAATATATTTCAAACATTTCACTATTCACTATTCCTATATAACAGATATTTTAAACATTTATTTTAAAATATTGGCTTTATATTTATATAAAATATTTAGTTCTCACTCTCTCCCAATAAATGCTGCACTATATGATGAAGGAAATGATAAAAGAATTCTAAGTTAATGAATTATTAAAGTATTTAGATACAGAACAGATACTCTGGTTCCCATTGCCTTTTTAGAGTTTTGCCTCTGGGGCTTCTTTGACTTGAAAGCATTTGCTGAGGAAAGGAGTTGCATTGATGCTGAAGTTCAGAACAAGATGCACTTGTTCTGTAAAAACTTTTTGTTTTTCTACAAGTTTATTAAAACATGTTGAAGATAGTATACGATAAATGTAAAGAGAAAATGTATTTCCAAAAAGTGAATTAGTCTATTTAAGTGATAAACATGTCACTGAATATTTGTAATTATTAGAAGACCATAAATAAATGTATATGCCATGATATATATTCATTTGGAATAATCATATTCAACTTTTTAATTAAATCTTATCTTTAAGATGGTATATAGTATCTATGATATAAAAGTATACATAGTCACATAATTTTTTATTTAATCTTATTTTCAAGAAATGCCACATCTAAAACTTAAAGTATACATCACACATCAAAGTTTTATTTTACTTTCTTTAATCTTTTCCTTTTTACTTTACCAGCACAGGAAAATGCATAACTTCTTTGAACACTACCACTCAACCTCCTTGCCAGCATTCAACTCTAGCTCAGGTATAGAAGCAAAGGACTTTGAAAAGCTTAGCTCATCTCTAGGGATTTGAGAAATAGGCATAAAGTAAAGGCAGAGAGGTAAATATTAAAAAAAGTTCTCTCTTCTGAGGTTCTCAGCCATAATGGATTTCATACCCAAGACCACAGTCCACAGCAATCTATCACATACAATGAACAGCACTAGAAAAACGAGGTTTGTTTTTACAGGGATTCCCCCCCTATCTGTTGATCCATGCTTTTTCATTTGTTTTCTTTTTCTACTTAAGCATATCCTTTACCTCATTAAGCTTCTAGCTTCCTACTTCTTAGCTTCTCACAACTACCTCATCCCTCTAGAGTTTCTATTGTTATAATTTTAATCTTGTAGTTTTTCATTTCAATGGACAGATGGAAGTGGACACACATGCCGATTTTTGGTCTCATTTTGAAGAGGCATTAATGAATGGATGGACAAGATTATTCATTTAAGTCAGATGGCCTCTGTCCTCAACCATCCCAGCGTTTGTTCAATGAACCCATGAATGGAGTAAGCGTAGTGACAGAGAGAAATAGAGCCTATACATGAGCTTAGTAACATTGGGTTCTTCTCATTAATACTCGCTTATTTACTGAATGCTTGACTCATGCTGAGTCCTTGATATGGTACCACTCAAGGTGCAAAGTTGATTGCCCAAGTTCCTCTTACATGGAGGAGACAGTGATTTATCACCCTGAGATTTGAATTATATTCTGAATATGGATTTGTTGCTTCTGAACTGTGTCATTTTGACATCTCTTCCCAAGGACTTTTACAACTGATTTACTGACATGGTTCCCTTAAAAATGTATTGGATGAAGGAATGTAAAGGAATTTATAGCAAAGAGCGTTTGACAATGGTCACATGACCATTGGGATCCTTGGGTCCTATCTTATATTGCATCACTGAGTAGCTGCTGCCCTAAAAAGTGGAAATGTCTTCTAAAAAAGGCACAGCTAAGGCACTATCTTGAGGATGACACTTTGCAAGTCTGGGGTACTATTTCTCAAGACATTTTGTATACTCTGAACCAATGACTTATATGTGCTATGTTCCTGGAAGGTAGATTAGTTAGTCTACCTAATTAACTACCTAATTAGTTAGTCTAGGAAGCAAGGGTGGAAAGAAAAGTGGAATGAACCTCTCCTTGTCTAGCCAACTTTGTAGTTGGAGGCTATGCAGTTCTTGTCCCAAGATTCTGGGGCTTTATAGAATTAAAATTCTGTTCTTCAGAAGGGTATATTTCAATCAGGGATTCAGTAAAATTCTGAAGAACTTAGAGCAACATTTTTACCCTGTAATTTGGGGTTCTTCATACGGAGAGACAAACAGGCAAAAAAGGTTACAGTAGTGGGGTGAGGGAAATTTACCATCATCATCAGAAAGCTAGGGTTCTTTGGACATAATGGGATATAAGAAGGACACATCTGAAACTCAGGAGATTCACGGAAAGATCTCTCAATGCTTCCATGTGTGATAATAAAGCTACGCAGGCTATTACAACAGCCATGTCCTAGTAAGGACAAAGGAACTAGGGACTCACATCTCACTGACAGAGGCTTGATAACACCTGCTAGAGAGAAATATAGACTTGTGGACATGTTGCCTAAAAGTGAGAAAGGTTTAGAAAGGGCAGTGAAGGAAAATGACGAGTATTAATTGAGACTGGCTTTTAACACTAACCCTCCCATTTTAAGGGTTTTTAGAATTGTGCTTGGTAAGCATCCTTGTGTCAGCAAAAGAAGTGACTCAATGTGAAGCATACCAAGATTTGACTAGGATAAAGAGTTGACAATAACACATTTACCAGTCATTAGAGTGGGAATGTATCTACGTGTTCCCCTCCACAGCAAAATTTTTCATCGTTAGGCCTTTCTCAATACTCTTCAATAAATAAGGATACAAGCCTAAGGAATTATAGAATACACTGGTTAAAAATGAATCATTTACCAAGACAAGAAAAGGTCATAATATTATACATGCCTCTTCTCAAATATCCATATATATATATATACATATATATATATAATACACTGTAACTTTCATTTAGAAAATATTTTTGAATACATATTCCAAAAATATCATACCAGAATATTATTGCACAAAAAATGGCCTGTACCAATAAATGATATTATATGATGATCTAAATAAATAGTGAATATAAACCCCAAATGATGGTGACTCAAATGGAATGATTTAAGACCAAAACTAGCAAATGCTTTTTAGCTTGAAATTGAGTAACTTCCCGTTAAATAAGTGTTAGTGTCCTGCCATACATTATGTTTGACTAGTCAAAAGATAAATCTGAGTAATGCTTGTGATTTGCTTGAGTTATCTTTAATCAATAAATTAAACATTCTCTAATATGGCATAGGATGCTTTTGGCAGCTGTGCCTCACAGGATTAAATTCCCAAAATGACTAAATTCCATTGTACTAGCCATCCAATTAATTGTGTTTCCATACTAATCAGAAGCTCTACAGATTTTCCTGCCTTTCATCCCATGTCCTGAAACAGAAATTGTAATACAGGTTTTTATGTATGTACATAGAAACTAGGAAACTGATCTCTGCTGATCGAGTGAGAAAAAAAGAGCTCAAATCTTTGAAAATTACAACTAGGTTTATTTTAAATGCTTGGTCACCTTCAAATTTCAATTAACTCCAAAATAATTACTTTGGCCAGGGAATTGAGTCCTTTAGCAATTAGGACTTTTTTCAAATACTTTGTCTCACTTTTTACATACATTTGAGTAAGGACCATTTTACATACAACATTGAGTAATATGTAGATTAATATTATGTATATTAATACTTTATGTTTACTTACTTAATCTATATATTAAGTTTTGGCAAAACCAAATGCCCTTATTCATTGTTTTTAAAGATTTTATTTATGTTTTAGAGAGAGGTGAAAAAAAGGAGAAGGAGAAAGAAACAATGACGTAACAAAGAAACATCGATTGGTTGCCTCTCGTGCACCCCCAACTGAGGAGCAGGCTGCATGTGCCTGAGCTGCGTGCCACAACTGGGAATTGAACTGGTAACCTTTCGGTTCTTAGACCAGTGCTCAACCCAATGAGCTACACCAGCCAGGGCCCCTTCTTCATTTTTTGATAAAAATAAATATATGTAAAAGATTTAATATTTTATATCTTCACTTCTATTGTTCCTCTAGCAGTATAGTAACAAAAATTCAATAATCAAGATATAAATGACTTACGGAATAGAAGAAAACCATGTTATTTGCATAAAATAACACTATAATAATAATAACTAAGCAAAAGCATTTATTTCAAAACTTTTATTTATTATTAAATTGGTCAATATATAAAATGTGCTAAGACCATAGTATATAGAAATGTACCTATAAAAAGCCTAGACTTTTTCATAAGCAGTTTCTGTCCCTAGGAATGTAGTTGTGCTATTTTTTTTCAGCAATTTTGACTGATAATATCTGCACAAGTTGACAAATCAGTCTAAATAAATTCTAAATTGACCTGAATTCTGAAATTAGAAGTGATAAGACTTGAAAGAGATGCTTTTGAAGATAACAGGAAGAATTTTAGCATAAAAGGAGATGTATATTTATGTAACCTATATATAATCAAGAGGTTTATATTTATATAAAAATAAATTCTCTTAGGTTAAAAATATAAACACTAACAAAAATACCAGAACTGAATTCTCTTTTTACTCTCAGTTGATTTTAATCTGGACCAAATGGAAAGCAGTGTGGCAAACATCTCTTTTACAATGCTATAAATAAGAAGGATAAGTAAAATAGGCTTAAGGTTTCAACCTTTATCCAATTCTATGACTACTTTGGGGTTTCATTTGGAGACATATATATAAATAATATATAAATAATAAATGTATATATTTAATGTAAATATATAAATTTATTTATATAAATAATATATAAATATATATATATATTTAAGTCAGAAGATGGAAGCCAAGAGAACTGGTTCATGGGTGACGCTAGAAGTTTCTACTATAAAAGGGAAGACCTAAAACTAACTTAATGCTTTATAAGCCACCAGCATTTATATGAAAGGGGTGACATAATATATTCTGTGATTTAGAGTCATAACTCCTGAGATTGAGCCCATAGGCTGCTTAATGCTAAATTAAGACTAGCTCCATCTCACCTGCTATTCTCTGCTCCATCTGAGACTCTCAGCTGTCGACATTTAAAGGCAAAGTAGCGTTGGGCTGACCTCAAAGAGCTTCTTTCTCTTCAGGATGCTGACTCCTCAAGTCCTGACTTCCTTGGTTTCTCTCAAATGGCTTCAAAGAGAAATTTATTTGTTTGTTTTTTTGCCCAGATTTTGTTGTTGCTTTTTTGTTTGTAAGAGGAATAATTTGCAGAAATGTTCTCTACCATTATCAGAAGCTGAAATCCCTCTATCAGAATTTTACATTTATTTCTCGATAGTTTCTGAAATATGTGGAGAAGAGATCTGTGTTGTTTATAGGATCCCTCAAATGTGATAGAAATGTTGCGATGGACATTATATGAACGAGCTGAAGAAAAAGTTAGATGTAGAAAAAGTAGAGACACGAATGGGCAAAATGGTGCATTTAGCCGAGGGGAAAACAAGGTTCCTGTCATCTCGGTGAGATTTAAGAGCTCTGCATGGTAGAATCAACTGTGCTCATTTTAAGGTAAACATCACAAGTTAAAAAATTACATGTATATAAACAAAATTCATTCTCTATATAAAATTTGAATTGGTCATACATGTTAACGATTTCAATATTTAAGAGTGTTTTTTGTTCAGCTGGTACCAAAAGCACACTAGACCTTAATCCCCAAAGGGAGAGAAAAAAACAGGGCCTCCTTAAGAACAATGATATTCATCTTCTAACAAGGCTAATGTTGGGATGCTTGACATAGTTCTTACTTTTGGTCTGTGCTGACCTCACAAATGGCACAACTTCCCATAACCCTTGCATAAAATAGGTCATATGAGCATTAACTCATGTTTTTAAATCTTAGAATAATGTGTTATTAATCTTAATTGGATTTTGAAGCCATATTTCCCATAGCGTTCATATTATTAATTTAATAATTTAGCAGAAATAATCTATATGAGTCACTGAACACTTCTTATTGTTGTTGCTGCTGGAAAAGCAGAAAAAAACAAGTAATCTTTGGTTATAATTTTGTATATGCATTGAAGCACAAGATGCTTTTCATCTACAAGTTTCATTTGACCTTATAAATGAAATAATGAGAATGATAATGAACTTGCACTTTCCTACAGATTTCCAAAATCTTTCTGGCATTCCCAAAGATATGTTAGTAGCCTCTGGTCATCTTCTAGATATTCTTGACCAAGATGAACCTTAAGGAAGGTGTTATGAATTTAAGGGGCTGTTCTACATAAACGACATGCAGATGAAACCATTACCAAAATGCACTGTCTGCTACAGTGGA
This sequence comes from Desmodus rotundus, assembly GCF_022682495.2. NCBI lineage: Eukaryota > Metazoa > Chordata > Mammalia > Chiroptera > Phyllostomidae > Desmodus > Desmodus rotundus. Next base: position 176,580,956 of record NC_071388.1, on the reverse strand, counting down.
AAACGTCAGGAATCAAGCATGGACTAAATCACATTGAATTATATTTCATAATGCTATGGTTTTTTACTCTCTTAAAAATGCACTTTAAAATCATTTAATGTATAGATCCTCAAAAACGTGTCTGAGAAAGAGTAGTGTTACTTTCCAAATAATATCAAATTTGGATAGAGGAATAAAAAGAAACACCCATATAAGTGATTTATTTACCTGAAACCAACCAAAGTGTTAAGATTGGAGGAGATGGCCTCTTGATCTGTTTCCTGTCCTGTATTCACTTCCACTGATTATATGGAAATAGCAGGAAAGGGAAATAAAGAAAAAGGTGTTTTCATCTCAAGCTCTAATGGCACTTTTTCTGTAGAGGCACCAGGCTGATCTTTTTAAGACATGGAGTTAAATCATATAAGTTTCAGCCAAAATCCTTGAGCATATGGGACAGGTATCAGATGTTATAATAGCCAGGAAAGAAAATTCTACATTTTCACCATATACTGATTAAAAAATAATAATAATAAGAGTTCAAGAGAACTTACTAACGAAGTGTAAGAACTTTACTTACTAACAAAGTATAAATATTGTGCTTTTCATTTTTATAGCTCTGAAATTATATTGATATTACTATAAAACCATGTCACCTTAGAACAAAGTATATTACACATTGCAAAGCTCAATTTTCTTATTTCAGAAAATATTGCACCTGGTATTTGAAGAAAACGTTTGTGAAACTTTCTCATTTAGCCAACATATGTATAGAAAGTTCTGTAGTAGGAAGCTTTCTGAAAGCATATTCTTCTGGTATTGATACATCAAAATAACAATTTATTTCATATCTTCTTGCTTATCAGCTATATTATCTCTTTCATATCTGGTTATTTGTTTGCAAATCTGAGCATTCAAGAAATACTGTTCTATTTCCTTCTGGATATTATGTTGAAAACTGACTAAATGCAGCCCAGGAAAACTAATTGCATAATTGACAATTCACATAGGATAGATCTACCACTTCTCAGCACTCTAAATTCCCTCTCTCAGTAACCAAAGACTCATTTGCCCCCAGTCCCCGACCTTCCATTTAAAGTTAATCCCAATTTAGAGCCCTAGAGTATTAGCAGGCAACTCTCCAAGTAACTGAGGACTTTACATTTGAACTAACTTTATCAAGTTGATTTGCAGCATGGGTCCCCAACCTCCAGGCTATGGACTAGTACTGGTCTATGCCTGTTAGGAACTGGGCCACACCACAGGAGGTGAGCTGGAATGTAATGCACTTGAATCATCCCAAAACTATCACCCCCACCCCCGGTCCATGGAAAAATTGTCTTCCATGAAACCAGTCCCTGGTGCCAAAAAGGTTGGGGACTACTGATTTGGAGGATATCTTGTTTCATGGAGGAAATCTCCCGATCCTTTGTATAATCCCAGAATCTTTTGCTTTTTAACAAATTTTTAAAATTTTTGTTCAAGTACAGTTGTTAAAATTTTCCCACCACCACTATACCCTGCCCCACCCACCCTCAATCCCAGCCTCTTGGGCTTTGTCCATAGGTCCTTTACACATTTTCCATGACAACCCTTCCCCTTCTTCCTCCATTATTACCCCCTCCCCTCCCCTCTGGTTACTGTCAGTTTGTTCTTTATTTTAATGTCTCTGGTTATATTTTTGCTTGCTTGTTTGTTTTGTTGATTAGGTTCCACTTATAGGTGAGATCATGTGGTATTTGTCTTCTACTGCCTGTCTTATTTCACTTAGCATAATGCTTTCCAGTTCCATCCATGTTGTCGCAAAGGGTAGCAGCTTCTTCTTTCTCTGAGCTGTGTAGAATTCCATCATGTAAATATACCATAGTTTTTGATCCACTCATTTACTGATGGGAGCTTAGGTTGCTTCCAACACTTGGCTATTCTAAATTGTGCTGCTATGGACGTTGCGGTGCATAGGTTCTTTTGAATTGGTGTTTTTTTGGATTCTTAGGGTATAATCCCAGCAGTGGAATTGCTGGGTCAAAAAACAGTTCTATCTTTAGATTTTTGATGAAATTCCATACTGTTTTACAGAGTGGCTGCACCAGTCTGTATTCCTACCAACAGTGTATGGGGGTTCCCTTTTCTCCACAGCCTCATCAGCATTTGTTGTTTGCTGATTTGTTTATGATGACCATTCTGACCAGTATGAAGTGGTATCTCATTGTGGTTTTAATTTGCATCTCTCTGATGACTAGTGATGCTAAGCATCCTTTTATATGCCTCTGGGCCCTCTGTGTGTCCTCCTTGGAGACGTGTATGTTCAGGTCCTTTGCCCATTTTTTAATTGGGTTGTTTGTCTTTCTGGAGTGGAGTCCTGTGAGTTCTTTATATATTTTGGAGTTCAGTTTGTTTTTGAGAGAGAGAGAGAGAGAGCAAGCACATAAATATTTTTTTCCAAGAGAAAAATCCTCAGGTAAGAGTCATTTGGAGCAAACCATAAACAGGCTGAGATAGACATTTTAAGATAAGAAAGATTAAAGCAGGAAGTTGAAGACAGGGATACATTTTTAAGTCACTGCAGAGAAGAAAAGTATAGGAAGACTTTGATCAATGACAGTGATGAAAAAATGAGTAACTTCAATCAAAATCACCCAAAGCACTTTATGAGCCTGGAAAAATGAATTGCTGAAGCCTGAGCAATTTGGATCAGAAGCATAAAACCACTAATAGCTATAAATGAAAAAGCAACGTTGGTTAACCAGCTATTTTCTGATCATGCGGACATCTCATTTTCACTCTACATTTCAAATAATGATCAAAAAGTTCCTTAATAAATGTAAATTCAAAAGTAGGATCAGTAAATACTGTTGTTTTCTAGAAATATACTCATGTCCAATTGAAGGGTTAAAAATACATTGATAATTAGATTAATTTTTTATGGAAGAATCAATCTGTTTATCAATTGAAGCTATTCAAAAAAAACACATGTAATTTTCAAAAGTTCTGTTTTTGAAAAGATAAAATCATTTTAAGTGATAAAATTCTTTTATATTTTTAAAGCACTATTATCAGAGATAAAAATGTCTATGTAAATAAATATATGGAGAGTAATATTTTTAACATTTATTATATGTAAGGAACTGTTCTTAGGGGTTTGTGTATTTCATTGTAAGAAAAATGCTAATAAAGTAGTATTATATTTTTCCAATTTTGTAGATTTAAAATCATAGGCTCCTGAGATGTTAGGTTATTTGTCAAAGAACACACAGCTAGTAAGTAGTGAAGTCAAGGTAAACACCTAGGGTGTCTGGCTCTGGGGTTCAAGCTCTTTTTATCTAGTCCATGTCTGTCATATATCTGTCTGTCTGTTAGTCAATCAATCAGTCTATCTAATTTCTCTCTTTTTATGTTCACCAACTTAAGTGGAGAAAAGTGGTAGAACAGTTTGCTGAAATTCACATGACCAGAAAACTATTCCTTTAAGTGTCTCCTCTTCCAATCAGAATAACAGAAATTATAATCACCATTAATTAAAAAAATAAAATTAATTTTAATCAATAGATAATTGATTAATTATTTTAAATAAAAGAATTTAGAATTAATTTAAAGAAATTAAAATCCCAACTCATTATGCACTGACAACTATAGAAGTATAACTCAAGCTAAAGTTTAGAACCATAATTAATATAGAAGTAAATAGGGAAGAATGAACCTAAAACCAAAATTAGATATTAAAGGAAGAGATATTAAGCTGAATTAATCCACTCAGCTTTTAAAATTTAAAACAAATTTATCAGGATTATAATTAGCCATATTTTATGTTTAAAAACTATTGCATGTATAATCCCATTTAAGACAGAGTTTCTCAACCTCCACACTGTTGGCATTTTGAGCAAAATAATCATTTGTGTGAAGGGATATCTTGTACACTGTAAAATGTTTAGCAACCTCCCTGGCCTCTATCCTCTAGATGCCAGCAGCACCCCCTTCCAATGTGACACCCCAGCCTGTCTTCAGGAACTGCCTAACGGCCCACAGAGAGGATACAGCTGAACCTAGCTGGAACCAATGATCTCAAATGCTTTAATAGACTGTTCATATTTGACATCACTTGGGCAGCGTTTGCTAACATATAGGAGATTTATAATTACTCACCCCTCTGACAGAAACTCTGTAAGTCTGACATATTCATTGACAAAGAAATAACTTATAGTGACAATCCTACCTTTTTAAATGACACAATTTATTTTGTCCACATATTTGAGAGTTAACTGGCTGTGGTAATTAGTCAGTCCAATTGGACATGAGTGTTTCCTCAGCAAAAGAAAAATTGAAGCACTTTCATGTCTGTGAAAATTCCCTCTGAGTAAGCGAGTCGTGAATAATACATGCGAGATAAAGCATGCTCTGACTCCGGTTCGCAGACCTGAGATCTGAAGAGAGATACCACACTATTACAGAATTGCTAATCATCAAACCCAAATCATTTAAGCTTTAGGCCTTAAATAGACCAAAACATTAACTATTAGGCATTAATGACATGAAACTTAACAGGCTGGGAACTCAGGCAAAGTAAAAAAGAGTTTATTAAAACAGAAGGAAGTGAGTACGAAAAGCATTTGACTATGAGTTAATTCCCAGAACTAATTTATATTGTGTGGCGACTTAGATCTTTAGAAACAATCTTTGTTTCTAAAGGTGGAAGAAGGTACAATATAAGTGAAATAAATGGTAATGGAAAAATATACTAAAACATAAACTATTAAAAATAAAAAATAAGGTAAACCTAAACTTCATAATATTATTTGCTATTATATTCTATGTAAGACTAACCGGATGTGGTTCTTGCTTGACCTTTAAGACCTTGCAGCTTTCAGAACTTGGTGTTTGTATTAGACATTTAAAAATCATTGTATTTTTAATTTTATATTTTATTTAAAGCATTTATTATTTGATGATAAGTAATCTTAGAAAACTAAGAGAGAAAAACACATTTTATTTAAAAAATTTAAACTAAACAACAAATTTTAATAGAATTTAAACTGTTCTGAAATTGTAAAACATGGATTTTAAGTTTTGCCTCTGTTACCTCTAAGGTATGTAATTTTGAATGACTCACCCAATACTTTTCTATAAATTGGTGATAATAACATTTGTCCTACATATTTCACAAGATTATTTGGGAAATCGTATTAAATTTATAAGAAATTACAATGTCAACTCTAAAACTAATTAGTCTTTTTAGGGCATTTACTTCTTACAGAATCTGTCCAAAACTACTCAGGTGACCCATTAAAGTGAGTAGAATTAACCGTGAATGATTGGTAATCATTCATTACTCAAGGGCAGTAAGATTTTCAAGATGCAGAGAGATGATCAAATTCCATTCATACTTTTGCATGGAGTTGATGTGGGTTACATTATAATAAAAGACTAGAAACATTTTCAGGGAGTAGAAGTACACATTTGGGACTGTGCATAGTTTTTCTACTAGTACTTGTCCTGGAAGCTAATTTTTTCCCTTTAATACCAAAAAGGACAAAAAGTTGCCATTATAGTGGTAACTAGGAAGAAATGTTTCTTTTTTATTGTTTTTAAATAGAATTATTAAGAGAAAGTTATGACAAAGAATAAATTTGACCTGGGATTTGACAGTGGAGAGTTCAGAAACAGAAAAATACATATGTATATATACATTTATATGTCAATATCTGTGTATGCGTACAAATACATATAAACAAATATGTATATAAATATATATATATCCTTTCATGTTTTGTTGAGTCAATATTGTAAATCTTTTCACATTTTTGGTAGATGTTTGTTTTGCACATTGCATAATTTTAAAAAGATTAAGTACTATAATTAAAATTTTTGATGTGCAACTTTGTGTGAATACAATGTTTTTGGTTTTTTTTGTTTTATTTTATTTTTCCAGACTTGAAACATTTTACTTGAATAATATTGGTCTTTACATGTCAATTATTTGTCTATTATGTTAGGGATTTAAGATCTCTGAGAAAGTTTTACTTTATCATTTTGAACAATTTCTTCCCCATTTGGCAGAGTCCCCCAATGCCAACAGTTGTTGATGTCTCTAGGAGCAGATGGTTTGTGGGAGGGTTGTTGAGTGAGACATTCTGCATCAAGGTCCCAAGACTGCACAGTTGCTGTTGGAAAGGTTACAGAAATGACAACTGGTATAAGAGAAGTTGCAAACTAGAGAGCGAAAATAGCCAGACAACTGTATGGAGATTATCCAAATTAAAAGACTTTTTGATGAAAGCTTGACATTTCTTACGGAAGAAAATGCAGCAATTGCAGAAAGTTTGGATGGTATGAAGGTGGGTGACATATTGGCAATCCTTTTCATATCTATCCTTCCACAAGTTTCACAATTCAACTTGGAAGTGATGAATCCATGAGAGATTCTATCGTAGGGTTTTTTAAAATGTCCTTGGGTAACAGATAATGGGTTTGTTCATTCCAATTTATATCCCGTGTGCCTAGTTAAACTAAAAGTATTTTTCTTTTTCTTCCTCTCAAAAATGGAATGCTTAAGGAAACATTAAATTATTCTCTATCACTTTATTAACTGAGACATTATTTATCAGAGAAAACAGTAAGATCTGGAAAATGATATAATAATATGACCCTTGGGTTAAAATAGCTGTTCCAATTATGGGGAATTTAGGCTGGAGTTAAGAACACATTTAGGACACATTTCAGTGTTCAGTAGCTTTTCTCATTCATGTGTCATAAATAAGTCCCCTTACAAATCTCACTTTAGTAAATGCAAGACTAGAAGTGTCAGTGGATATGGCTTGGTTTTTAAAATGTTTTTTCTTATTTACCTCTTACTTTTGCTCGCATTAATTAAAGCCCAGCAAATGAAATGGTAAGCAGCTTCCTTCAAATATCTGAGTATTTAAAAGTAGAAAGTCTACAGTAAATATAATATTTAATTACATTATTAAATATATACTGATATATGATGTCAACTAAATCATACTAACTCAGATCTTAATGTATAGTAAAAATATTACTAGTGGATATTAGGATCAAATTATTTACTTAAGAACATTAAATGAGGGTTCACATAAATTCTATCAATACCTATACAGCTTCAGTAATATTAGGGAGAATTAAGTTTTGAATCCTGTCTTTTTTACCTCTTTCCATCCTACTTTCTTTCTTTTTTTTGGTGTATTATTCTTTATTATTTCTTTTTAAAAAAATTTTATTGTTATTCAATTACAGTTGTCTGCATTTTCTCCCCATCCCTCCACCCTACCCCAGCCAAACCCACCTCCCTCCCCCACCTCCACCCTCCCCCTTGATTTTGTCCGTGTGTCCTTTATAGTAGTTCCTGTAAACCCCTCTCCCCTGGAGAGAATTATGCTAAGTGAAATGAGCCATCCTACTTTCTATTTTCTTATATAATTTCCCCTTCTTCTTTATTTTTCTTATGATGAAGACATTTAAGATTTAGTCTCTTAGCAACTTTCAAATTTGCAATACAGTAATTGTTAACTATAGTCACCATGTGTACATTACACCTCCATGACTTATATTCTAACTGGAAGTTTGTACCTTTTGACCCCACTATTTAGCGGACTCCACACCCCTGTCTCTCACAAGTAACAATCTGTTCTCTATTCAATCATCTATTGAAGGGCGCTTTGATTGTTTCCATGTTTTGACTACCAAGAACAATGCAGCAATGAACATAGGAATGCATGTTATCTCTACAAATAAATATTTTCAGATCTTTAGGCAGATACATAAAAGAGAGTTTACTGGGTCATACTGTAGCTCCTAATATTTTGAGAAGCCTCATACTGTTTTCCATAGTGGCTGTACCAGTTTGCATTCCCACGAGAAATGAATGAGGGTTCCTTTTTCTTTATAACCTCTCTGACACTTTCCCGATAGCCATTCTAACAGATGTGAAGAGGTATCGCATTGCAGTTCTGATTCACATTTCCCTAATGGCCAGTGAAGTTGATCTTCTCTGAATATATCTGTTGGCCATTTGTACATCTTCTTAGAAGAAGTTGTCTGTTCAAGTCCTCTGTCCATTTTTTTATTGGCTTTTTTGTTTTTTTGTTGTTGAGTTGTATTAGTTCCTTAGATATTTTGGATACTAACCCCTTATCAGAGCTGCTGTTTGCATCTTCTCTTATTGCATTGGTTGCCTTTTTGTTTTGTTGACAGTTTCTTTTGCTGCGTAGAAGTTTTTTATCTGATATAGTCCTATCATTTATTTTTGCTTTTATTTGCCTTAGCTTTGAGATCAAATTTCTAAAAACATTTTTAAGGCCAGGATTCATAAGTTTAGTATCTATATTTTCTTCTATGTAATTTATTGTTTCAGGTCTTATACGTGTCTCTTTGACCCATTTTGAATTAAATTCTGTGCATGGTGACAGCAGTCTAATTTCATTCCTTTGATTTTTTTTCCCAGTTTCCTCAGAACTATAAATTGAGGAGGCTTTCTCTTCCCCATTCTATGGTTTTGGCTCCTTTGTCAAAGATTAGTTGCCCATATACATGCATGTTTATTTATGATCTGTGAATTCTGTTCTATTGTTCTGTATGTCTGTTTTCTCTGCCAATATTATGCTCTTTTGATTACTGTAGTACATACATACAGTGGAATACTACTCAACCATAAGAAAAGGTAGAATACTACTGCCATTTACGACACATGGATGGGTCTTGGAAATATCATGCTGAGTGAAATAAGTCAGACTAAAAATGAATGAACAAACAAACAAACAAAAGTTTATAGAGGGGAAGAGGGTGGGTGGAGGTAGTAAAAGGAAAGGGGGTCAAATACGTGGTGACAGGAGATATGACTTTGAGTGTTAAACACACAATGCAGTATACAGATAATATAGAATTGTTATACACTTGAAATATATAATTATATTAATCAATGTCACCCAAGAAATTTAGTAAAAATAAAAATATGTATATAAACTGATTAAAAATTTGCTCTCTGTATCCATGAATTTTTTTCTTTCTTCTTTATTTTTTTGATTCTACATATAAGAAAGATCATAATGTATTTTTCTTCCTCTGCCTGACTTATTTTACTTAACATAATGCCCTTTAGGTCCATCAACGTTGTCATAAATGACATATTTTTAGTCTTTTTTATTACTGAAAAATATTGTATATCTGTAGCACATTTTTTAAATCAATTTATCCATTAATGCACACTTATCCTTTTCTTTCTAATAACCGAAAAAGGCTGGGTCAACACCATGTTATATATTGAAATTAGAAACAAATTTCCATCTTTAAAATAAGAAGACAATATAAAAGGAGAAAAAACAAACAACCATATTTGGTCTCTGGTCATATACAGCCTGGGAACGTATGGATGGACTGGTAGTATGTATACATCAACTGTCTCAAGGAGTAAGACAGCTACTCCACACCTGTCTGATCATCAATTGATTCGTTTCCTTCATGGTGTGAATGTAAATTTTATTTCACTAGCCCTGTTCCACCCACAATAAAATAAAATGGAGAGGCTGATATACTGCATATTATAATTTGTGTTCACAGAAATTCTAAGTGAGTTTTTCTCATGACATTTTAGTTTGGACCAATTCACTCAGAAGCAGTCTTTCAAAACTTTCTTCTCCATGTAGGTCAACATTAATTTTGGGAATAGATATACAGAATCATAGTGAAGCATAAAGATTCAATGAAAGGGAGGATGTTTTTATAATAAATAGACTTTGTTTCTTAAATGAGTTTTAGGCTTAGAGAAAATTTAATACAATGTACAGGGAGTTCTCATTTATTCTCACTCATCACCTGACACATCCCCCTACCCCATACACACACCCATTTCCTCTATTTTTAACATCTTACATTGGTGTGGTACATTTTCTAAGGTTGATGACCATAATTGATATATTAACTGAAGCCCATAGTTTACATTCGAGTTCATTCTCTGTGTTGTACACTTCAAAGGGTTTTGCCAAATGTGTAAAGCCGTGAATCCAGTTACGATATCATACAGAATAATTTTACTGCACTAAAAATGCCTTGTGTTGCACCTATTTATCATTTCCTTCTACATTCAATCCTCTGGAAACCACCGATTTTTTAGTTTTCTCAATAGTTTTGACTTTCAAGAGAAAGAATTTTAATACAAATACCTCTTTATGTTAAACAGTTCTTTCTCCTGAAGGGTATTTCAATTTTGAATAAAAATGGCACAAAGTTCAAAAACTATATCATCGATGCATTTGGGAGGACCAGCTGTGTTAGCATTTGCTTAGGAGTTAAATGTGGGAATTTGTGTGGCCAATTAATTTTAAAATATAGAAAATGTGGGCTAATGATGATAACATAGACTTAAACTTAATTATAGCAATTTAAAATCCCATGGCTCCAGGAAACACTTTCATTTTGTAGGTTGTTTTTGGCTGATTCTTCAGTCATCCAGATACAACATACAGTAGAAAAGACTCTCCCTAACATAAATGTACTAATTGCTACATTTAGTTTATGGTGGGTTTATTTGGAAAATCTATAGTGATCAAAGCAGAAAAGATTGGGGTCAAAGAGATAAGTGGCAGATGGTCACAAAATAGTTCCTGTACAATACTGAATAGACAGGCAAAGTCTATTAGACCAGGAACAGAAAAAAATTTAGATGAGAACGAACACTGAGATCCAGTTTCAAAGTCACAACTTATAGCTTCTTTTACAAAGTAATTCTGAATAACTCTCTGAAGAATTTTAAAGCCTCTCAAATATTGTACCCAAAGTAGGAAGCTATTTTTGTATTGACAGCCCTTCCAAGAATGAAATTATGTTAAATTTCATTTGTTAAATTTCACTTAACATAATATCCTTGCTATAGAATACATGGTAATATTTATTAAAACTGTATTGAAAATGATCCATTTGGTATACTTCTAAATCTGCTCTAATTTGAACAGGAATTAAAATTCCAAAACCTCAACAGTAAAGCTGAACAAATTTTTTATTGATAATTGTTTTATCATACTTAAATTGCCTTTTTATTTTTATACATAATATTTAAAGGTTTGTCACCATTTCTCCAAAGATAAATACATTTATTATGTTAGAAAATAAATTAGGTATATTACAGGAAACTGAGAAATGACAAATCATTTCAAGACCCTTTGTAGGGTGTCAAACCATTTTCACTGGGGGCCACATCAGCCTTGCGGTTGCCTCCAAAAGGCCAAATGTAATTTTAACTCCTTAACAGTTAAGGAGTAGTTACATTTATAAAGTCCTAAAATTATTTCAGCCCTAAAATTATTTCACCCCTGCCCTAGGCTTTACTTAATTCTCAATCTGTCAAAGGAGCAAAATCATTATATACCTGCTGTGTCAAGGACTGCAACTCTAAACTGTTTTGCCTGTTAACTGTCATAAAATGTTATGCTTTACACTAGAAATAATGAATATTCATTCATCATAACATCACTAGAGTAGTCCCAATTTTGGTAAATAAAAGTGCTGAACTTCTCATGATTAAAAATCCATTTATCTAGCCAAAAATGTTAAATAAAGATCAAAAGAAATATTTAAAATACCCAGTGGAAATTAAGATTTTAATTACTTTTTTAATGATTTAAATTTCAAAGACAATGTGCATATGTTTGTTCTATTAAATGTTAGTATTTTAAAAAGTTAAGCAGGCCATTTTTTAAAAAGATAACCACAGTATAAGTTCAACAACACAGTCTGATCGAAAATCCACATAAAAAGTGAATTGTAATTTGGACTTAATAGAATGGAATTCCAAAGCCAGAATTTGAGCGTCACTGGCTTAAGCCAATGTTATGTGAATTTCTTTTCCAAAACTCAAGCTCCTTAAGATAATCAATGAAAAATAAATGTGTGTACCTATCTTTATCAGTGTATTTTTAAAATACATAAGAAAAAAGTATGTAGTGATTCCCTCTTGTAAATTAATGTGAGATATTAAAATATTAATGACTTAAGGACAGTATGTCTGAACAAAGATCATCTTGATGAACATCAATAGTATGAATATATGGATTGAAAGAGCACACAGGGAAAACATTTGACTAAGTCTAACAAGGTTTAGCCATCTAAATAATGAAGAAGTATGTGAGCATAGTCAGGAGAGCAGAGAGAAAATTGACATTCTCTAAAGGAAGTAAAATATTTCTAGCCCTAAAAGCCTTAGCAGTGAGAACACAGTTCCAAATAGTAGCTTCTGAGTATGGGTAATATCAGCAATTCTGGAATAAGTATAAATGTTTGTATATAACTCTTAGATATTCTAGCATGTAATTTTGCCTGAACATATGTTATAGACTATGTTGCATGGACTACTTCAATCTCAGAATTACATAAATTACACTATTGCTCAGGTATGGTGCATGATATACTCAGGTTCAAGGATTTTTCATGCATCATTCTCAGTCTCTCTATGATAACACAACTTGGTCAAAACATGTTCCTAAAATAATTTTGCATTCATTCTTTTAAGGGTTCTAATTATGACATTAGTCCTGGACCATTGTCTGTCTTGGGATTTGTGGATGTACAGGCAGTATAAATGTTGGTATTCTCACTTGATTAGTGAGGGTGTTATACATAACTCATTTGTGTAATTCATATTCCAAGTCACCTTTTTAAAAATACCAAATGTTTAAGCTATTTTTTTAATGCTTTGCATATTGTCCAAACACCATTGTCAAGGACCAAACTAAAAGCCTGGGAAACGAGACCTGATTTAGCAAGTTCTAGAGCTAGCTCTGAACTCAGTGCTGAACAGAGCTAGCCCAGCTTTGCCAGCAGATAACTGACTGACATGTTTTTCATAGCAATTTGTCAATAGCTTCATGTGCTTTACTTGATTACAAGTTTGGGAAGCACTGCTTTGTCAATGATGCTAACAAAAAATCTTAATTTGAGTTTAGGGCTTGCTGTTTGCTGTGTGTAAACAACAGAAACAAAAAATTAGTTTTATACTTTGTTTGTTCTAGCTCATTGGGAGCTCTTCATCTACTGTTGTTTCCCCACATGTAAAATGAAGTAATAATGCCCACCCCAGAGAGTTTGGGTGGAGATTAAATCTTAAAATGGCTCACAAGATATGCGTGCCTACTATTGTTCCTAACACACAGCAGATGTTTGTTAAACATAAATCTGCTCTTGAGATCTTTAAAATCCATCTGAAGAGTGTGATGATTTCTGATACTGAAATCATGACTTATTTAAACCAGCTTTTTGCACACGCCAAATGCTCTCTGTCCTTGTGTCTAAATGTTAAATAGCCACCAATAGCAAAAATACCAAAGTGAAACTTTAATGAGCACTTACTGTCACAAAGATATAGTACACATTAAAAGATATTTGATTATTATAGCAACATTGGCAGGTAGAAACTATTATTATCATTTCCATTTACAAATGAGAAAGTGAGACTTTGGTGAGTTAAGGAATGCTCTAAGATTGTATCCCAATAAGTGTTACCATTGTTACTCGAATGTGTGTTGTCTTGTTGTCAGTGGAAATCAGGTTCTTTCATAAGATTGTGAGGAAAGAATCCCAAAGACCCAAGCATGGAGATCGTGGTGCGGCAAGACAGTTATTTGTGTGGGAGGCTGTCTTTGTGCCCCCTTTCTGTCCATCCTACCATGGAAAAAGTCCAACCTTGCCTTCAGTGAGGCCAAGACAAAAGCCAGTGTCCAGAGTTTCTGTTTCACACTAAAGCTTAGTCTTTTGGAGCCCACACAGTCTGCCACAGGCTCCTATAAGTGCTAGACCTATATGATGGTATGCTTCTGGGGAAGAGAGATGCACAAATGCATGAGGTGAGTGTGTTAGTAAGCAAGAAACAGTTCTTCGTTCCTCCGGGGCTATGTTAGCATTGGAGGGACCAGGTGTTTTTCAAAATAGCCAATGAACTTCCCAAGCTTTTGTGGGCTTTTTTGTTAGGTCCAAGCCCCCATTTAGACTTAGGCCTTTATGATGAAGCACCTCCTCCTGAATCAACACCCAACAATCCATTATGGGAAGGGGGAAGGGAGGAGTGTTTATATACTTAGTGGAGCAATTCTCTGATTCCTTGGTGTGTGAAGCTGTACCTTCCTGGTGAAGCAAACAGGCTCATGCCTGCCCCCTATCCCCAGTTTATTAAGCTCAATGTCTAATACCTTTTGCTCCACTTATTAATAATTAGCTAATTACCTATGGTAACATTCCCTTCTGTAGACCTCGAATGTTATAATCTTACAAGGGTAAATAGATGAAGATCCCATTTTCTGCAGCTGCTTGTTGCTGTCACAGGAGTGTAGTCTTGTATGTTTACAGGTCAAGAGGGTCTTCCTATTTGCTAAAGGAAGAAAGGAGCAGAAGGAAAGAAGAGTCTTCATGCCTGAAAGAGGCATTTTGCAAAGTCCAGGTCAGTTGGCTGTTCCTGGGAGGCAGCACATATGAAGTCTAGAGGGTGATGTTGTTGGACAAGCCGGCATCGTTGCTGTATTCTAAAGTTTACAAATTTGGCAGGAAGGTTAACAGGCACAGTTGAAAAATGAGGAAAATTACAGCAACTAAAGGTCTGATGAGAGGTGACAATTCTGTGACGGAGAAAGGTACTAACTCTAAAGTGTCCCAGATTAAGTTGGAGGAGTGGCTTCCCTGAAGGAAGGTGTGTCACACTTGTCTGAAACCTGCCTGTTTACTATACTTAATTCAAATTAGTCTGAGGGAAATAGTCTAAGATTTTCCCCCTTTAAGAAATGTGGGCCTTTTCTGTCTGAACCATTTGAACAGAAAAGGTGAAGCATTTTCAGGTGAAGCTGATAGATCAGCCCATACTTCACTGACTCAACCATTTAGTCCTGACAACAAGTCAATCGAGTCAAAATGTTGAGTCTCACTTTAGGAGGTGCCAATGTAGATGGGCTTCTAACGTGACGTGTACACCGTGTAAACAAGCAATCAGGTAAATAAGAGGCACACATTCTATGGAAACAGAAGGAAGAACACAAAGGTTAATGAACACAGCAAATTATAAGTCAGTTTCTGAGTCTTCAAGACTGACAGTTGAGAAGACTTTCAAATGCAAGACTTTTGATGGAATAAATTAAGCAATGTCAGTTTGACAGATTCTCTTTGCAGTTTGAACATCTCAAGTGATGTCATCAGGTGCGGAGGTAAATTCTGTATGGCATACACAGTCTTTAAAAGAGTTTATTTCTCAATAATTTCTAGTCCAAAGATTGGGGAATAAATAAAACATTAACTTGGAGAGTTGAAGAAAGCTAGATGAAGTCAGGAATCAGTTTAGCTTACATGTAAAAACAAAATTTGAAGACAGTCACCTGCATTAAGTCTAATACTACAATTAGGCATTGTTATTTCCATTGAAACACAATTTCTTTCCTTAAAAATTACTCTCATTTTCTCCAAAGCGATTACATTTAGTCTTGTCTTATTTTAGCCTGATTATTTGCATAAGCAAAATAAGAATAGCAGTTGGTCACGCAAACCCCAAGTGGGGTTCCTGCCCCACTGGCAGCTCCTGCTGTCCTAGCATTGGATGGTTGCAAGGGAAACTCACTGTGGGACTAGGGGACAAATGAGGCACCTTATGCCTATGGAGAAGGAGCAGCTACTGCCAGTGACTTTCTCTGCCACTCTATCCTCTATGGCTGCTGGCCCCAAGCTGCTCAGAGGCAGGCATGCCTCCAGGGTGGAGGTGAAGGAGAGTGAGAGCTGGAGGACATATGGCTCAGAGCAACCCAGAGGCAGTTGGGCACGAAGCTGGGGGAATGAAGTGGTGAATGAGGCTGGGAGATGTACACTGCAAGCAGCTGGGCTGCAGCCATATCTTCAGGCCTGTGGGTTAGTGGTGTGAGACAGCTGTCGGCTCCCAGGACCTGAGCAAAACAGGATGGAGGTGGGGAGCCACAGGGGACTGGAGTTGTGTGCCCATGATATGCACAGCTTGGCTGGGCACTGCAGTTGAGAAAGGTCCCCCCTTCTGCATGCTGGCTGGTACAGAAGCTTCAAATGGGGAAGGGAACCTGGTGTGCACCCAGGTTTTGCACACTAGAAGCAAAACACACAGCATCAGTGGGCGTGAGCACACTTCCTGAATTCTGCATTCCCCAGCAACAAGTAGCTTCTCACCTTATGGGAACTAAAAACGCTGGGGTTTATGGCGGCAGCAGCACTGAGAACAAAGTGTGGCCACTTTGCTTCTCCAGCATTGTGGTGGCCAAAACCACCCTGGGCCCAGTTAAAAAAAAAAGCAGGCCCTGTACTCACTGAACACTGGTCTGTGGGCAGTGGCTGCAACTGGGGCCAAGGCTGCTGGGCCCACACCCACAAAGCTGGTTCTGGACCTGAGTTTGAAGTGGAGGCCAAAGAGGCTACAGATGGCAAGGAAAAGGAAGCAAAAAGCCCGCACAAGGACCGACAGAGGGAAGAGAGAGAAATGATGATTAGAACTCCCAGCACAGGGAGATGGAGTTCCATTTCTCACCATGATTTACGTCTTCTTCCTCTCATACCTGCCTGCCAAATGTTGTAGGGAATCAGACTCTTTCATTGGACCCTGAGGAAAGTGATCCCAGGACCCACGAGTCCCTATAGCTGCTAGATCTGCACAGTCACGTGCTCCTAGGTGAGAGAGAATGTGTAAGCGCACTGTGCAAGTCTGTTACCGAGCAAGAGAAACTTCTTTGTTCTGCTGGGATTACATTAGCTTGAATTTGGGACAGACCAGGTGCTTTTTCAAAATAGCTAATCAACTTTTCAAGCTTTCACAGGCTTTTTCATAGGTCCACCCCTAGTTAGACTGATAGGCCTTTATGGCCAAGCATCTCCACCAGCACCCCCCAACAATCTGGTATGGGAGGGAAACGGGAGAAATGCTAATCCTTTGGCAGAGCAATGCTGTGATCCCCTGGTGTGTGAAGCTGTAGCTTCCTGGTGAAGCAAATGGGCCCATGGTCCCCAGTTTATTAAGCTCAATGTCTAATTCCCTTTGCACCCCATGTTAACAATTAGCTAACAACCTATAGTAACAGTGATTCCAAATTCCATTCTCACAAGCTATAAGCAATGCAATAGGGCTAATGGCCAAAAAAATAATGGCTTTTTTATTAGGGAAAAAAGAACAATGTATCAGAGTTGTCTAGGAAATGTTAATTTAATGTTTGTTTAGAGAAAAATTAGTTTAGGCTTTCAAACCATGACTTTAAGAATACTAAATAAGGTGGATCCTCATTTATCTTCTTCTTAATTAAAAAATTTATTATATAATGTTCTCACAGGTATTATCCATATTATTTTAAATTTTGCATTCTTTTGGATATCCTAAAGTTTAAATATTTCATTTGGAACTTATGTCCCTGTTTAAAATGCTCTTTCTGGCCTTTATCACTGTGGCTTTAGTGAATTTAGTCTTTTTCCAGATTAATGGCTTGGAAGTTCTGTGTTTCTAAGTTTGATAGAACGCCTCTGTGTGTCTATCGTCTCTGTCTATCCAGCTGTCTTCTATCTTTTTATCACCTACCTGCAATTTATCTTTCTATTTTTCATCCTTCCACCAAATATCAGTGATAGCAATTATTTACTAGAGATACTTGTTGGTGTTTGGAGTCTACCGGCCAGTGCTTCAAATTCTGATTCCAACATGTTCCAACCATGCAATCTTTGGCAGATGTATAAAACCAAAATACACTTATTGTTTCACAGTTTTTGTGGGTCGGTAGTCTAAGCACAGACTAAATTGGTCCCCTATTCAGGGTCTCTAGGGGCCTGCAAGTTTGGGGATTGTTTCCAGGTTCAAGGTTTTCTAGACTTAACTGGTTCTTGGAAAAATTCATTTCCTTGCTACTCTAAAACTCATGAGTACTTGCTTTTTCAAAGCCAGCAGGAGAATCTCTGGAACTTCAGGGAAGGTCTTGCTTTAAACTTTACTCTCAAATCTGTTTTCTGATCTTTACATAGTCATAATGACATATACCTCTTAGGGTTTCTTGTGGATATCAAGAGGGACAATTATATAGCAGTGTCCAGCACATTATAAATATTCAAAATGCTATTAATTTTTTAATTAGAATCCAACTTTCTAACTCTTTCTCCCATCATCAAAGTAATATGTCATGTTCCGTTCCAGATTATAGTTAATATACCATTTACTTACACTTCTCAATTTCTAGGCAACTTTATTAGGCAACATATTAGTTGTGGAAATTTTGAAGTAAGAAACTTAGACAATGTAGCTGCAGGTATAGGTAGGTGTGCAGCTTTTGTGGTGAATATTATGGTAAATAAAATCCATGAAAATGCTTTGTTAAGCAAAAAACAAAGCAAATATTAGCAACACATTTTGACATGGTAAAGATAAACAAAATATAGAAGAGCAGAACAGGAGGGAATATTACAGAAAATCAGAATTGGAACAAGTCTGAGCCTGTGTCATTGTGTAATAGAGGCAGTCAGGGTGTCAAGGGATTTCCGGTCAGGAGCCTTCTCCAATTTTTCTCCCAGGTGCACACAGGAACTCATCCAGAGGACAGATCTCCTTTGCTCAGAGAAGAACAATTTTGAGCACTCATTTGTTATTTAAGTCTTAAATAACAGTTATTTGTTCTTTAAGTACAGTTGACCCCATAGCCCTAGAGATCTTTTGTGATGGATATTTTATGATTTATAATGGTCTTTTAAGTTATTTTTGTATTGATGCAAAGGAACTTTCTTAGGTGGGAAGGATATAGAACACTACTCTTTGAGGCTCAGTGCTTTTACAATCTCTGATAAACAGAGACGATCTTAAAAGGATCTTAAGTTGGCTGAGATGTGCCTGGCCTTTGATAAGGAATTCAACATGAAAGAAAGGGGAGTTGGGCTGGTATCCTCAGGTTAATACCAAGGTCTCACAGGCAGCACAGGAAGGCTGGCTTTGTCCCAGCCTGTGGCTGACACCAGGGTCTTCTTCTGGGCTACTTCAGACATCCCCACTACGAGGCCATGTTTGGGTGCAATGGCTGGGCATAAAAACACACACTGGAGTGTTCTCACTTTGGTAGCCAAACAAGACTCAGTCAAATGTGGAAGTTGGATCACATTTTTTACTAACTCTGTGCTCTCTTAGGGGATATGGCTTACAAGGGCTTTATTGTGAAAGACACAAGGACAGCTAAAAATCAGTACCTGCATTTGGATTATAAAGGTTCTGTAAGCAGATCTTTTTCAAGTGTTAGGAAACAAACTTGAATTTGGCCTGATTTAAAATTCCAGCATTATTTGTTAATTTTAGGTCCCAAGAATGAGAAACTGGTTGTTAGGCTAATTTGGGCAGGTTGTGGCTCAAGTGATTAATCTGAATTAAAAAGCTGATGGAGAAGGAAAAACCAGATGTGTCTATAAAAGCACTTCAAGGTCTTATTTAAATCAATGCTATGGTTTAGCTATTTAACAATTATTTAACAAACATGTTTTTTAGTACCTTCTATGTGCCTGCCACTTACCATTACGCATCAGAAGGTTAAAAAAGTTCTTTGCAACAGCATTAGAGCACAGGAGAAACTCACAGACCTGTACTTATTTCTGAATCACCTTGTAACTAATAATGAACAGAAAGCAGAACTCTAATCTCAGTGTATTTTCAAGGTAAACCAAGCAGTCATCCATGATTATTTTTCACATCCAATCTTTTAGGGAGTATCAACTTGCTTTGTTCCAGTTTGTGCTTTTTCAAAGCAAAAGTTCTGCATTAAAAATACATGACTGAGAGATATGTGTACCGAACAGGAAAAAAGCAGAAATGTCAGGTGAAGAACCTGCAAACAAGAATACCGTGGGAATTATCTGAATTGTGTATACCTTCAAAAGCTGAATGATCGCTTCCGTGTCGCCTCTGGCTTCTTGGTCATTTGGGTTCTGCCTCTAAACCAAGGTTAATTTAGTGTAGCCTCTAAATAAAAATTCAAAAAGAATCATTGTAAGATAAAATGTTTTATTCTCAAGCTAACTGCATATTTAATCTAGCCGTGGGAATGTTCATTACTTAACTTTTCTTAACCTCATTTTTCTCCTGCGTAATATGTAGGCTACGATTAGCTGACCTCTCAACATCATTCCAGAACAATATTGGTTTTGATATTTAAATTACATAAAAGAGATAATATAAAATACACAATTCTTCTTTTCTAGTAACGTATCAGACAAACACATATTTCCTACAAAGTTAGAAACATTGTAATTTGATATTAAAAGATTGGAAATTAAGGACAGTACCAAGGCAGAAATTCGAAGCTATTTAGTTGGTGGAAGAAAACCTGTTGCAAGAGAATCAGCATTTTTTTTTTTTTTTTGCCTCATGTTTGTTATTTTAGGAAAACCATAAAGACATAGTGATTTTTACTTACTTTGATATAAAGCTGTGGTAGGCAGTTAGACGTGAACAGAGCAAGCACAGTGGGCCAGGTTCAGAAGGCCACCAGGGTGGAAAGCCCTGGGCACCAGCAACAGACAAAACTGGGACAACAAGAACCTCACCCCCAGGGGGTGTCTTTCTTCCCTTAGGATATTGCTGGTCATGCAGTTTAGACCCCTGACCTCTCATATTGCTGGTCATGTGGCCCGGACCCTCCCCAGACCTTTCCTGCCCTGGCATGTTGCTAGTCACATGGTAGACACACTTGGAGGAGGAACAAGTATTCGAAGAGTGGCCTGGCCTCATGTGACTCCCACGGGGGCCCTTGCATGACCATTCCTTCAAGCATTAACTCCTACAGATAACGTCCAGGCCTCAATTGTGTTTCAGCTCCAGGCCCAGAAAAAGCAGGAAAACCAGACACACCATGCCATCACTGACCTCAGGACAGGCTGCATTGACTAATGACCTCTTGTCCTAGGGCTGACCAATCAGTGGAAACCATGACCCTGAACAGATGCACCTGGAAAGCTGATGAATATTCTATTCAGATCCTACCCTGGGACCTCTCCTAAAATCTCCAACCTTAAAAGCCCTGAGGACCCAGCACATTCTCCCTTCTGGGAACACGTCCCTTCCCCCCAGGTTGTTACCATCACCTTATTCTCTCCTACACATGGATATAGAAGCAAAAGGGCCCTGCTTTTGCTTCTATGACTTGTTTCCCAAACCCATTTCTTTCACAGCTCACTTCTTCTACCTCACTGACTTTCTAAATAAAGTTTCTTTTGTTGTTCGAGTCCAGGCTCTGAATTCTTTCCTAGCCAGAACTCAAGTAGCCAGGTCGCTGAACCAAGGGCCAGTCTGACCTTAATGGGCTAACACCTGGTGCTCTTCTCACCACTGCTGACAAAGCTACTGTAATTGTATGGTGTGTCAACACAATTAAGCTGTACTTGGGGTTTTGCAGTGTTATTTTTAATAAACATTTGTTTTGTTATTATTGCATGAGAAGTACATCATTAATCACCGTTTTCCTGTCTGAATAATATGGCCACCAAAAATATTTTAAAGAAAATACATCTTTTATAGTTCACTAAAATGCAGTGGATCCTATTACTTGTAGATTCTGTGTATGCAAATTTGACTGCTTGCCGAAATTCATTTGTAACCCCCGAATCAATGCTCACGACATTTTTGAGGTCATTTGCAGGCATGTTCAGACATGCACAGAGAAGCAAAAAAGTTGAGTTGCCTGATGATATACACGTTCCCAGCTGAAGTTGAATGTAAATCACTGGGAGACACTGACCTTTTGTTTCTGCCCTTAAACTGTAAACAAATGTCCTTCATGGTGATGTTTTTAGTGCAAAGTTTTTAGTATGTTTGTGGGGTTTTTTGCTGATGATTCACTGTTTTAAAGGAACCCCAAGCACAGTGCTGAAGTGCAGGCTAGTGTTCCAAAGAGTGATGTGCCTTTAGAGAAAATTCATGTTTGGTAAATTTCCTTCAGACATGCGTTATTAGTCTTATTGGTCAAGAGTTCAACGTTAATGAATCAGAAATATATACTAGATAAAATGCCTTGAAACAAATACAAGCAAAACAACGTTACGTTTTGGTCGAGTGACAAAATATTGTGACCAGAGGTTTGTAAAACTAACCATTTCTCCTAGGAGCGGTAGTTTAGTATTACATTTTTCAGGGTTTGTGGCAATTTTATAGAACATAACTATTGTGAATAATAAGAGTCAACTGTACTAGCATGAGAATAAAATAAAATTTAATATCTAGAGTACTGATGGTAATGAATAAATGCCCATGTGTTTGTAAAGAGTTAGTGGGTAGGACTACTTCATTATAAAATCTCCAAGAGCCTCTGTTAGACCTCAAACTAACCAAAAGCAGACTCACAAAGCTGAGCGATTGCATTTGGCACACACTTTAAGGACGAGTGTTGTCTAAACCGTCTTTGTGCTAATTGACACGTGTGTGGAAATATCCCGTTCTGATGGAACATTGCAGCCCCTGCACTTTACCCACAGCTAACAGCGGTGGCAGGGATGCCGCAGCGAACCCTAACATGCCTGAAAGTGCTTGTTCACCCACTTCGCAATTACCCATCCTTACTGTATGTCACATATTATTCTGCTCACGTAGAAAAACATCTGTGGAAGAGCAAATAGGAGATTAAATCCCGATTTCTGAACTGAAGGATCATCTAGTAGTATAGGAAAGGGAGAAATCAGAGATATTGTTCTTTTTAAAACAAATGAAATATAGTTGACAGATTATATTATTTTCAGCTGTACAACATAGTGATCAATATTTGTATATAGAGTTGTTTCTGAATAATGACAAAACTCTTTTAATAATATGAATCTAGATAATAAACTTGTACCCACCTAAAATCAATGAAACTTCAGTAGGTATTGGGTGCAAGGTATTTTTAGAATGATGTGCATAGTCACTTTCAAGAAGAAGAAATACAGGGTCCAGCACAAATAAAGCCTCATTTTATTACAAAATCTTTAATTACAAAATCATAAGCATGTAAATCTGTAACATAACAATATCACACTCAAGCACACCATATGACGTTTTAGGTGAAATGTTCAAATTAAAACTATAAATTGTTACATCCATATTATTACCCTACCAACTACATTCAATCAGGCCTTACCTCTGCCAGACCCTGTATATGGAAATCATACATGAGAATTTACAGTATTTCATAAATCTGTGAATTTTTACACTGGAATAGAAATAGCTAAAGCAATGAAAGTGTCATTTGGAAAACTTTTGTAGCAAAGGTAAAATGTTACTTTAAAGGTTGAATTTAGAGCATTTGAAGACATATGGGATGATTTTTTAATCAATATATCATCTCTAGGAAAAAGAAGTTACTTATCTTACTTATGCAGTTTCATAGGGAAAAAAGCAGATTAGGTATGTTCAATTTAGGAAAAGTAACAGTGGGTCCGACAAGAGAATTGGAGAGTTAATAGTCCACTTCTTACTTAGAGATACCAACAATGCAGTAAGGGAATATTGGTATTTAATACCACCTTTCATTTATTACCATTTTGACTGTCTTTTGTTAATTTTGCTTGGATTAACCATGTGGTAATCTATTTTGAATTCAGCATGTAGAATATTTGAAAATATTCTTTCAAATATTCTTAAGAAAAATCTCCTTAAATACTTTTTGTGCTTTATAAAAAACTCACTTTTAATAAGTTTAAACCATCAAGTCTTGATCTTTGATATCTCTTAGGGGGTCTACAACTCTATCTCACTCATTCCATTTCCTCAAATACTATTGATATGCCGGTCTTTTTCACATCTTTATGTTTTCTGAATTCTCAACATATATATTAAAAAGTCTTGACATTTCTACTTGGCTGTACAAAGGTCTTTCAAAAACAAACATATCAAAACCCAGGTTTTCTTTCGAATATGTTCCATTCCCTATGTTCACTATCTCAGTAAATAGCACATGCATTGATCTAATTACGGAAGGAAGAAAACTTCTCCTCTATGTCACTACCAATCTAAACAAACTCTGGTTGAATTTAAACCTTTCTTTTCCTCTCCAGCACTGATGTCATCATTCACACTACCTTAACAGGTCCCAATCTTGTCTCCTCAAATCCAGTCTTCTTCTTGTCCCAATGCTTCTCTCAGCCAATACGAATTCCCAAAACTGTTAGAATGAACAGTTTTCAAAAGTTTCAAAACTTTATCTTCAATACTCTATCCTTAATGTTTTTGTTTTCTCCTTGCTTCTTCATGTTCTCAAATATATAATGCTCCTCGCTACCTCTGAGACTGTACTTTCTCTTGTCTTTATATGCTCTTCCTCACCCCTGCCCTCTATATTTATCTACAGATACCTTATTCATCCTTCAGATCTCAGCTGAAATATCAATTCCTGATAGAAAACTTTCCCAGACAATGCCTTCCTTTGATTAGATTTGTTTTTTATAATAAGCTCACAGCATTTTGTGTTTTTCCTTCCTTGCATTTATCATTGTTTGTAATTATAAGCTTATTTTTTATTTCCTCACCGTTTTGAGGAAATATTCCTAGAATTAACTGATTAGTTAAATAAAATTTTGTTATATTTTAAAAACAACAACTGAACACTTCTATATTTTTGGCAAGCACTAGAAGAAATCTGGAAACAGCATGAGATCCTTTGTGCAGACAGAGGCAAAGATGGCTCTGAAATAGAATGATGGCTGGACCTTCTAGAAGGTCTATTTCTGAGATAATGTTTCCTTTTCTAAAGATGTTGATAAAAACTAAACGTCTACCTCTTCATCACTTTATTTAAATACAAAATATAAATTGCATATTGTTACCCCTAAAGAAAATCAAAACAAAAACAAACCTTCAGGCAATAGGGATAGCAATAAAAATATATATATTTGTGTTTGGTTTTGGAACAATATGACTTTTACTAATGAATATTTTAAATTATTTCTTCTCCAGGAAACAAAGAACAAAAAACAATAAGACATAGTATACCACTCGCCACAAAAAGAAATGTGCATGTCATTGATAAAAGGAACAAAATAAAACAAATAAGCAGGAAAAAAAAAACATAATTAGTTTCCCTGAATTCAGTTCAGTTTTAGGGACCTATTTAGATATTATCATTTCTCTCCTTCCTGTTTATTTTGAAAAGTAATTTTTTATACTCAGTACTGCTGACTCATAGACTATTCCTCAATGATGATACAGGACTTTTTAGGTAGTTTTCAAATGAAGTGTAACTTACCTGTATTTAAAGTGGTTATGTATTGCTATGAGATACTCAAGACACTGCTAGCTTTAGCTATCAGTAACATGTCTCACCCTACATGGAAATACTTTAAAATGCCTTTAAATGTGGAAAACTCCTTGGTCAGTATTTTCATACTCTGGAGGCAATTACTACTAGCAGTATTACTTTTGGAATACAAAATGAATTCAGAGATATTTGGTTCAAATTGTCAACATTCTGGTTAGAAAGGCAGACAATATATCCAGGGCACACATCCCCTGAAAAATAGAGTGGATGTACAAGCAGGTATTTGTATAAGTCAGAATGTTGTTGGCTGAATAAAACTTAAACCAACTGAATATGCCTTAGACATAGAGGAAAATGTATTGTATTAGCTCACATGTGGGAGAAGAAGAAACTTTTCTTTACCATTACAGTTCTTCTGGCTGCTATAATAATCAGGTAGTCATGATACAGATTGGCAGGAGAAAACAAATTTAATTGTGTGCATATGTATGGGAACCCCACATGCACGAGAGATTCAGAAACCTGACACGCAGGAAGGGTTCAGAGGCACAAAGGATGCCTGAGGTGTATACAATATCCTAAGCTAGGCATGAAGTAATGCACCTAGGGGGTTTTAAAGGGTCATTACAGAAATTTCATTACAGATATCACAAGTAAAATGCATTATATTACCTTTTTGTATGAATGTAAAAAAATAAATTGCATTATTTATTACATCCTGTAGACATTTTATTTAATAGTTAACAGTTCAGACTTCCAGCCAAGATGGAGCCATTCCAGGAAGTCTAGGGAGCTCAGAGAGTCCCAAAGAATTTGGACCAAAAGAGGAACATACCAAGACACATCATAATTAATTTACCCAAGATTAAAGATAAGGGGAGAATCTTAAAAGCAGCAAAAGAAAAGGAGACACCTACAAAGGAGTTCCCATAAGACTATCAGCTGATTTCTCAGAAGAAACCTTACAGGCAAGAAGGGGATGGAAAGAAGTATTCAAAGTTATGAAAGGCAAGGACCTATATCCAAGATGACTCTATCCCACAAAGCTATCACTTAGAATGGAAGGGCAGATAAAGTGCTTCTCAGGTAAGGTCAAGTTAAATGAGTTCATCATCACCAAGCACTTATTATATGAAATGTTAAAGGGACTTTTCTAAGAAAAAGAAGAAGATCAAAAACTATGAACAGTAAAATGACAACAAACACAATTATCAACAGTTGAACCTAAAAACAAAACAAAAACAAACTAAGCAAACAACTAGAACAGGGACAGAATCACAGAAATGGAGATCACATGGAGAGTTATCAGTGGGGAGGGGGAGGGAGAAGAATGGAGGAAAGTTACAGGGAATAAGAAGCAAAATTGGTAGGTACAGAATATACAGGGGGAGATTAAAAATAGTATGGGAAATGGAGAAGCCAAGGAATTTATATGTACGACCCATGGACATGAGCTAAGTTGGGGGGGGTTGCTGGTGGGAGGGGAATGCAGGGCAGAGGGGGATAAAGGAGCGAAAAAAATGAGACAACTGTAACAGCATGATCAATAAAATGTACTTAAAAAACAGTTCAAATTCTATATTTTAGGAAAGATAATTTAATCGAGAATTATCCTTTTAAAGGAAGTCAGGAAATTCAATGGGGATGGAGACATGACTTGAATATCTCAGTTTATGATATTAGAAACACTGTCTTTGGAAGAATTTTCCATCATAATATTAAATATTAAAGATTTCAGTCATAATATTAAGCTTTAACATTTTTGCATACTATATTTGTTGCGTATCAAAATGGCAAGATCATTGATAGCAAGCAAATTCAGTAAGATGGCTTGGAGCTTATAAAAAACTCAATAATTTGACCCAAAAAACCCTACAAGAGGAGTATGCAATTAAATCCAATAAGCTGAGGTTTATTTAATAAAATGTTAATATGACTTCTTGTGTTGAAAACACATATTGAGAAGGAAGCTATGATCCTTTACAATGTTAGTAGGGATTATGGTAAAACACAGGAGGCTAAGAAAGGTGAGCCAGATTAAATGACCTTTACTCAGCTCCACTGAAACACATAAATAAGAGCATTTATCTAGCAGATTATAAAACAGAAACAAAGAGATCCAAATATTAAATAAATATACTTTTATCAGGAAAAGCTTATAAATGTTTAATTATTTAAGAAAGTATTTACTCTGGATTTTTAAGTTTATAAAACAGTATTCATTGAAAATATTATGGTTAATTCTGTTGCATATAAATTAAAACATTAATAAAGTACAAATTTCTGTTTAAGCTATTGTTACATATTTTAAACATATCCAATTACTCAAACATATGTTTGTATGCTCATGTTCCAGAGAAAAGTTTTTAAATACCTAAACACTTAGATCAACTAACCATTAAGTTATTCTAAGTGGTCTCTCTGATACTTCTAAATAGGTAAGACTGTCTAAAGTGGTGAGGTGTATTGGGTTGGCCAAAAAGTCCGTTAGTTTTTTTCTGTAAAATAAAAGACACATTTTTCATTTTTACCAATAACTTTATTGATTTGGATATTTTGAGCACACCAGCTATCTCCTACTATTGGCTTCTAGTGGATAGAATCAAAGGGTGCTGCTAAACATCTTCCAATGATAAGACAGCCCCTCAACAAAGAATTATTTGGCCAAAATGTCAATAGTACCAAGAAACTTCACAAACCACTTTTGAAAGGTTTGATCAGTCACAGCACCTTCTCTATATACTGCACAAATCTTGTTTTTGCATTTTACCTTTCTTGAAATAATAAAGCATAATATGCTGAAAATGTTGCATATTTCCATCTTCAATATTAAAAAGGCTGCACAAAAGTTCATCAATTTTGATAAGATTTTTTTGAATGCATGCTGCTATGACAGCTCTCACAATACAATCTAACCAAGTTTTTTTGAATGGAGATAAAGACAACTAAGCACTACTACTTTTTGGCCAACCCAATATTAGCACTAGCAAGGGAACAGTCACTTTCCTCTTCTGTTAGCGTTTATGGTGCAATTCAGAACTTTATTGTACAAATTTTATTACTATACTATGTTGCAATTTGAGTTTTATTATGCAAATAATTTTCTTTAATGACCATGTAATGAAAAGAATCTCCTAATGGAAAAATTCAGGGCAGAAATTAACAATGAGCTCTAAAACATAAATTGGGGATAGCATGCATAAATATTTGGAAAACCTCAAAATCAGTGTTGGTTTCTAAAAAAATGCTTCTCTTTTAGATTGTGAACTCCTCCAGTTAAAAGACCCAGCTATTTATGTATGTATTTTAATTCTGTATTTCATATATTTTACCCATTATGGTGATTAACATAATTTACAGGCAACAGTCGCTAAATGACTTGCACTCTTACTCTTCCTCTAAATATCAAGGTTTATATATTTACTTGGATCCTTGCTCTTAGACATCTATTGATGCTGTCTTGTTTTATAAAATACCTTATATTTTTGAGAGTAATCGATACATGGAATTAAATTATTATCCTGTACATTTAGCTACATTGGATGGAATCTGTAGGTCTCTTCTGTCTACTTTGGTGACCACTAGCCACATGTGGCTTTTAGAATTTTAATTTTAATGTATTAAGAATTTAGCGTACTTGCACTGCCACATAGTGCGGTCACAGCCCTGGCAGAACCCCTTTGTCGTTGCAGTAATTCCCACTGAAGAACACAGCCATGGATTATTCTCTGTACTGCCAACAGGTGGACCAATAGCAACTGTTTGACCTTGGATCACAAATAATACATGGTGAATATTTGCACAGTTGATCATTAGTTATTCTGGATACCCCATGTAAAATTTTATGGGCCTTACCAATATCTAGTGAAAGCCTCTATAGTTCAGGGTGCCCAGGCCTGGCTGATAATTTGGTAGGCTAGAACTTTGACAGTGGGAAGAGTGGTGTGTTAATCAGAGGAAAGGAGAGCTCAAGTAATTAAAAATTGATGCTTTTATTGTTAAAATGTAGATGTAATTAAAATCTGTCTATAAAGTGAGACATTCAGGCCATGTGTCAGGAGTAAGTCTCTATTCTGATCCAACAGGGTAAATAAGTAATAAATGCTACACTGGGGGAGAGTCAAGAATAGGGAGAATATTTCTTTGTAAATAATGAAAATAGTTCACAGACTGGTTCACATTTTGGGCTAGGTTCTGAAGTGCGAGCAAGAGTTTCTTTAGCACAAAGAATGGGGAGACTGTTTGAGATGGAAGGACAGCCTGAGAAAAGTCACAAATCACAAATGCTTATTCATTTGTACAACAGAAAGGAAGTAAAGTGCCTGGAAATGAAGCAGAGGGTTAGAAGAAAGGCAAAAAAGATCAGAGAAACCGGTTTATTTTGAGGGCTCGTTAGCACACTTTTGTTTTGTAGTGTCTAGGTAGATACCCCTGGATGAACAAATGAAATTGACTTTCCAAATTGACGGAGTGGGGGACCTGATCCAGGTTTGTTAAATAAGGCCGCACGGATGGGCCATGCACTGTGAGACAGCCGAAATCTGTCAGATGCTTCTCTCCTGTTTAAAATATAGTTGTCCTGGACTGCTAGTTATATGAGTAAAACTGTCTTTTTATTTCCAAGGTAGCCCAGAATTATGATCAAAGTGTGCTCTCTTTAGCAGAATACTTCTCTGAAAGGATACATACGAATTTCTTTCTAGGTGTATATTTTTAGGTACATGATTAATTTTTCCATGATATTTTTCATATCATTGTTGCTAAACATGAAGTGCATATGTTTATATATAGGGGTATTCTTGTAAAAGTTATGAATGGGATAAGTAGACAAGTTTAATAAACTGTTTATTTTATCATGACGTGAGGTAGAATGAAAAGGTAGGTAAAAACTGGATCACATTGCCATTACCTCCAGAAACAACACTAAGATTTTATTCCTGTGGGAAAATGGCAGGTGTTTACAAGTATCTTGTTCTATTTTTAGTACTGCAATTTGCTAGAAATATCTCATAACCTAAACACAAACTAGTTCACTGTCACATAATTTAACAAAAATGACAGATCAGTATCTGGGAAGAAAATGTGAATTCCATTCAAGGAGAAGAAGTAAGACATACAAAAGGATCCTACAAAGGACAGCTACAATAATAACAACAGCGCAAAGTAAATGAAAGGAAATAAGCAAAGTCAGATAAAAACAGTTAAGGATCTTGAGTGAGTTGTTTCTAAAAAAGAATGTTCTGCAAGCAATAAAAGCAAAAGAGAAAAAAAGAATCTTCAGAAATAGGCGTGTGTGAAAACAACCCTGGGTTATCTAATAAATTTAACATTTCTAAAAAACAGAGTCTTACAAAATATTGATGAATTCTGCCAAGGAAGAATACAATTGAATAATTTGACATATAGCTCATATAAATACAATAAATCTAGGAATATCTCTGAGTTTATTTTCTTTGTTGACGAGTTCTCAGAGAAGAATCATCTGATTAAAACTTGCATAAATTTCACAAATTGCGTAGATTTATTCTGCACTCATTTTTTCCTTTCTATTGCAGTTATTATTGGATTATTGGAAATCTAGGGAATTGATCTTTTGTCAGAAATATAAAATGGCTTTTTTGCCTTTTCTTTTAGGAATTCTATTTAGCTTAACATATATTGAATGAATGGCAAAAACACTGATTTATGATAAGGCAGTGATTCACAGGCACTCAGTTTATTGCACTAGTATAAATGTGATAGTGTTTCCCAAGACAGCATCAGAGGGGCGATTCACAACTTGAATCCTTGCTAAACAGAGAGGAAGGAATCGTCATGGCCAGTGATGATCCATGACATCGAACCAAGCATGTCCTAAGTACTTAGCATTGTTGAAACAGCCATGAGGAACCCAGAGGAGGCTTAACATGATTCTTACCTGGGTGAGTTTATAATTTATTTATTTATTTTAAAGACTATTTTTTTATTGCAGGGCAAATCTTGTCTTGGACTCTATAGAACACAATGCCATTGAAGTTCAGCAGAGTCTCTTGGATGAAATAAAACTTAACTTGGGCCTTAAAAGATAATTTAGATGACTTGAAACGGGAAAGAAAAATTTGCAGACAAGATCCTAACCTGAAGCAAGGCACATGAATTAATAAAAAGGAAAGAAAACACCTGGTTAAAAAGGAGTGTTTGCTAAGGAGTACTAGAGCAAATATATATATATCTGTACAAAAGAGATATAATTACTAAATTTGTAAAAAAAGATTATCAAATTTTAACCAAACTTAAATATCAAGTCACTAGACTTGATTTTAAAAAAGCGTAACATAGAAGCAATAAAGTTTGTAATTTTTTTCTTCTAGTCATGTGACATGATTAAATTCTTAAAGAATTTGTCTGGAGGAGAACCAAGATGGCGGCGTAGGTAGACACACTGCGCCTCCTCGCACAACCAGAACTGACAGAGAATCGAACAGCAAGGGGGACCAACACCAAGGAAATAGAAAATAAACATTCATCCAGACTGGTAGGAGGGGCGGAGACGGGCACCGGGGTGGAGAGGACTCGCGTGGCTGTGGCGGGACTGAGACTGGCGGAGTGTGGGACAAATGGCGCAGGCAGTCTGAGCACTAGCAGACCCTGCGGCCCCACATTGGCACAGATAAACCGAGAGGGCCGGACTCAGAGTGGCGGAGAACGGGGCAGGCTGAGCAGGGGGTAGCACCCTGCGACCCCACATTCGAACAGAGATAAACCGGGCCAACTGTGGGGATCGAAGCAGACCGCGCAATCCAGGGCTCCAGCTCGGGGAAATAAAGCCTCAAACCTCTGATTGAAAACGCCCGTGGGGGTTGGGGCGGCAGCAGGAGAGACTCCCAGCCTCACAGGAGAGGTTGTTGGAGAGACCCACAGGGGCCTAGAGTGTGCACAGGCCCACTTACTCGGGAACCAGCACCAGAGTGGCCCAGTTTGATTGTGGGTAGCGGAGTGAAAGATTGAAAGCCGGAGGAGAGTGAGGCGGGCGCCATTGCTCCCACTCGGCCCCGCCCCCACGTACAGCGTCACAGCGGAGCGACCAGCATTACCCCGCCCCGGTGAACACCTAAGGCTCCGCCCCTTAAAGTAACAGACGCGCCAAGACAGACAGACAAAAAAAAAAATGGCCCAAATGACAGAACACTTCAAAGCTCCTGAAAAAATACAACTAAGCGACGAAGAGATAGCCAACCTATCGGATGCACAGTTCAAAGCACTGGTTATCAATATGCTCACAGACTTGGTTGAATCTATTCGAAAAACAGATGAAAAAATGAAGCCTATGCTAAGAGAAACAAAGGAAAATGTACAGGGAACCAATAGTGATGAGAAGGAAACTGGGACTCAAATCAATGGTATGGACCAGAAGGAAGAAAGGAACATCCAACCAGAAAAGAATGAAGAAACAAGAACTTGGAAAAATGAGAGGCTTAGGAACCTCCCGGACGCCTTGAAACATTCCAACATCCGAATTATAGGGGTGCCAGAAGGAGAAGAGGAAGAACAAAAAATTGAAAACTTAATTGAACAAATAATGAAGGAGAACTTCCCTAATCTGGCAAAGGAAATAGACTTCCGGGAAGTCCAGGAAGCTCAGAGAGTCCCAAAGAAGCTGGACCCAAGGAGGAACACACCAAGGCACATCATCATTACATTACCCAAGATTAAACGCAAGGACCTACATCCAAGATTACTGTATCCAGCAAAGCTATCATTTAGAATGGAAGGGAAGATAAAGTGCTTCTCAGATAAGGTCAAGTTAAAGAAGCTCATCATCACCAAGCCCTTATTATATGAAATGTTAAAGGGAGTTACCTAAGAAAAAGAAGATCAAAAATAGGAACAGTAAAAATGACAGCAAACCCACAGTTATTAACGACCACACATAAAACAAAAACAAGAGCAAACTAGGCAAACAACTAGAACATGAGAGTTGCCAATAGGGGAGTGGGAGGGGGAGAGGGGGGGGAAGGTACAGAGAATAAGTAGCATAGATGATAGGTGGAAAATAGACAGGGGGAGGGTAAAAATAGTGTAGGAAATGTAGAAGCCAAAGAACTTATAAGTATGACCTATGGACATGAACTATAGGGGGGGAATGTGGGAGGGAGGGGGGTAGGCAGGATGGAGTGGAGTGGGGGGGGAATGGGACAACTGTAATAGCATAATCAATAAATATATTAAAAAATAAAATTTAAAAAAAAAAGAAAGAAAAAAAAATTAAAAAAAAAAAAAAAAGAATTTGTCTGAACAGAGGCAGATAAACTAAGCAGTTAAAGATTTTTTTCTTTTAAATCCAGATGGATGACAATTAGGAGCTGGCTTAAGAAGAGTAAGATGAGAAATGTTATAAAAGAATTAAAAAAAAAAAAGGCATGTATGAAAAGGTTCTGTGAGTAAGACAAAAACTTGTTTTTCTCTGGGGCTTAAGAATGATATGGACACAAAGAGAATGTTTCTTGTTTTTCATACATTAGTAAACATGTTTTTGGACATAGATAGCCCAACAATTTCAGAGTAATCATTTTCTCTCAAACCTCACTTGATTGACACTGCGACTTAGTTAAATAAGAATATAGTACACAGGGCCTATTTGAAGAATAAATTTTTGAGGACATACTTATTTTAAATTTTTATAGTCACTGATAAAATTGTACCAGTACAAACGAACACCAAGGAGTGCAATGCAGATCCTCGTCAGAGCAGCTGTAATCCCTTCCGCGTCCTCAGCAAGGTAAAAGCTAATCATAGTCAGTGGACATCTTTACAGAAACGTCAAAGGTCATAAACAGCCAGAGTAAACCAGTGAATCACTGAAGTAGTGGTGAATAAAAATTCATTGTGCACACCCGGAAAAGACAGTTTGCAAACCGGGAGCACTCAAACCAAAACACAGAACGAGGCTCAGGGATGTGTTGTTGTAAAGCAGCTCACAGAGTGAGAAAGCGGTGACTGTTTATTCTTCCCAGTGACTGGTTACAATGTTAGAATTCTTTTATATGACAGGGAATTTGTCACTGGTGACCTCATATCAACCTTGGGAAACAGTTGAAGTTTTGTTATGAGTTTCAGAGACACAAGCAAGATATGACCCAGGTCAAATTAATTTTGCAAAGGAATTTACATTGAGCTCAGTTGGTAGGACCAAACTGATTTTGTCCACCCAGGGAATTTTCAAGGCTGGTCTCTCTCTCTAACAGAATTATGCATATTTTGTATATTTTTATGTAACAGGATATATTTCTATATAATGTGAAAAGAAATACATACATACTTTATATAAAATGATATTATTCATTTATTCTGAACCTTGTTTCTTTCATTTTGCATACCTTTGGGACCTTTCTGTTACAGCATATGCACATATATTTCATGCTTTTGAAAGCTTCGTTGTATTCTGTGGAAGACCGAATTATTGCTCTTAATTCTTCGTTCTTAATTCTCCTCTACTAGCATTTTAGGCCTACATCCTGGTTCTGGTCTCATGGGGAATGAAGTACACTTTCTCGCATGTGGACTATGGGCTTGAGCGTGTGATTTGCTGTCGTCAATGGGATGTTAGTCCATATAAGAGCAGAGATTTGAGAAGTATTTTTGTTGTAGGGCTTGCTCCTATATGTTATTGCCATTTTGATAACAAAAACAAACCCAGAGAGCTGCGTTCTGCTGTGCCTGACCCGGGCGTGAAGGAGTGGAGCCGACAGACCCACAGGAAGTGAATCCCGCTCCACAACCCAGAGATCTCAGACTAAAGCAGCCATTTCCTAATAGAAGCAAACTCAGACTTATGAAGGAGAAATAATTTCTTGTTTTGGTGTTTCCCATAGACATTGTGTTTGCTCTAATGTATTAATAGTTTAATATGTATTTCTTAATATGTATTTACTTAACCATTCTATTGTTAGGCATAGGTGTTTCCTAATATTAATTATAAACCATACTACAATGAGTATATATTCTTACCTTTATCTAGTTGTACACATTGGAGCTTGTATTTGTTAAGAATTTTATTTTCCATCAACAGAACCTATTGTGGCTTCCATAATAGAAGGAAATTTACTAGAAGCATATCATAAAGTCAGTCAGCTGCGTGGAAGAAAAACAGCAATCAAGGTACTTTGAGAGCAAGAACTGAACAAGAGTGTATTGGCAAGAAAAATTTTACAAAACTAAATTAATCTCCAATACTTTTCTCTCCTTTCCTGTGAGAAAGATTCATTTCCTGTAAGTGGGCATCTGATTGGCTTAGCTTGGATAGAGACTCCATCCCGGCTGGAAGACATCACATCCCAATGCTGTCAGGGCACCTGGAAAATGGTCAGTCACTTCCTCCTCTTTCTAACCCCCCCCAAAAGCAAAGGGTCAATATAGTATCTTTGTGTTCTGTGTACCTGCCTAGAATGAAACTGTGTTTCTGGAACCCCTTTCTTTGTGAAAGATTTGGAAGGCAAAAATTAAGCAAAGATCCACACATCAGATGCCTTGTATCTTGCTTACGTTATCACTAATCTACTATCTTATCTAATGGATTTAGGAAGGAGCCTAGACCAACAGCCACTGGAAGATCGCCTAATTCAGCTTCTGCAAACCTGGGCTAAGTGTGCTGTGTATCTGTGGTAAAAGGTGCCTGCTTCTTCAGGTTAATTATGGCATGAATCTGGAGGTGGTAAAAGAGAGACACAAATTCTAGTTTTTCATCCTATGTTCCAGCTGTGCTAATGAATTCCAATTTGCCTTACTAAATTCCAGTTGACTTTATAGGTCTTTGCTCTTTTCCCAGCCATCCTTCCTGATTAGTTTCTGGCTTATCTGGAATGGATTCATGTTTAATATTAGACCCGGAGCCAACAGCCCAACAAACTACTTTATCAGCTCTTACAATTGCATAGAGTCTGTATCACTCATTGCAGTTATGATTGTCTGAATCCTTACTGGTACATATAAAACTAAGTGAAATTCTAAATAGCATTCATTGGAATGAAAATGACGAGTAAAAAGTTTAGTTTTTATTTTGGCGTAATGTCTCCCCAAATTGCTGCACTAAAATACAGGGTCTGGCAGAAGTAACGCCTGCCTGAGAGTGGTTGGTAGGCTATGTGGTGTCTTGCACACGATGGACAGCAAATTGAACATTTCACCTAAAATGTCATATGGTGTGTCTGAATGTGATATTGTTGTGTTACAGAATTGAGTGCTTATGATTTTGTAATAAAATTGTGCATTGTTTATGCCGGACCCAGTATAAAATCAAAACCTTTGTGAGTAGAGTTTTGGAAAAAATGATATGACTCTTTGCTATAGCTATTGTGCACCAGTGAGAGGGGTAAGTCATTCTTGCTGGTGAGTTAGTTTTCTAGAGTTCCTAATTCCTGTCAACCATTAAAATTAGCTCCTGGAATATGGAAATACTAAGATAAATGTAAATAATACAATAAATACATTTTGTCTTTATTTAGGATTTTGGGTTTTTTCCCACTTAGGAAGATCTTTCCTATTCCAAAAGTATAAAATATTCTCAGCAGCCTGAGTAATGTTTTAATATGTAATTCAGGTTATTTGTTTCTTTGCTGGTTACATTGCAATTGTGATTAAAATTTCAACAAACCTCTTTGTCATGCCATAGAAAGGTCTACATGTTTCAACCCTACTTATTCTTCTTATTTCAGGCCTTCCTCAGCCATTCACTAACATTCTCTTTGTTCCTTTAACATTCTAAGCTCTTCTTCACAGTTTTTTAATTGGTATAAAGTGATCCAGAGTATTCTTTTGTTATATCTTAATTACAATGTTAGCTAAATTCTGTTCAATTTAAAAAATTCCTAGTATTGTCTTGTTGGATGTCTTTGTGCTAAGCCTGTCCTTGGAATTACAGGGTCCCTGCTCAAGGACATCTGGTTTGTGTTTCAGTCCGAATAGGAATAATGGTTTTTCATCATAGCAGCTGACATTCTCATTCTGTTCACCCACTGTTGATCGCTCTGGTTTTACAAGCCAGGAAATATCCTCATTGGCTGTCCATACACTTTGCCCCTGGGAAACAGACATATATTAGCCATTGCCAAAGTTGCCTGCCTACAGGTCATGAAACCCTTTGCCACTTCTGGCCTTGCTGTGCTACATGTTAAATACGTCAGCCTTGCCTCTGATAGTTAAGTACCACCATCTGGCCTCTGCTCCTCCAGAATCCTATTACCTTTTTGAAAGGAAGGGGCTGTTTCCACAGGAGCATGTTCTACCTGGTCTATGAAAGACAGTCCTACTGAGAGCCTCACCAATGCTGACATTCTCCTTCCTAGTGCATATGATATCACTTTAGTGAAGAGACTGTCTTTTGGGCCATCTGGGAACATAATGACCCAACTGGTCCCCTGGTTTTATAGAGGTAAGCTACTCCAGTGTGCCCACTTCTCCAGCACTCTGGCCTCATTCTTAACATTCTGCCAAGGCAGTTCCAACTCCACCTCATTAGCTACAGTACGTCATTGTCTCTGAACTTAAGGAGACATGGCAGCTTCATAGTATGACCAGCTTCAGGTGTTCTGCCAAGGTGCTAAACTCAAAGAGTGACTATTAATAAACTTTTCTCACCAGGCTTATATTTTACTTTCCTTGGTTTAGCATCCTCAAAATCATGCCTATATATTAATATGTTCTCTTGGCTCCTGTTGGTAGATATCTACCAGACTCAGCAGCTCTTGTTAGATAAGAATCCATTTTCCCTCATACCATTCTTCCTTCAGAATCCACTTAGACCATGTGCCGAACACTGATGGCAGTTATTGGTTCGGAAACAATGGCAGGTGGAAGGATCACTCTCAATGCAGATAAGCATTATCTTTTGAAGCCTTCTTCTCAAGTGAGGCCTTTATGTCTAGTCAGTGGTGGTGATGGGTAGTCTCCCTTGGCAGGGGAAGGGGATGCTCTTGCCAGCTAAAGAAGGTCTTAAGGGGAATCTGGGGAGTTTAAACTACTCAAGTGAATCCATTCAAAGGTCCCAACTTAGTCCTCAGGACGTCAGTCTTTTCACGACTGTCAAGGCCCTGATTTTAGCATGAGCAGTTGTTAGGCTGTGAAAGTCTCTTACGTAATTTCATCACTCTTAAAACTGGGCTTTCAGCTTTATTTCCAGTATTATTTGTGCTCCAGCTGCCATGGAGGTCCTCTGGATTCATAGTATGTCTTGGGTTAATTACTATCTAAAGCTGAATATTGACTATTACTTTTTGTTTATGTTTTTAGTAGTTAAAAAATGGAATGTACAATTATTTTAGCTACTATTAGTCCCCATGTCTTTCAAGTGGTAGAGCTAGAACAGGCCATTGCTTTTTCTCATCACAAAGCACCATGACTGAGTGTAGGGGTAGGAGGTACAGAGGGTTGCGAGGCGTGCATTATAGAGATTATTCCAAGGAGCTGAATGAGGTAGTAGGGAGGTGAGTCAAAGAAGAGAGTAAAGTCAACAAGGTTTGCATTCATGATCAAGATGTGGAACTGGGTCCAATGTTATGGGAAATCTCTGGAAGTCTGTGTATAGAACACACCTCAAAATTGCCTCAGCAAGGGGCAAGGAAGCTGAGGTATTGATTCACCAACTCCTCGTGACATCATTTTCTTGGAGTTATTCCTCAGTACATGCACTCACCAACTATCCTGACCTTTTCTGAGCCCCATCTGAGCTGCTTTCTATGGCCAAAGAAGCACAGGGTCTTAAGATAGTTTTGTGTAGCAATGGTTTCCCACACAGCAGGTGCTGTCTGGGATAGAATAAGAAGATGCAGTCATCCTCATAAAATAAGACCATAATGCAAATGAAATATCATTCAGAAGTTTAATTCATTTTTGTTTCCTCTCAAAGGTCATGTGATTAAAATCTGTAGCTTTTACTAGTCAATCCATTCTTAATTTTGTATTATACTTTATGTGTAAATATTAAAAACATCACCATATGTGACTAAAGTAGTTAATGCAGTTATTTTTTCTACCAACCTGACAGTTTTCTTAAATAATATATTTTATGCATCTTAGGATTTCAGTGAATACTTCAAATACTTGGTAACATTAATTAAAGTCAGAAAATAAACACAACAAAAAAACCACTTAAAAGCCAGCAACATTTCCATTTTTAAAAAATAAAATAAATTTGAACAATTAGTTAACTTTGATGTTTTCTATGTATTCATAGTAGTGATGTAATTCTGAATCCTAGAGTCTCTTATTAAAAGGATTTGTTATTATTATTTTAAAATTTTTAAATAAATTATTTAGATTAATATCCCCAAATAACTTAGTTTTCTTCCAAAAGTGCTTTGTTTTTCCATTATTTTTTTCATGTAGCTTGCTTAGACTTTACTTTTTGCTGACTGTTTTGTTTGATTTAATAGCACACAAATTATTACAAAATACCACAACAAATCTAGTATACCTAGAGAGACTGTTTGTTTTATTTGTTGTAAAGTATTAAAATTGATATTAACCTGGAAATAGAAAAGAAATGCAAATGGATGATTTGGTCAGGGAATTTGATGAAATAAGCAGCAAAAACAATTTAGATATTGATAATTAGTGGGAAAATATTTAAATATATATATTTCCAGTATGAATTCCATTGTTTATGTGACAAGTCACTCTGAGAGTGTGTGGTAATCTAGAATCATTTCAATAAACAACATTGATATGCTTACCAAATGCCAAATATGATTTTACCTATTATAAGAAGTAAAATATGTGACTCCTTTCAGCTTTAGAAAGTGGATATTATATTAATATGATGACTTCATATTGTGTAGCAAATCAGTAGACCTTGCTCGTGAACTCATTGTTGGGTGCACTATTGCATATGTGGCTTATGTAAGCATGGAGTTGAATTGTATCCACATTTCCTTGTGTTTCAAAAATGAAGGTCTACCTGGTAAATGAGTATGAAATTCACTACCTGTAACGGATTGGAAATTGACATTACGCAAGTAGGAAAGTCATTGTTTAAAACTCTGATCCTAGATTCTCTTTAGAAATCTAGAACCAGATGTTTTCTTACCTTCCCCTCTCTTTCACAGTACCTTTGAACTTTTATCTATATATTAGTCTTACATGAATAATGGTAACATTTATTTGCTCAAAAGGAACAGGCTCTTGAAAAAGTATCTGTGAAGATGACAGCTGGAATGTGTCCATACTACCTCTCATGTTCCAATCCCATCTAGTGACCAATACAATTCTGAGATGGAAAACTTACTGTGTCTTCAAGATTAGTGGAATCTGGAGAGTTTGAATCATTCCATGGTAAGGGGTCTGGGTAGAAGGTGCTGGTCTACAGTACTTTTCTCTTTTGCCAGAGAGAGGCTACCCAGGGACCAGGAGTAGAAAGTCTGGAGTCAAGGCTAAAACCTGTGGATTTTCCAGAAAGCTTGACTGAGGAAATTGATGGACTTGAAAGTTCAGAGTTTAGCTGGTTTTGGATTGAGACCACCACCAGGCTTCTCATCACTTGTCACCTTTAGATTTTCTCTACTGGTCCTGTCTCATATGTAAACATAACCATGGCCACAAAATGAAAAATGATCACTCACCAAAATGTTGTGGATTTCCAGAAAGGCTGTGTGGAAAGCTCAGTGGATGCTGACTCCAGCAAAAAAAAAAAACCAGTTAAATAGTAAAAAACAAAAAAAAATTGAAAAATTTAGACTGAAGCTGTCTTAAGGGCATACAATACATGGAGAAATATTTATTCAAGAAAATCTACTAACTCTCTTGAAGAACAGTAAGTATCTATGACATGTTAACCATCATTCTCCCATTCCTTCCCTCTACGCTCAGCTAAGTGTGATGGAACCTCTACTATGAGTGGTTGTGTTCAAGAAAACAAGATTCCTTTCCCTCCAGCTCAAGGTTATGACTATTATTACATCCACAGAGGGTCAGGGCAGGAACATCTTTTATACCTCCCCAGTTCTGTGTTGCAGTAACTCTATTCCAGGCAGCCATAAACAAGAAGGAGAGGACTGGAGCTCCCTTCGGGATCCAGCTCCCATTCATAAGGCAGAA
Organism: Desmodus rotundus; assembly: GCF_022682495.2. Lineage (NCBI taxonomy): Eukaryota > Metazoa > Chordata > Mammalia > Chiroptera > Phyllostomidae > Desmodus > Desmodus rotundus. The sequence continues at coordinate 176,539,695 of NC_071388.1, read as the reverse complement.
TGTCTACCTCAGGTGCAGCTATTTGAGAATATGTGGCCCCAATTGTCCTTACTCTAGCTTGCTCATAGTTGACAGGTTTCATGCTAGGAGGGCCAAGCCAAGAATAGCAGTGCTACCTACCATCCTCATCCTGCAAACTCTTTATATAAAAGTGGTTTTCCACTGGGAGAAGCAGGCTGCTGTCCCTGCCCTCAACCCCAGTGCTGGGGGCTCAGAGGCTCTGCCTGTTGGGAGAAAGTTGTAAAAACAGAGTATGTCATAGCTCACCCAAAATGGGGGGTAACTTTATTTGGAACAAAGCATGGGAAATTATTTTTAAGGGTTTTGTTGAAAACAAGCAACATTTTGTTGTTAAATAATAAAAAAAAGGGTTGGTAGCTCCATCATACTATTAGCAACAAGAAGAATGGTAGAGCAGCTAGAAGTTCAGCAGAGAGAACCAGGGAAAGAGACGAAGAAGAGGAATGCTTTTCCAGTCAGAGCCAGCCTCAGCGATGCAACAACCTGCATCTGCAAAAAGGGCCCAACTTTAATTGGATTGGACTGTGCAGCAATTGCTACCCCAGGATATCGTGAAGCACAATAGAGTGGTTGTATGCCAATTAGTGGAGGCTACCATACGGGTTAGGTAAAACAGAAGACCAGTCAGAAGCTTAACCAGAAAATCAAAGAAAGATATAGTGAGAGAGATGTTGGGTAAAGTGACAGCCTATCCTTACAGGTTGGTCAAGAACACTGTTCACATACCAAGGCTGTGCTCTCTAAGAAACAACATCAGAGGCTTCCCAAGGCAGGGGAAATAGAATTCATTGAAGTAGTCCAGCATGGTCACTAAATAAATACACAAACAGTGAAAAGGGTAAGCCATAGAGTGGAGGGATGTATATCCAGAGTAGCTACAATATATTATGTAAGATTTCTGTAATCAACAAATACAAGACATATAAAGAAACATGAAAATGTGATGCATGCACAGGAGGGAAGGAAGGAAGGAAGGAAGGAAGGAAGGAAGGAAGGAAGGAAGGAAGGAAGGAAGGAAGGAAGAGAGGGAGGGAGGAAGGGAGGGGGAAAGAAAGAAAGAAAGAAAGAAAGAAAGAAAGAAAGAAAGAAACAAACAAACAAACAAAGAAAGAAAGAAAGAAACAAAGAAAGAACAAAGAAGGAAGAAAGAAAAAAGAGAGAAGAAAGAAAGAAAAGAGGAAGAAATAAGAATTTTCCACAAGAAAGCCCAAACATTGGACTAAGAAGTAAAGGACTTAAAACAATTATTTAATTAAATACCTAAGATGATGCCCAAATAGTTTCTTTTTGAGGGCTTCTCATTCAGAAAAAGAGTATGACAGTCCCAAGACACTAAAAGATGAGAAAGAATGAGCATTTAGGAGAGATCAGTAGGCTGGCTCTGATAATCTCACAGAATTACAGAAAAAGAATACATAAAACAGTAGGATATAGTCAGAGTCAGACCCCAAACAGACATATAGATGTGTTAAAAGGCTGAAAATATGTAGCAGCAGAAATATTTGTATATTTGTCTTATATTTTATTTTATCTCATATGGATCCATATTACTACTGAACATGATTATAGCTGTAGTACTTATTAGAGTTAAGGCAGTAATGCATTTATAAACATTTTTCCAATTATATTTAACTTTATATATTTTCCTATGATTTCAGTTTTGTCATAATGTCAGGTCCCTGAAAGCATAAAATATTATCATGGAAGATTTTCATTTTATTTTTTGATAGACTCAGCATTAAAAAGTTTATGAAATTATGTGTATCTTTACTATCTGTCAGTTTTTTGAAAGGTTTTTTAGAACAGGAAGAACTTTACCTACATTCACAAAGTTGGCTTCATCTCCTAAGAACTTTGACCTTTTTTTCCCCCATTGCTCTTGGCCTCCATCTCTAACTTTCAGGGAAAACCAGCTTTGAAAACAAGAATGGATAGTCATCAACCAAAGGGCCTGGCTTCAACAGATGACAGTTGTCATATTCAGAGGCTACAAAACCTCATTTTTGCTTGAACAGAACAGGCAGGTGCCGAAGAAAACAATACATTTATTTTTGTCATTGTACAAGGAAAATTATAGTACCCAGAAAAACATTGGATTCAATTTACTTGATAGATTTTAGTTGAAAAATTTCTTTAGAGGTGTTGTTTCTTTCAGTCATATGCCCATGGTCTGTTATAATTTGAAATCATCACCATATTCTCTTGTAATATATTAGAGCCACTGAAAGATCAGCTCTGGACATAAACTCTCCATAAGCCTACTCTTCCATTTAGAAACTAACAAGTAGCTGCACAGAACAGAGTATTTCTGGCCCGTTCTGCATCCTCATGGTTAAGTGAAAAAACTTTGCAGACCATGTCATATGTGACTTATATTAGGTATAATACTTACATTAGGTATTCACTCAGGCTATTGAAGACAAAATATTGAGTCTTACATCTGATACTCTAAGATAAACTAGTGTGAATTGATGAGATCTTGGTATCAACTCACACTTCATTCTTCAGATTGCTTCCTCCTATTCTGGTCTCTCCTCTGCATGATTGAAAAGCACACTGCATGATTGAAATTGACTGAATTATTGCAAAATTCTTTAAAGAGACATTTTAATTACCTCAAATAAACTGCTAGAATTAGAGCTATAAGAGATCTTAGATATTATTCTGACTGAAATACTGTATTTTACAAATGGGAAACAATTATAACAGCATTTTATGAAATAGCTCCAGTGTTTTAAGATTTTAGATTAATAAATGGGAAATCACAACCAGTTGCTTCTGTAACTTTTTAGTGCTTTAGGGGTCATATTTGATTCAGATCCTATGCAAGAAATATAGATTTTCTGATGTAATTGTTTTTGTGTCGTATAAGCCAGTTATAATATTAAGTTCACCAACATTAATATTGGAAGAGTAAAATGAAAAAGGGTACAGATTAGAAGTCTATAGTTGCCTTGATTATTACATTACTGCACTTGATAATAAATCTGTATCAGTAAGCTGTTAACACAATAGTGCTCTGTAAACCACCTCTAAACTCAATGACATTATTTATTCTTACACCATGGAACTGTGAATCAGCTGGAGTTGGCGGACACATTGTATTTTCCTGGGCTTGACTCTAAGCTTCAGGTAGGTCCAAATCCACTCCCCATGACTCTTATCTTCCCTAAAACAATGCTCTATCTGTGACAGAAGTGCAGATGGATAAACAGAAATTTATAATGCCTCCAAGAGATAAGCTTGAAATGAGTACTTCTGCCCATATCTCATTGGCTAACATAAGTAACATAGTCAAAACTATAATCAGCAAGGACAGGAAATAGATTCTGCCTGTAGTTGGAAGAACGAGGAAAGACATAGCAGAAGGTGCATTAAAGGAAAGGGTGAAGAATTGGAAACAATTCGCCACAACATTAATATTGAATGTTATTAGACCTTGAAACCTATTGGAACTTACAAATTGTGTGTTTAAGAAGTACAATTATTTAGTGTAATGCAATCTCCAATAGTTATGAACTAGGTAGCATTTATCTATCTAAACAACAGGATAAGACAATTTGACAGCTTCCAAACATCAAAGTTACTTTTAGTGTATGTTCGTAATTGCAGAAATAGTGAGATTTCAAATGTTAACTCCTCATTTAAAATTATTTATTTTAAAAACATATACCTCATCTATCATACATCAATGTAAACTTTTTAAAATTTCATTGGAAAATGAAGTTTTCCTTAAAATTAAATGATACATTTTAAATATAAAAGTATATAATATAATTCTCTGATTAAAATAATCTATTTAAAGCCCCGGAGGAGTAAATTAACACTTCAGAGCATACTGATGAGTGATGACAAAATAATACTTACGCTCAAGTTGGTGGTGAACAGAAAGATTTAAATAGAGAAGAGTAATTGCAGTGATATTCTTACTTCAGATGAAACCAAGACCTTTCCCCATCTTTAATTTTCCCATTCCTCTCTAATATCCTCATATTTATGCCTCCATTAATCTATACTTCTCTTAGTGTGTCCTCATGTTTTATTTACTTTCCCACTGTCTGTGTGTATGTCTCCCCCTTCGTTCTCTTTTAATCATTCTATCTTTTCCAAGTATTCCTCCTTCCTCTGTCTCCACTCCTCCCTTCATTTTCTCTCCTGTTATCTTTCCTTGATCACTACTGAGCACCTTAATTTTGTTATTTTTGCCCTTAAGGATATATTCCTCTGTGCAATCAACTCCATTGGCTGGTAATACCGATCATGTGCTAGGTACAAAGCACAGGTGCTAGTGGATGCTGTCACATGGTGGTTGACAAGGAGGCTGAGAGGGCCCGGAGTACCACATTGTTCTTGCCCACCCGTCTTTGTTGCCTGCCATCAACAATCTTACCAATGGATTCAGTCCCTCTCTTCTTTTACACAGTCTCTTTGAGAGCTATTCTCTCTTTTCCTTTCTTTGCCATACACTTAAGGTATGGAGAAACAAGGAGAAAAAGAAATTCTTGGGGGAGGGATGGTGACTCTGGACCTCTTTTAATCTGCAATTTATACCAGTGCTGGCTCTAGTGAAGTCCAGACGTTAAGATACCAGTAACTGCATGTTGGGCTGGGTTTTTTCTCAAACTGTCTTGTAGAATCAATTGATGAAGTAATGATTCATTCCGGACAACCTGGGGCAAAGAAAGAACATTGCTCCAAAGCTTTGCCTAACCCTGCCCCACGGTCCTGTTTCCTCCCCACACGCCATCAGCTTAGAGCTGTGCTCTGTCTGCAGGCCGTTTCGGTTTTTCATTTTCTCACACATAACACAGAGTAATTTGGCCGAACGGACCCCCAGCATATACAGATTCCTACTATATACCACTGCATTATTAATTAGATGAGGAAAATCAGCAGAGAGAGTGAAACAAGCAATCATTTGCAGAGTCCATTTCCATTGGAATCCCTTTGGCAAAATAGCGAATGTGCATTGTGTTATTAAAAACATAGCAGATAATGATAAGACATGCTTAACAACTATGCTATCAGTGTACATGTTTTAATGGTTAATTAAACTATTAATGTGTTTAGATATTATGAATGCTATCCACATGAAAACAATGCAATGGGAAAGTATCTATTTAAGTTGTATATTGACATTATACTACATTAGTTGTATATTGGCATTTTCTGGAAACTGGAATGGCACTCAATCCTGCCACAGCATGTGAATACCATGCAGTCAAACCACAAACACAGCGCAGTCTCTGACCCTCTGTATGTGCTACTCTCACATCACAAAGAGCCTTTACTTAAGCACATGGATTTTAAATTTAAATCTTTACTTTTGTTAGATACTTAACAAACTTACATTTAAAAAAAGCTCTCCTTATTACATGACCTTCAGATCTTTAGGAAGAACTTAAAATTTTACAAGCAGCATATTTCTTTTTGGTAATGGGATTAAACAGCATTGGTTATTCCCAGGAGAGTGAGATGAACCAACAAATATTAAAATATTGGGCTGGAAAGATGTAAACTCGTGCAGCTCATACTGAACGGAGAAGCACAGGAAGGGAGTCTGTCTGTGTAACTGTTCCTGGAGGTTTTGTTGTTGTTATTGTTTTCTTTGTGTGCGTGTGCTACTATTTAGTAGGTGTCGGGTGCCAGCATATTGTCATTTCAGTTTGCATTTCCTAAAGATGGATGATTTCAAGCATCTTTTCAAGGGCTTTCTTGCCAGCAGTATAGTTTCTGTGACAAGGTGTCTATTCAGATCTTTTACCCATTATTTAATTAGGTTGTTTATCTTTCATTGCTGAGTTGTAAAGCTGTGCTACATATTCTAAATGCAACTTCTTCCTAGTCTGTGGTTTGTCTTTTCATTTTCTCAGTAGTGTTTTCTGAAGAGTAGATTTTAGTTTTAAGGAAGTTCAACTCATTGAATTTTTATTTTATGGTTTGTGCCTTTTATATAGTATTTAGGATATTTTGCTTAACAGTGGGTTACAAAGTTTTCTTCTATACTTTTTTCTAATAGCTTTATAGTTGTAGCTCAAAAATTTAGGTTTGTGTTCCATTTCAAGTTAATTTATATTTATGATGTCAACTAAAAGATAGTGTTTTTCTCCTATATAAATGCCCACTTGTTTAAGAAACATCTAGGCTATGTTTCTCATTGAATTGCCTTGCACCTTTATAAATATAAATTTGCTATAAAACGTATGTGTCTATTTCTAGATTCTCTATTCTGTTGACCTATATACCTATTCTTACTTTAGTTGCTCACTGTGCTGATTGCTGCAACACTATATTAGGATTTGTAACCATGTAATGAAGTTCTCTTTCCCCATTTTCTCAAAATTAATAGCTTGTTCTAGAATCTTGCAGGAGAATTAAATCCAAATTCTAAGCAAAAACTTCCTGAATCCCTAACTGATTTGCATGTACTTGTTACATCTGGACCTCAAATTTCAAGACTCTACTGTAAAGAATTTATGTAGTAAATGAAGGTAACTACAGATAGGGAAATGGACTTTCAGATCTCCAGTCTGTTTCCATTAAGTGCAGGGTACCTGGTGCCATATTTGATAAATTAACTGAATATTAACACAAGCTCATCAAAATCTTCTTGTGGGAAGTTCTATAGAACGACTAAGTAGAATCTTAAAACTCAAAGTGGTCTGAGCTTATCTACTTCAGTTTCTACTCAATGTAAATATTCCCTTTTAAATATTTTAATAGATAATTTTAGGCCTTTCCCTGAAGCATTTAATATTTTGTAACATAGTTTCTTTTATTTAAATTAGCTCTAATTGTTGAAAAGCCCCTCCTTATTTTAGCTAAAGCCTGCCTTTTTTAAAATTCCCAAATACTTGTTCTGTGGCACTGCAGAGAACAATTCTTTTCTCTTTCTTTTACTGATTTTAGAGAAGGGGGAAGGGAGAGGGGGGAAAAAAAGGGAGAGAAGTGTCAATGTGAGACAGAAACATTGATCGGGTGCCTCTTGCACGTGCCCTGACCTGGACCCAAACTGCAACCAGGCCTGTGCTCTGATTGAGAATCACCCGCGACCTTCGGCGGGATGGCGCACCGCAAGCAACTGAGCGACACCAGCCAAGGCTGAAACAATTCTAATGATTCTTCTTTTCTGCCTCACAACTGTTCAGATATCTGGAAACAGCTATCAAATTAAGCTTCTTTTCAAACTCCTCCAACTTTCTTGTGTTTTACTGTTTGTTAACCTTTCCTGTTCCTGCTCACTCTCTTCTGCAGGTGCTCCCGTTAGCCCACAGGTGACGCTCAGCAGTAAACCCAGCAGTGCTTCAGATGGAGTCAGATCAGTGTGAAGTGCTTCTAGGACTGGCAAAAACCTCACGTCTTCGTTGGAATTTGGTAGATTACTCAGCAAATGAGACGAATGGAATAAAAGCAACTGCGGGGGGTTCAGAATGAGCCATCCCAATGCATCCCTCAGTTGTATCCAGATTTTGAATTTAAGGCAACTGAGACCCTGTGGGTTCCAAAGAAACTCCTGCCCCCCTTCCACAGCCACATATACACACCATAATTATACCTGGAAGAATTTAAGTAAGGAGCCTGGCCCACGATATTTGAGTTATTACATGTCTGCACAGCAGGGCAAACTGAGAGTTACTGAGCATCTGCTCTTCCTGCAGCGACCTTCTGAAGCCCCATGGTGCACTGTCTTGTCCCTAGATCAGAACGTCTTACATACCCATGTTCCCTTTCTGCCCGTGAACATCTTTTACGTGTGGGGTCTTTGACTCTAAGGATGCAGGGCTTCCATATGCATGTATGTGTTAAATGTAGTTACTTTCACTTGCTAATCTGTCTGAAGTCTTTTTCATAGTTAGACCTTCTTAAAGAAATTTGAGGGTAAAGTTTATTCTTCTCCCACACACCCTTAGTAGGAATCTTTTCTCAAAGCAACTCTGCAACTTGCCCTTGGTGTCAACCTGAGTTCTTGTTTGCAGTGTTTGAGACATTGGCTTTGACCATAATATTAGCCATATTAGTTTCTAACTCTTTGTGACAATCTAACTTAACTTCTACTTTTCCAAAAGGTCGTCTCTTAGTCTTTACCCTTTTCTTCAAAACTTGACAAAATGTTATAATTGTATTCATAAATGTTCTCTATTACAAGACTATCTTTAATCCACTTTTATTTTTTTTCTTTTTAATTTTTCCTGAACTTGAAGTAATAGTATTCCTTATTTCCTTCCTACTTATTTGTTGATGTATTCAAACATGAGTTATGATGTCATCCATCCATATAAATTTGGTGGTGGCTAATATATTTTAGGCACAAAATTATACACTGAGACATAGAGGTCTGAATGGCAGGTAGGGAAATCAAGGATTCACCAAGTCCTGTTTTTAAGCAGGACATTTCCAACCAGGCATATCCTAGAAACTGAAGTCCTGCATTGTAACAATGTGATGTCCCTGTGTTACAGATTTTTGGATAGTGTTCCTATCACAGATACATCTGGAAATAAGATATCCTGTAAGGAAATGGATAGATTACAATATATTCAACTCAATTCAATAAATACATGTAAGTATTCCATTTCTTCATTAATCATATCTACCGTCTCCAAATTTTCCAATCTTTTGTTTATTAGGTTTAAAATGGACCATTTTTCACAACCATCAGGAGTTACATTTATGGGCCATACATTGAACTGCTTGAATCAGGCCTAAAATGTTCAAAGAATAAAAATCGTGAGAGGAAAGTTACAGCCCCCTAAAACCTGGGCCTCTGGAAGGTGGCTTGGAACACAGCATGTTGCAGAAAGGACAGTAGTTTAGTGAGGGACAGCTGCGAAGAGTTCCTAAGGAGATGGGCCTGAGGCAAGTTCAGAACATCTCATATGAGCCCTCTGGTTGAGCCCAAGTTGTGAGAGTAAAAGATGCCTCAGAGCCTAGTATGGGCCATACACCCAAGGGTCATTCACCTCCACTGGTGCTCATGTGACTGAAATGTACAGACACTCATGTGAAGAAGGACTAAAAGAGCTATCCCAGGCTTCACTGGAAGAAAAAGGTGCAATATATTTTAAGTTTCAATCTAAGTGAATAACTTGGATTTGGGTTTTAAACATCTGGAAAAATTGGGTTCAAGAAATAAATTTACCCAGTTATGGAAAAATGAAGTTACAGTTATGAAAACCTGTGGTAACCTCTGAAATTTGTCCCAGCAGATAATAAGGTAATTCTTAAAAGAATTACAGCATGAACATATTGTCCTTGATAAGGGTTTGCTAAGTACCCTTTACTACTTTGTTTCATACCAATATAAAGTTACTTTGTATTCTTAAAAACACAAATAAATCACAAGAGAATAGCTCATCCTTTACTATACTCACACAGTCATAAACAGACACTGAGATGTCCATTAAAAAATGTTATGAACTGCTTAAAATGCAATTCTTTATTTCTTCTTATTGACATATCAAAATGTTAAGCCCAGACTTTTCCAAAGTTAATCGATTGCTTGTTTCTTCTGTTTATAACTATGTCCACACTTGAACACACTAATAACCTTTGTGTTGGAATGAAAGATTAAGCCTTCTTAATTTAGCTTAAGTTCCATTTGTTTTTAATTAAGAAGAGAAGATCCTTCAAGTACAATAAGTTATTTATATTGTTTTGCTTCATTTATAAGACCAAATAAAGCTTTTGTGTTTGTGGCCATTAATGTTGTTGAAAAGAAATTATATTAAATAAATGTGTTGCCATACAAATGAAAATAAGATGTAGAAAATTAAATTATTTCAGATGATATATTTGTCCTCCAAATTAATCTAAAGTTGTTAGCAGTAGAGTATGAGCTTTAAAAAATAGCATAGGATATTAATTAATTTTTAAAATTTAATTTATATATTAGGCATATGTCTTTGTTAAATTCCACATCAACCTCAAATGCACAAAAAGCTATTAATTCCTGTAGATCTACCAGAATTTTATTATTCTGTCAGATGCTGCCATCTGACAGAATGTTTTTGAAGAATGCATACAAAACTACAGTGCATTATACATATATGATAAGCAAAATAATTCACCTCCCTCCAAATGTCTATTTCTAATCCATAGAACCTGAAACTGTGATATGTTACTTTAAATGACAAAAGATCAAGGGTGGGAAGTGGGGATGCCTTGGGTCATGGGGGGGACATGGAGACAACTATACTTGAACAGCAACAAAAAAAATTTAGAAAAATAAAAAAAATAAAAATGTAAGACAAAAGAGACTTTGCAAATGTGATAAAGTTTAAGGACCTTGGGATAAAGAGATTATCCTTGATTATGCAGGTGAGCTCTCTCCAATCATGAGTTCTTAAAGCAGAGAACCTTTTCTGGATGTAGTCAGAAAGAGATGTGACCACAGAAAGCAAAGACAGAGATTCAACTTCGAGCGCCTTAAAAATGGAAGAAGGGAGCTACAAGCCAGGCTGGTAGCCTCTAAAAACTGAAAAAGGCAGGAAAATAGATTCTTCCCTAGAACCCACTGACACCTTAATTTTTAGCTGAGTGAGATCTTTGTCAGATTTCTGAGCCTCAGAGCTATAAAATTAAATTTTATTTAATGTCACAAAATTTGTGGTCACTTGTCATAGCAGCAATAGCAAACTAACACAATGTACCATATTTTACGTAGAAATATGTTTTAAATCAGGACAGATTTTATAAGATCTTTTAAATCTTTTGCAATATTTTGATGGAAATTTTTTAAGTGAGAGAAGTGAATGTATGAAACTATTGATTTTTCAAAAACCAATTATATATTTTTCTACTGTTACTGAAAATCAAATATTTATACATTTAACACAAATGATCATTAATATTGGTAATTAAAACTCTTAAATTCTATGTTTAACATGTCATATTTCATGCACACTTTTAATTTTCCTGTGGGAGATTTCACATACACAGTCCTAACTTAATATAAATATGCCTGTGGAAATCAGTCTGCTTTATTAAAAATAATTTTTTAAGATTTTATTTTTTATTCCTAGAGAGGGAGGGGAAGGAGAAAGAGAGGGAGAGAAACATCAATGTGTGGCTGCCTCTCGCATGGCCCCCACTGGGGACCTGGCCCGCAACCCAGGCATGTTCCCTGACTGGGAATTGAAATGGCGACCCTTTGGTTCACAGCCTGCACTCAATCCACTGAGCTACACCAGCCAGAGCTTTTTAAAATAATTTTAATTGTATTTTGTCCATTACCATTAAGTCCCCTTGAGCCCTCCCTCCTCCCTCCAGCAATCACTACACAGTTGTCCATGTTCACTAGTACTTTTTGTTTTTGCTCAATCCCTCCATCTCCTAACCCCCCACCCAGAGCTGTCCTCCTGCTCTCTATGAGTCTGTCTCAATTTTGCTTGTTAGTTCAGTTTGTTCATTACATTCCATATATGAGTGAAATCATATGGTATTTGTCTTACTGGCTTATTTCACTTAGCATAATGTTCTCTAGGTCCATTCATACTGTCACAATGGGTAAAACTTACTTCTTTTTTAATGACTGAATAGTATTCCACTCTATTCCTTTAAATGGAAAATTTCTAGGAGTTGAGAAATGCATATTATTACTGAAAGATCATAATTTTCACTCAAACTTTGCTAATACCAAGTTCAGTATGGATTCCAAACTTGTCCCTATAACACATTCAATTCAGGAAAAAGGGTTGTTGACATTGTTTTTTCTTTGTCTAGAGAAACTTTGATAGGATGAAAATATATCACTTTTGCTCAAGCTTCTGCTGTCCCTACATTGGAATTTGAAGCTGTGAATAAAATCATATTTCTGAATAACCCTTATAGATAATGTTATTTTCTGCAGCAGTTCATAAATATCACAGAAAGTATAGCTGTAGAAATGAAATCAATGAGTAAAATGCTATCAAAGCAGGGGTAATTTAAAGATCTGATTGGATCCATTAAAAAATATGTGGTTATACATGGTCCAAGGTGACTATTACTGACTCTGTTAATCTGAAAAAGGCATATAAACATGCAATATTTGAAAAATAATAGCAATAAGTTTTAAAATTTTTATTTAATATATTGGGGTGACATTGGTTGATAAAATTATATAAGTTTAAGTGTATAATTATATAATATATCATCAATATATTGTATTGTGTGTTCGCCACCCAAAGTCAAGTCTCCTTCCATCACCATTTATCCCCAATTTATGCTCTTCAATAATCTCCCACCCACTTTCCCTCTAGTAATCACCACACTGTTGTCTGTGTCTGTGGGTTATTCTTTCATTTATTTTCTTTTTGTTTAATCCCTTCAACTTTTTCACCCATCCTGCCAACACCCTGCCCCTGTGACAGCTGTCAGTCTGTTTTCTGTAGCTATGAGTCTCTCTATTTTGTTTGTTAGTTTATTTTGTTCCGTAGATTCCACATATAAGTGAAACCACACAGTAATTGTTCTTTGACTGGCTTCTGTTAGCATAACCGTGTTCAGGTCCACCCATGCTGTCACAAAAGGTAAGATTTCCTTTTTTTCATGGTTGAGTAGTGTTTCATTGTGTAAATGCACCATAGCTCTTTTTAGAATAGAAAATATAAGTTCCTTGAATTTAAAATAATATTCAAAGGTTATATATATGACAAAACATATATGTTTTATATGTTTCACATATATATGATATATATTTTATATATAATACAGAAAGAGAGAAATTAGGGGGGATGTGATGAAATTGCCTTTGAAACTTTGATAGAATTAAGTGTTAAATAATGTTCACATTAAAATATTTTAAATAAATATTTGTTTTCTGTTAACAAAATTTGGGCTTTTTGTTCTTTTTGAAAGAATTCCTGGTTAGGGTCAAGTTACTTTTGGACTGTAAGAACGAGGCACAGGCCAAGCCACTCAATAACAGTAAGGAAACCCAAAACAAAACAAACAAGAAGCCCTGGGATTGAGTCAAGTGTCTTAAAAAAAAACAAACCTTCAAACTTGTCTAGGAAAAACAGACTAATTTCCAGAGAGCTGTCATTGTTCCCCTCCCTTGAACCTTTTTTGCAATATCAGAATTTTTAACCAATTAAAATATTAACATTTCCAGGGGGATTCTAAAACCCATTGTGTGTACCACAGCAATGTAGACTCCATGAAGCCTCTGTTGAAACTCCATAGGTTGAAGAATTCATTGTTTTTCTTCTTTTTTTTTATAGATGAGCAACTTTGGTTTAATATATAAGAAACTTTCTCAGGCCTACAAAATTATTAAATTATTACTTTTGTACTAAGCCTATTTAACTGCAGCACTATGTAATCACAATGTTAAAATTTTCTTTTTGGATGTGGTTCATTACTCTGGATGTGAAGCTGTGCTTATAATAGCAATAAGAATGGGAAAGAAATAGATGAATGCAAGTGGCATGAAGAAGGACTAATCAGCGTCTCTTATTAGTGAGACCAAGGAGAGCATTAGATGGTGTGTCTATGACTACCTAACATTTTATAAATTAGGTAAATACAAGAAAAGTAGTGCCTAATGACAGATATATCAAAATCTGAAACAATTTATAAGTAAATAATTAGAGTTAGTTGTCACTTTTGTTGAGTTTAGAATGACAATGGCTCTCTGGGTCACAATAGATGGCCCTTCAATTGAAGATACAGTCCAGTAGATTTGTGCATTTTCCCTATAAATTAAAGCAATGGTGTTTAATGAGCTATGTGATCAGGAGTACACAGAGATAGACCAGAAGCATAATCATGAGCTGCGTTAGCATGCTGCTGGAGGGTGTACCAGCTAAAGAGAAACTCAGTAAAACTTCATTCCCAGTCATCTGATACTACTTTTTTCTTTCACCACCTTCTGATACAGCTAGTTTGTCTCCTTGGCTAGTACCGTGTTCTCTTTTCCTCTCATGAAACCTCAAAGCCTTTTTTTTTAAATGAAAACTTTCTTCAAAGCAAATAACTTCATCTCTGTGAGCTACCTGAATGTTTTTATGTAAATTATTGTCTATTTTGCTCCAAATCACTGGCTGACAATCAATTCCACCCTTTACATTGTAAAGCACCGTCAGGCACCTGGAACCACTCCCCCGAAAGCAGCACTTGAGTGAAGTTTTTTCTCTTCCTATCTCTGATTTCTCTACGAGTTGAACATTTACTCTAATGTCAGTTTGGTGCACACTTCATCATATAGTACTCAACTTTGATGCATTCATTTAATGTGAAAAGGTTACTATTTTATATTTGGTCATCTATGAAGTATAATTATTCTGGCCATATAGCTCTCTGATAGTAAAACACAAGTTATCCTGATAAACTATGGTGTAATCTTGGAACAAAGAGAAGATAAAATCAAGTGAAACATATTTGTGTAGAAGCATCTCAAGGATAACTTCTGATGTCTCAAGCAAAGCATCCAACCTTGATCATTTGTATTGATTTTCTCCTTCAAATGATTTTTTTCAGGCATCTGTATCTTTGAAATAGCATTTGATGTACTCCATGCTGCAAATAATTATTTTCCAGTAAAAAAATTATGATGCTTAGGGCTGTCTTTAATCCTGGTACAAACACAGGGAATCTGAAGATGCAATACAATGCCAGTCTTTGAAATATCTGTGAAATAATGTTTTTTGAGACATTATTTCTGGAGTAGTTATGGATGTATATGGAAAACCATTACGTGATGCTGGCCTACAACTCTGGTGTCCACATTAATTTTTTGTCATTATATCTATATTCATTGCTGGGAGTATAACCAGAGGGAACTACATTAGATTAATTATTTACTTCTCCTGAGCATCTGATGTCAGAGTTTCATTTTTAATGCTGCTGTCATCCTGGCAAGAACTCCTGAGGGAAGCTCTTCTAAAGACTGCCCCTGAGCATGACTTGGTCAATTTATGATCACATCAGTATCTCAGACAAAACCTGTACCTTAAAATACATCTTATATCACCAAATCTTATGTCAAAATATATATTAAAATTCTGGGTTTTGGAACATGTTCTCAGAGAGAAGAAAGAATTTTATCAACCTGCAACTTATTGTCTCCCATTACTCATTGTTCAGAGTTCACCCACTGGATGATAACTCCCAGTGGATGCTAACTTCCACGTACAGT
Source organism: Desmodus rotundus (assembly GCF_022682495.2). Taxonomy (NCBI): domain Eukaryota; kingdom Metazoa; phylum Chordata; class Mammalia; order Chiroptera; family Phyllostomidae; genus Desmodus; species Desmodus rotundus. The sequence goes on along the minus strand of NC_071388.1, from coordinate 176,524,556 downwards.
GGACCATTGAAAAATGGGTTGAACTGTGTGAGTCCACATACCTAAGGACTCTTTTCAATAAATACGATTGGTGCTCCAATGTACAGATTTCACATCCAGGGATTCAACCAGCGAAAGATAGGGGACAGGATTTTCACATTCTCATCTATGAATTCCCAGTTACTTATTGAAAATACTATTTTTGATCCATGGTTGGTTGAATCTGCAGATACAAATAGCCAACTGATGGCAGATTGAAAAGTTATACCCAGCTTTTCTGCTCCGCCTGGTCGGTCATCTCTACTTCCACGTATTGGTAGAGGATCAACTGTACTTTAAAGTTATATCTTCCAGCTTTTCTGGTAGCTGCTGAGGAAACTGGATCCCATTTGATAGCAGTTGAGACCTCCAGCTTACAACAGTGCAACCTGTTTGGTCTAGCAGTGTATGCATGTGGGCCCCAAGCATAGCACGTGTCCTTTCAGGCTTTATGTATGACGGGGAAGCCTCTGGTATTTAATCAAGATGTAGCTGGTATATAAAGCATGAGTTCAGTCACTGTTGGGTTATTCCATAAACATGGGAGCAGCCATAGTCTTGAGAACTGTTGGGCAAGCAGGTGGAGCACTCTAGCAACACAGCATTTCATGAAGGTGGTATTGAGAATCCAACTGCTTCTTCAAAGAAATAGAAATTTTTTTGTGGCTGACCAGAATGTGGATGATAACAGAGGGTATTAGTAGCAAAAAAATACAACACTATGGCCAAATGAATCTAAGGAAGTGCGTAAACTGGGTTAACTTTGGCAATGAGAAGGATGAGAGAGAAAGGTGCTGCAAGAGACCTAAGGGAAAGATGCAGAACAAAAATTTCAAAAATCAGTTTGGATACTTAGGTTGGACAAATTGTGCTACTATGAACATTGGGGTGCATAGGTTCTTTTGAACTGGTGTTTTAGGGTTCTTAAGGTATAATCCCAGCAGTGGAATTGCTGGGTCATAAGGCAGTTCCATTTTTAGTTTTCTGAGGAAATTCCATACTGTTTTCCACCATGGCTGCACCAGTCTGCATTCCCACCAACAGTGTATCACCTATAAGCAGAACCTAATCAACAAAACAAACAAACAAGCAAAATATAACCAGAGACATTGAAATAAAGAACAAACTGACAGTAACCAGAGGGGAAAGGGCTAATGGGGGAAAATAGGGGAAGGGTCATCAAAGAATCTAAATAAAGGACACATGGGCACAGCCAAAGGGGATAAGATTGAGGGTGGGAAGCGAGGATGGGTGGGGGTGGGGGAATGGAGGGGGAAAATGGAGACAATTATGCTTGAACAACAATTAAAAAATTTTTAAAAATCACTTTGAACATATAGTTGAGGAGTACTTTTCAGAAATGTTTTCTAGGTAGATTCCAGTTTATTAATGTGGATAGTTGACTGAGAAGAAAGAGTCAAATTGTCTATAGTTCATTTGCTTGAACCACTACATGGCATAAGTTACTGAGACCAAGATGGTAGAAAATATGAAATATCTAGTTTTAAGCATGATGCATGTGAGAGTCTTGTGGTTTTTTTAGTGAAAGAAAGAAGTAAAAAATGGAGAGGTATTTTGAAATAAATGTTAAGGAAGAAGAGTTTCAGAAATATATATTTGTATGTGTGGATTATATATATATATATATATATATAGGCATTGACTTACAGTATAGACTAAAGGGTGTGGGAAAGTCTAGCAGTGATCCCCAGGGAAGAAACAGCCAGGCATGACTCTAAAGTCACTTGGAAACAGCATGCTTGGGTCTGAAAGCCCAAATGCAGCCTGAATGAGCCATGATCATGTAAGTTACTTAATATTTTTAAGCTTCAAAAAAAAGCCATATTTAAGTTAGAATAAAAGAGATTGAATATATAGATGCTTTTTCTGATGACAAACACTGGATATAGTTTAGGATCTGAGAAGAGTGAGAAATTAAGACTTAAATGATGGATGTGAGCCATTTTAGATTTTAAAAGATAAAAATGGTCTGTAAACTCTGTGTTTTCTGTGGGCATAAACAAAGATACCCCCAGTCCTAAAAAGGATACACATCATGAGTTTCAACTTGATGGTCTCAAGGCAAATGATGTTAGTGAAATTGCATGTGAATGGTGGTGAGTGGTTGATTAGCCTATTACCTTGAGCATTCCCAAATCTGTGTGTTCTCTTCCCCATTTCTGTCTGTGACTGAAAACACAGAATTTGGATTTACAATGCAATACTTCTGTATTTTCTCAATGGTTTCCCATGGTTTTATTTGAAAAATAACTAGTCATGTGATTATAATTATGCCATAATACTCTCTAAGGCATATTTTAAAAGATAGAATAATTTAGATTGGAAACTATATTTTATAACCTAAAACTTACAATTACATTGCTTAAAGATAAAAATATAGTTTAACTAGTAGAAAATTGCTTCCAAACTTGCCTCGATAAATTTACTCTGTAAAACAGATAATAGAACATATGGTGAGAGAATAAATGGCTCTTTCTTTGTATTCAATAAAATTATTTTAAAATGGGGAAAATTACATATTTAAATATAAATTTCAAACTGAATAATATATTTATTTACATTTAAAATACCTCATTTGCTTTTCCAGTTCTTTAACCCTACTCCCATCTTCCCATTTATTGTTTAAAACAACGTAAGCTACAGACAAAGGAAGTAAAATTAAAGTTGGTGGCCCAACTTAGAAATCCCTACTGAGGTGATTGTCCGTGTTATAGACTTAACTTCATCCTGTAGATACACATAATTAATGATTTCATTAATATGATAAAAATACCTAGCTTCATAGAATTAACTTTATTAAATTAAAATTATTACATCTCTTCCAACACTTACAATAATATATTAAATCACACTTCTTACCAGTATTGGGAATTGAATACAAAAATGTAGAACAACCATTTTCTGAAACTGTCACAGATAATATTGAACCTTGTAGCAATGGTTTCATTGCCAATAAAATAATTAAAACTTTTATGAAAAGGGATCATCATACTTTGGAAACATCCTCCTTGACTTCAAAATGTACCGTAAAATTTGAGTATGTCTTCCTATCTCTCTGTAATTCAATTGACAATGTAAAACTCAAGACCTGCGTTTAAGGCGTGAAAGAAAGGAAGGCACGATTATAGTAGCTGGTCATATTAATCTGATTGTAGCCCCAACTCTATATCCTTAATTGCTTTTGAAAAATAAGTGAATTTTAATTTTTCATTAAAAATTAGACCTTTGAATGACATATTTAATATTTTCATAAGGGCATGGACACATTGGTTATCTCTTTCTCTTGAGTTAAATCCCTCTCTTATACTTTATTTGGATATCAGAAAACAGATTTCCAAATCCCCTAACAGCTTTGGCACAATGTATCAAAGTATCTTGTTAAAGTTTATGTCTCACTGACTGAAAACATATAGTTAAATATGTATATGTCTAATTTTCACTTTTAACTTAAAGTTGTTTATTTCATTTTAAATTACATGCTTACTTTAAAAATGCTTTATATGTCTCTAAAAATTAAATTAATAGTATTTGTGATCATGTACCCAAAATATGCTAGGCTAAGTTATATTTTAACATTTCTTCTCAACTCTGCTTTAAAAATGTGTAATTAATACTAAGATTTAAAAATAGGTGCTATTTTAAATTACATTATATTGGACAATAGATAAGAGCCAAGGGATGAGCATTCCTAAAATAGTCCTTAATTGAGGTAAGAATTACTCTGTGCATTGCATATATCAGTCAACAACATTAACAAAATAAACTTAACAACACTCAATCCTACAGTAAATGACATGCATAATATTTGCACCACAAACTGTATGAATTCTCCAAAATTATGTGTGCTAAGAAAATAGTAATTTTACCTGGATATATTTTTGAAGTACAGAAGTGTGAACTTCTGATTGTTAATGTTTGCCAGAATTTTTAAAATGTGAAACTTACAAAACAATGATAATGACTCATCCTTTTTTATCTGTTGTGGTCTTTCAGTGATTTTGGCAGTACGTTCTTGATTTCTGCCTTGCTGATCTCGATTATTAAGTTTCTAAAGTTATGATCACTGTTCCACATCTATCCAGTACTTGTTTTTGGCTTGTGTCGTCTAGAATCAGATTTGTTTGCCTACAAGCAAAAATTCATAACTAAAGCACAAAGTACTATTTCTTATTTATGCATTTTAATTAAGAGCACACACATGGACACAACTCCAACCCACAAATCTTACTGCATGCAAGAGCCACAAAAAACCACTAACCTGGTGGTGAGACAGAGGTGCCACAGATTCTGCAAGGTTTCTGTTTTGGATTTTTATAATTGCCTGTCAACTACAAACTCACAAAACTATACTCTGCTTTGTGGTTCCTGGGTTACAAGTCTAGATTTAAAAACAAAAACAAACTTCTAGAAAGCACATTTCTGCTTTGCCAGATGGTTCCTCATCAATCTTTATCAACAGGGCATTAGACTGAAGCAAGAAAAAGAAACTTGCTCTTATTTGCTCCCAGTGGTCTGCCTATGTACCTTTTCCTTTGGATGCTACCTCACCATTAGTTCACCTATCTTTCTTCCTGGAGATGTAGCTGTATTCAGTTTTCAGATGTTTCATCACTTACAGACCATTCTTTTTGCAATCCCTGCCTCCTCCTGAGATGCCAGAACAAGTCTACCAACATGCCCCTCCCCACCCCAAAGAGTGTCCTAGGTTCCAGCCCATAACTCCCTGGCTCTGAGATCCAAGGTTCACCAGTTAACAGCCGAGCAGTACAACCTGCTCAAAGATATAAGTTTCAGCTTGGAAGAGCTTCCCTCCAATTTTTACTGATTCCATTCTCTTCTGTTTGTTCTTCTAGCCTTAGTTATGATAGATGCTTCCTCTATTGCTACCTCTCTGATACCTTAGTGTTCTCTTACTGACTTTTCCATTATTTAGTTAACAAATTTATGTTTAGTAAACAATTTCTCATACAAAATTTGCTCCACTGAAGAAGAGTGTCGTATGTCTTTTGATTGGACCTTAAATGATACTGAAATTAATATCAGAAGTTCTAGGAAATAGACTCTCAAAGATGGGGTTTTGATATTAATTTTAATATATCCATTAGTTTGAACATAGTGCTGATCTTTTCAACAATGGAAAATAGGATGGTAGTAATCATGTTATTTGTTGGCATGCTAATTAATCATATTATCACCTGTGATTGATTTTGGAAAGTGTCTACTGAAGAAAGTGTTTTGGGAGCCCGGGGCTGCTACACTTGACTGTTAGGTAGTTATCCTCACAAATGCTGTTGAGTGGGTGGATTTTTCTGAGTACAGGATAGAAAAAAATGTGACAAGCTTGTGTCTTTAAATTCTCATCTTTGTGATAGTCAAATAATAAGAGAATGTCTAGGGCAGCCATTAAACTTGTTTATTTCTTATAACTACAAGGTCGATACTGCTGAAAATCAGACATGGAATTTAATTGTGTAGGTTACAGAATTACAATGTAAGTTTTGTAGCCTCCCGCGTGCCTCATGTGAGAAGGTTAAAGCTTCAGCGGGAAGGAGTAAAAGCCTGAAACAAGGCTTGGGGATATCTGGCTGGACTCAGACACAGCTAATAATTGTAGTTTGTCATCTTGTTTCTGAGGAGGCTAGCCTTTCTGTGCTGGAAATGACCTCATCTGAGAAAGCTGACTTGAAAGGAGATGCTTTTCTTCCAGACACAACCAGTAACCATTTATTTACACTAGACTGTCAACTAGGGTGAGAGTTCCCCATGCTCCAGGGGTCTAGGTACAGAGTCTGAGCTGAGAGGAAATCATTTATATACATTGAAAGAATTATAAAATATTTATAATTTATATTAACAAAAATCTGGAAGATATGCATGGGAATGGATTGTAAGGGTATTAAACCAAAGAGGATGGAATATCACAAAGGATCTGCCTAAATTTATTGGTAAAGGTACATCAAAGATTCTAGATTAGTTTATGTAACTGAAAGGATTTCTTTTAATTTATTTGGTTGGTTGAGTCAAATCGACTCATCTCGGTAATGATGTTGAGATGCCTGAACTCCCCTGGCATAATGTAGTGACAGCAGTAACAACTCTTCTGCAGATGGAGATTTTGGAATGGGTTTGTCATAGGGAGACCGCACTCCCACCTTGACTACTACCCCTCCCTAGAGGTCCTAGAGAATACTCCCTTCAAGAAGACATTGAGAAATACATTAGTGACAGCCTCCTCAAATAGTTCTGTGTGGCTTTCCTGTATGGCCTTTTATAATTAAGAAGATGCCATTAAGGTGGGCTCCCTGACTGATAAGATCCCAGAAGAGCAAGGACCAAATGGCAGAACCTCCTACTGTTTCTGTCCAGAGTTCAGTGATGAGAGGAAATCACACTAGTAATTTGAAGAGGTAAATTAATGTAATATAATATAATATAATTAATATAAAATAATATATAAAGTATAATATAATTATACTATGTCACTAACTAGTAAAAGGGATTAACTACTAAGGAGTAAAGAGAATGAGAGGAAATCAGGAATAAAAGCTACAGGGAAGGGGCCCACTTGGAAGCAGGGTTGAGACTTGCCGGGTAGCTGTACTTGCGGGGTGCTACTGAGACGTGCTGGAAAGCTACCAACAGTCATGTCCTTGAAACTGGCTAGGAAGATGCCCTATGTGGTACCAATTGAACTTGCTGGGAAGCCAGCCATTATGGTATCTATAAGATTCCCTGGAAAGCGGGCTGAAATTCTGGAACTCACTGGGAAACTTACTGCTCATATGGATTAAGATATAATATCAGCCCAGCCAGGTAAAGGTAAACTGATTCTAGTGGTCCTTTTAAATTGTAATGGAGAAAAATATATTGACTAGGAGAATATCGATTCCAGGGACACTTGATTTATTCTGGGAAAGAGACTAGATAGATAGAGGGTAGCAGCTGCAATTGGAGTCATCATCTGATTTATTTCAAATTGTCTTTAGTCAATTATCTAAGATCCATCTGACTTCTGTACAGGCCGGACTGATGAACATAATGGGGCTGTGATAGTACCCTCTTCCTAGGCAGGGTAAGTTGCAGGTGCTTTCATGAAGCTTTTGCAACATGGGTTGGGAAGCCAATTTAGATCATCTTTCATTGTGTTAACTTAAATAAGGTCTTTGATCTTCAGGCCCAGAGGGTTCCCCCCCACCCCATTACATGACACAAGCAATACTTTAGTAGGCTTTCTGTTCTATTTAGTACATTCCAAGGCACACCATGAGCAAGCAGGTGTCACCAAATATCCCTATAATCTTTGCTTTCTTTTTTGGTTAGTGTTCCCAGGTTTCTTTGGCAGTTATCTGCTGCAACTTTGCTCTTCTGTGATTCTGTCATCCTCAGTGACATCAGAGGACCATCTCAGTGATGGCATCACATATACAGTCACACCTGGCCTCTAGAGGTCAGAAACCATAGCCCCGGGGTGTCAAACTCATTTTCACGGTGGGGGGGGCACATCAGCCTCTTAGTTGCCTTCAAAGGGCCAAAATAATTGTAGGGCTGTATAAATGTGACTACTCCTTAACTGTTAAGGAGTTGAAATTACACTTGGCCCTTTGAAGGCAACTGCAAGGCTGATGTGGCCCCCGGTGAAAATGAGTTTGACACCCCTGCCATAGACTGTTTCATGTATCAGGAATTCCCTCAGTAACATATTACTCACCATCTTAATGAAGGGGGAAACATCTTTGGATCTTCTAGGAGGATGTTGTTTGGGAAGAGATGTGTAGGTTGCATGTGATGGATCCATTTCAACAGTTCTATATACCATAACATTTGGATTTCTTCCCTACATTATGTTGAGAAATTCAACCTCATTAAATATTGGCCTCCAGTGAGTTCAAGTTTCAGGCACCAAACCAAGTGAGTTGTTAAAAGCAATTCCAATTGTACAAGACAGCACACTATATATTAGTGATCTCTAGTAAGTGTGCTCAACTTAATACATTTGGCTTGATCTAGGATTATTTATTTACCTCTTTTCATGGATGCTCTTGGAATCTACTCTCACATATAACCCCAATCCTTTGCTAATATGTGCATTTTACATTCTTTTGGTGTGTAATGAATATAAATACAAAAGTACATATATTTTTGTGTATATACATACACACATGAATGTATACTTACCTTGTAATTCTTTTAATGTGCAAGCTATTTCCTCCTAGATCATGATGGATATATACCTGGCCACTAGGAACTGCCTGAGGCTTTTCTCTAATTATGGCAACAGTGGGTGGGTGTTGTGGTTCTTGAGAACGGGCTTAATCTGCAAGGTATCTGTTCTAGGTTTTGATGTCACTGGGGTGTCAAGAGAAGGTAGGTTCTTGGACATGGGAGGGAAATCTACTTTCATTAGCAGTGGAAGCTCAGAGTGACTTGAGGTTTCCAGATTTTTAGTTTCATTTGGGTATAGTTTTCCCATTTAAAATGTGAGAGTCTCATAGGCAATGATGTGGGAATTAACTGTGGGAGTGGGGGTCAGGCTTGGTGGAAGGAGGCAAAGGGGGAAAATTGGGACAACTGTAATAACACAAACAATGAATATTTAAATAAAATAAGTAAAAATAAAAAAAATTAAAAAATAAATGTTAGAATATCGATCTTTCCCATTTCGAGTCCTAACTTTCACATGAGAAATATGATAAGTCTCTGACTTCAATCCACTCAATTCAATTTTGCATTTTTTGGTAACGTTAGTCATGTGCTACAAAGAAAAAAAATAAGAGATTATTTTAAGACTGTCAAAGAAATGTCCTGGCTCTCAGATCCCATCTTGAGCTGAGAGTTTAATTAACCAAGCTTGTTGTTTTTTTTTTTTAACTTGTAAGAGCTCAGTGCACTCAGGAGATTCTATTCACACAATAGGCTGTTTTTTTTTGTCGTTGTTGTTATCTTATTGCCACAACAATCAAGTGCAATGGATACTTTGGATCCCAAGGTGTTGCTTCAGTAAGCAAGTCATCAAAATTAACCGTAGGTAATAGATTGAGTAATTGTGATGTCACTGCATGCCATAGATTATTATCATCCTACTTCCCATTTAACAGAACTCAGCACTGCACTCAAGACTAGTGACACAAGCAAAATGATCCTCCAAACTCATCTTTGCCATCTATTTCCTTGGGCTATTCCTGATACCAGTTTTGTGTTAGTCACTATGTCCAATCAGTAAACAGAAATCATACAGTAGTCTTAATAAGGAAAATTTAACATAAAGAATATATTAACTAGTAATACCTAGTAGGGGTTAACTTCTAAGGGGCTCTAGCTTCAAAGGATGCAAAAATAACAAATAGAGAGAACAGCTACTTCCTCAAAGGCTGAGGCAGAGGATCAAAGAAAGAAACAAATTTTCCAGGCAGGCCCTCTAAATTTGAGATTCAAACATCCTGGAAAAATGTATGGCTGTGGTCCACTGAACTATGGATAAATTAATTGAGATGATACAGGCAGAGGTAAGAAACTGCCTGCTGAAATTGGAAACAGTTTGCTAAGAATCCAGCCCCTGGAACTTTGCTGAGACTTTGCTAGGAAGTTACCACAGAGGTCCTGCCTAGACTCACAGAGAATTATCTCATTACTGTGCCTATAAACTCAGTGGGAAGCCATTGGGGATACCAGCAGAACTCACTGAATTTACTACACCATAATGGCAAGCAAATACATATTCCTAGATTTGGTTGCTACATTTATCAATGGCTACCTCTGGATCCTTCTTGCTTTTATTGCTGCCTTACTAGCAACTTTATACTTCATTAACTATTCCCTATATGAGATTTTTTTTTAATTACTTTGTCTCCAGGTTGGACTGACTGATAACAGGATTCCTTAGCAATTCCAGGACCCTTCTAGCAGTCAGTCTAATAAATGTATATAACATTGATGGATTGGCCACTACCAAAAATTGTACATGTGAAAATGTACTACTTGCTATTATCAGAGAAGGACAGTCAATTTACTTTTATGTTTCATATACTATAAACATATTCTTATAGGCATATGGACAGATTTCCTGTCTTCACGGAGTCTGGTGCATACCCACAGCCCAGTGTCTAAGACAAATAATTAGGTACAAAATAATATAACTCTTGTATAAATGTCCTAGCAGCATGTTACTGTGTTGATAATATATTAGAAATAGGTTGACAATTGACATGTGAAAAATGTTAATGTAAATTAGTTCATTCTATTTATTATTTATCAAATAATTTTGTAACAATATCTTTCTGTATCAATGCAGTTGGACCCAGATTCAGAGGCTAAACAAAGCGTAAGTAAAGGGAACACTAGAAGAAAACATTGGAATGTTGTTTGACTCTGTTTTCCAAATAAGCAGTAATAATTATACATTATTTCAGAAATATTTTCATGAATGCCATATTTTATTCTCTATATTTTAGTGTCTTTTAACATATAATGCAGGTAGACACAGATGGAACTCACTTAAGGCAGTACATTATAGTGCCCCAAGTTTATTTTCCTCCCCATTCTGGCCACTAATACTTTATTATTGTGGAAGTCAGCTTAGATTTCAGCCAGTCTGTTACCTATTTGTAATGATATCTCAGTTTGCTTCTTCAAATTTGTATTTTCAAAAGATTATAAAATAATTATTGGGGAGAGATTTAATCACTATTTTATTAGGAATAAAATTTACAATGGAGTTACATCCTGATAAAGCCATTGCAAGTTGAAAGCATCAGATGTTGAAATGAATTTAATGTACCTAACCTACTAAAAATTATAGTTTAGTCTAGTCTACTTAAGCATGCACAGAACACTTACACTACAATAAAACTGGACAGTGATCTTGAGTTGCATCTTAAGAATAATTGTCTTTCTCCTCTCACCAGAAACAGGATACATAAATGTGTATCTTGTAGACACCACGGAATGCAAAACACAGAACAATATATTTCCCCCCCAATTCTGGCATTGAACTACACTGTACAATACCAGTTGTTTCTCCTTTGCATAACTGACTGGGAGCGATGGTCCAGCACCATGGCAGAACATTGTACCGTATGTCACTAGCCCAGAAAAAGACCCAAATTTAAGAAACAGTTTCTACTGAATGTATATTGCTTTTGCACCAAAGTAATGTTGAAAAATCATAAGCTGAACCATTGTAAGTCAGGAACTACATGTACATACACAAAATAATTCTGTTTGGAGCTATTATTCTCCTTGACCTTTCCCTTACCTTTTTGCTCTTTTTGTGATCAGCATCCTATTTATTTTGGCTTTATGTTCTCTCTAAGGCTGCTGTGTATGTGCTATACAAATATTAGGCTTGTAAATATTAAATATTTACTGTTCCAATTTGAAATAGGACATTTATTTTAAAATAAATTATTAAGAGCTAATGTAACTGACACTCTTAAAACATCTTTTTCACCCAAAATGATTAATCTAGTCCATCCCTCTCACCAGCAATTGGTTCAGGAAGTCACTTAAAAGCCAATTTTTAGTTAATTATATGAATAAAACCATCCTGCCCCAAATATTCTGAAGAAAGTATCTTTTCCTTTAACTTAGCCACAAGAAGAAATGGTAGTTGTATCAAATGTGAAGACTGAAACTTCCAGTTACGTTGTTGCAAATCTGAAATGAAGTCAGCAGCAAGGACAGCACAGCAAAGAGCCACGACTCTGAAAAAGACCTCTGAGAAACGACAGCAGCAGAGTTCAGGAAAATGTCCTACAGAAGGCATGGTGAAGTCCATATAATTGATTATCTCCACTGCACTTTATAAAGGGAGGGATCCCTGTGCAGTCAGATGCTGCCAATAATGTAGGATTTAGTGAGATGCCATTCCCTTGGCTCTTCCCTACAGTGTAAAGGATGGGGGAGAAGGAATCCCTTAGTGAGTATTTCCTTCTGTGACGAAGATTATGCACAATATGGGTGTCTGCCTACAATTTCCTTCCTCTTCTGTACTTGCATTAGGTACTCTTTAAAATAAGACAAAACTTTAAAATTATAAGATAATCCACCATTAGAAGAATATGTTTTACTCTGAAAGAAACTTCTGTTTTTGCTGCTTTTAAAGGGCTGCTGAGTTCTTTATTGACTATTTTTGCACTCCATTTCTTTCCCGACTGTTGTTGATTTTGATACCCACAAAGACAGCATAACCCAAAGGGGCAGACCACGGACAGTGGCACGAGATTGCCCACGTTTTAATCCTGGATCCACCCCTTGCTACGTGTGGGACATAGACAAGTTACTTACATTTTCTGCGTCTTGGTTTCCTCATCTGCAGATTTAGATGTAATCGTGCCAACATCATAGGGTCAAGCAATAAATTTAGATCATGCTTGGCATGTAGTCTTGGCCATTACTATTATAATGTGCTTCTGTTATTTCAGTGTCTGACTTATCTCATCTTCCAACTTTATTTAAGGAGAAAAGACTTCTTTAATTTTTCTGGACTCATAAAGAAGCATGTTGTTCTTTCTTTCTTAATGAAACAATTATTGGGGATATTTTGCTTCTTTCAACTGATTTTATACTATCTACATGAAAATCTTGCTTCATAATTACTGATTTTTAATAGAATTATCTTAATTGAGTCTAGTTATTAAAAAATGTGTGGGGTCAGAAGGTGGCTCAGAGTAGCAACCTTTATGTGTATGTGTATGTGTGTGCATGTGTGTGTGTGTGTCGTACAGTGTTTCAGGAAGCATCGTTGTGATATCCACTGTGCCTTCAGGGCTGGAGTCCTGTCTTCATCCGCTGACTCATTCATTTTCTCCTCTTAGATATGAGGTCTGCCCAGCTAACCATCGGAGGGGTAGTGGAATACTTCTGTGGTTGTTTAGCACTTTTTTTTTATTTCTCTCATCTTGCATGTCTCCTGACTGTTTGATAGATATTTACAATAATTTTTATTCAGTTGATTTGCTGATCTTTAGTTCAAAGAAGGACTTAGGGACACTCAGATTTTGGCCCTCTCATTTACCTATATCATATTAGTCAAAATAAGGGAGTACTATTTTTTTAATTTTGGAAATAATAATGTACTGTGGGTCAATAACATACCATAGTTTACATTTACCTATCTCTGTATCTATGTGTTTATTTATGTACCAATCACTTGTCTATCTACGTACCCATCCTCCTTAGAATCAGTATAAATACGAGGTACCTAACGTTGTCATTGTGGTTTGCACTCTGATGCTTTCTTATTCTTTTCTTCCACCTTCCCTATTTTTTCTTTCCCTTTTCTAGCTCTCTCTCTCTCTCTTGTTCTTTCTTTCTTTTTTATTTTTTAAAGATTTTATTTATTTATTTTAGAGAGAGGAGAAGGGAGGGAGAAAGTGAGGGAAAGAAACGTCAATGTGTGGTTGCCTCTCATGTGCACCCCACTGGGGACCTGGCTGGCAACCCAGGCGTGTGCCCTGACTGGGAATCGAACCAGTGACTTCTTGGTTCACAGGCTGGCACTCAATCCACTGAGTCACACCAGCCAGGGCTCTCTCTTTCTTTTTTTTTTAAAGGGAGGATTTTATGGGTTGAATCGTATTTCTCTCGAAATTTATGTAAATGGAAGCACTAACTCCCAGCACCTCAGAATGTGCCCTATTTGGAGATAGGTTGTTACAGACCTTCCTGTAAAGAGAAAGTCATAAAGAAGTAGGGCTGGACCCTAATCTGATACGACTGCTGTTATTCGGAAAAGAATGCCATATGAAGACAGAAACACAGGTAGCAGACCTTTCAAAGACAGAGAACCAGAGTGCTGTTTCCATCATCCAAGAAATGCAAAAGATTGCCAGTACAGCACCAGGAGCCAGGAAAAGGTGAGGGAGAGTTTGCCGGGAGGTTTCAGAGGAGCATGGCTCTGCTGACGCTTTGACTGCCGACTTCCATGTTCCAGAGCTGTGAGGTGAATTTCTGCTGTCTCAGCCACCCAGTTTGTGGTACTTTGCTATAGAAGCCCTAGAAAACTTATATGGGGAGGCAGAGTAGAAATTTTCTGTCACCTCCAGCTATTGGTCCCTGGGTCCTTAAAGGTTAAAAAATGAAAACTGCATTTATATAGTAGTATTAATATTTTTCTTATTTTGCAGCGACTATTAGAAATATATTCTTTTAACTAGTAGATAATTATTAACTATTTAAGAAATCACACATCTTTTTACCTAGCATTGTTTTTTCTTTGTTTTGTCTAACTGATAGGCCTTTAAATTTACCATAGGAGTATACAAAAGTGGGCAGAAGGGTTTTCAGGAACTACTATAAAGGACACATGGATAAAACCAAGGGGAAGGGTGGATGCAAGGGAGGGAAGTGGGTTTGGATGGGGTGGGGAAAAAATACAGGCAACTGTAATTGAACAAAAATAAAATAATAAAAAAAACAAATAGAAAAAATTCAAAGCTTTAATGTATAAATATGTAAAGTTTTATTTTAACACTCTGAAATATGGGAAGCTGCATAAAGACAGATCAAACCTTGCAAAACTGTTGGTAACTGCCAATATTTTTCATCTTTATTGAAGTTGGGAAAAAACATAATTAGCACTTTATGTTTTAAGAACTAAGCTAGGTCCTCATTTGACATTGTGCCAGGCAGTTGATAAACACAACTTCAGAAATTAATTTTCATAAAAACCTGTGTGTATAAATTTTGAGCAGGCTGGTGTTAGCATTAATCTCTCAGTACAGCTGTGCCACATGGTCCCAACTCAACTTCAAACCCTGATATTAGCACTTGTTATTGAAGTTGTTTCAATATGTTTTTGAAATCACATTAAACAGATGTAACATTAAATCAACTTATTCTAATGTTTCTAACATCTTAACATATGAACATAACACCTACTGTAATCTTGAAATCTAAGCTCTTTTGTACCAGTTTATAGCCCTGAACTGTAAGAATTCAGCAGTATTTAATTATAACTTATATATTTATAGCTCCTTACAGGTAGAATTTTTAATGTGCTTGTGAGGGTTCCAAGTGTCTAGTTACTTTTAATCAGATTACCTACTTTTTCTTATTTTTTCCAATGTTGATGGAAGTGTATGGCATTATAAATCCACGGCCCGTCTGCAGAACCAGTCATGAACCTGAAAATTTTGAACCACTCCTTGAGAGTTCCTTCGACTAAAGATCCGTTATTATGATAGGCTGATGAAATGTAGATCCACTGAGCCTGAAAATCGACAATTCATTTTCACCCTAGTACTTGTTAGAATGCTCCTTTGCAGGCCCATTGCATTTCACCTGGCACACAGATGTTAGATTTTCTTGAATTGATTCTAGTTCACTTGGATCCCAATCCACATTATATAAAAATACCTGGCATAAATTATTTACCACTTTATTAAATCTATATCAATATTATGTAGCAAGTAAGTCATTTTTCACATTTTTACTTCAAATCAGGAAAAATTTACTGCCATATGGTAAATTCTATTACTTCTTTTCCTTCCTTTCATCCACTACTCAGGGGACCCTCTTCTTTTTATTTAACCATTTACCTTCAAATACCTGTTATCAGCTGGATTAAATTAATTATTAAAACATTGCTGTTTCTGTACCCCTTATATTTTGTATTGAAATTCTCCATTTCCCAAAGACATACAAATATGAATATATATATATGTGTATATATATATATATATATATACACATATGTATATATAGTGTCTTTCAGTTGCATAACATTTGATGATCCTCCCATATAGTTGTCAACTTTCTGGGACACAAGTGCATGGCCACTCTCTAACTAGGCAAGGAGACATAGCATCATCTACAACTCACATTTCCAAAAGTCCGTACTTGTTGTTATGTACTATTTCCTTAAGCTGCCATTCTCAAAAAGACTTGATTCACTAGGACCAGTCTGGTGGTATGAGTTTAGAACATAGTATAATTAGTTTTGGTGACAAATCTGAGACTGATTGGTACAACATACAGGGGTTTCAAATTCTGACATTTTAGTAATAACCAAGTATTTTATATAAATCTTTTGAGAAATAAAATAAACTGCAACTCAGAACCAGCATGGAACATTTCAGATTGTCTAAAAGGCTTCCCGACCTTCAGAATTGACTTGCATTCTTAAAATGGGAATGGATTTAGTTTAAGGATCGAATATTTTGTCAATCATGTTTTTAAGCAGCCATTCATTTTTCAGATTCTTTTAAATATTATTCTGTCTTTCAATCTCTCTGTCATTCTAAATGGTTTTGGGGGGTGACCAAATGTACTCCCATGATTAAGTGGGTTCCTCCTGAGGATTATGAAGGGGGATTTTCCCACACTTCTTTCCTAGCTTCTGGTGGTTTCAGGTAGGCCTAGGCTTGTAGGTGGCTTTCTCTCTGCATCTTTACATCGTCTTCTTCGGTGTCCATCTGTCTCTGTACCTGGATTTCCTCTTACTGTAACGATTGGATTAGGGCGCACCCTAGTGAACTTATTTTAACTTGGTTAACTCTGTAAAGAAGATATTTCCAAATAAGGTCACACTGTGAAGAACTGAGAATTAGGGCTTCAATATATGTTTGGAGCAGGTCACCATTCAGCCCATAAAAACCCCTGTTCAGATTTTGGGGTGGTGGTTAGGCTTGTGACCTTAGTTCTCTGATGGGTCAGAGAATAGTCATTAATTTTTGGTTTGTTCAGATTTTCAATTGTAAGAATGTGAGTGATGATATCTAAGTTTTTCACATATTAGAGAACCTAGGTAGGTTTGAGGTTGGTCCCTTGATTTCTGGATCCTATAACTGCCTATTGGACATCTAAACCTGACTTATCCATTTTTAAAAGTATTAACATATTCCAAACATTGTATTTACCCTCAACTCTCTTCTTTAATCAATTTTCCTAAAAAATGATTTAACCATTTAGCAAGAATCCAAGAAAGAAAGATATAAAACCCTTTTATACATCTTTTCCTCTTATCTTCAAGGAAATAGGTGCTGGTGCAGAAATAAATAAAGCAAAGAAAAATATAGAACAGTAGAAGGGAAAGCATACAACAGACTTAGAAAGTAGTGGGCATTTACTTATTTTGTTTGTACTTTAGGTGCTCAGAAAGGATTACTTGGAGGTAAAGCTGGTTGACTATGCTGGGAAGGGTTTAGAATGGTCCAGCACTGGGGTCAACAAACTATGGCCCAAGGCAAATCTGCCTACTGCTTGCTTTTTGAATAAAATCGCATTTTAACAGCCACCCTTATGCTTCTACATCTTGTTTATAACTGCTCATCTGTTAGAACAGCAGAGCTGAGCGGTTGTGACATTAAACTGAACGGCTTGCAAAACCTACAGTGGTAATGCTTACTAATGACCTTAACAGAAAAATTCTGCCACACCCTGGTCTATTGTCACATTAAATTCTTAGAATTGGTTTTTGTTGTTGTTGTTGTTTGTTTATGTCATTTAAAAAAATCTACTAAAGAATATCATTATTCTATGGGCAAGAGCAGGGAAAATTTACACAGTCATATGTATGGTTTTGACAAATAAATTATGATGATAATGAAGAAAAATCTGAACCAGTGGGAAGTAAAAGGAAGACAATAGGGGAAGGAATACAAACACCAGTAGATCGATGAGGTGGGTGGGCTGTAACCCTGAAGGATAAGAGAGACAAAGAGTAATATATAGTTTTTTAATTTTTATTTTTAGTCTTTACAAAAGAAATATAATGCATTGTAGCAACACATATGTTTTTAGAGAGAAATGGCATTGTTAATACAACATTAACAAAATAAAACAAAAATAATATGCTTTATAA
Organism: Desmodus rotundus; assembly: GCF_022682495.2. NCBI lineage: Eukaryota > Metazoa > Chordata > Mammalia > Chiroptera > Phyllostomidae > Desmodus > Desmodus rotundus. The sequence goes on along the minus strand of NC_071388.1, from coordinate 176,506,717 downwards.
ACTTAAAATGACTTGAAGGAGCTTTAAAATGGATTTGGGAAATAAAGACTGGTTGCTTGTGTCCCATTTTAAGAAGGTGTATAGAGACGGATATGGATAAGATCATGGATATAAATATAGATATAGAAAATATTAAGTTGATAAGTGTAGTAACCATCCAGTGATGTATGCATAAATATACTTGCTAAAGTTCAGTATTGATATTGCAGATATAAAATATGTGTAGCACACAATTTAAAAATAAAATATATAATACTTATTATTTTAAATTACACATACCCATTTTATTCTCATAAAATGCTTCACTGGATTTTTGCCAACTCTTGTATTTGGCGAATATATAGCCTGATTGTGGTTTTAATTGACAAATGAGTATAGTTCCAACATGCATGTTAGTTGATATTTTTTTACATTAATGAATACGATAAAAGTGAGATGATAAATACTCATGTCAGAACTTTCCTTGTTTGTTAATGCCATGAACCATTTCTTGGCTGAATTGGCTAATAATTCCTGAAATATGGAAGGATATCTCTTCATCTTTTATATACATCATGATGTAACAACTGTAGACAGACACACTTTATTCTAAAATATTAACACTTTCTTTATCATTTTATTTTGTCTAGATGATCAATCAATCAATCAAGCCCTGATTTATAGTCTGCTGATTTCCATAAAAAATAAATAATCCCATATGGTCAATTTTTGGCTACCAGCATGAAGTCAATAGAGTCGGAAGAGATGTGCCATAGCATAAGATTGTGTAGTATTTCCACCCTGAAGATAGGAAAGATATAATAATGTCAACGCCATGGGTCACAGCAAAGAGTAGTACAGTAATTAGGAAATGATAAGTTTTAGTTATCTATTATTTTTTAATAAAATATTTTAATTGTGCTCTTATATAATTTAATTTTTAACAATGACTGTTTAAACACTGTCTTGCAAAATTCCTAAAACTTTCAAAATCATCTCTGGTAAGGCAGAACAAAGGGGCTTTAGCATTTCACTGGACAGACATAGATATAATTTTAAACACTTATGCCTCAGGTTTTCATGTTAAATTTTTACTTCATGTATTAACATTTTTTTAATGTTTCATTTTTTTTTTTGACAATTCAGAATCATTGGGTGGGTCTAATATAAGACCCACCCTATAGCAAGTCACTTATCTACTGGGTTTTAGTTTTGCTCTTCTATGAAAGTAGTTTGCTGGGTCAGATAATTGTACTTGTCCTCACATTATTCCTTTTTTGTATTTTGTTTTGTTTTTCTGGCTGCTAACTTTCACTGCCTGGTACTTTGTAAATATATCTAGATATAAAATGTGTATTTTGAAGGAATTTGATCTGGTTAACATGTTATTGAATGAAACTTTCTGAATGAAAATATATGTCTTAGCACAATCTTGGATATGGATTTAATGTTAGTTCTGCTAGTGTTCATGTTAGTGATTTAAAACACTATAAATGTACATTTCGTTTTCTCCTTAACACAGTGGGATATTATCTCTGAATTGGTTCAAATGTTCACTTTTTCTTGTGTTCAATAAAATTTGTGTTGCAAGTCATACTATCTACCTCCTTATTGGATGAAATCAAGGAAGGGTAGAATTCACAATTCACTAAAGTAAAATAAAAAATAAATCCCCTCCAACTGACTAATTGTTTTCTTCTCTAAAAATGAACATCTGACTTATGAGAAGACAAAATATAGAATATCTAAACATTTTTGAATTTGTATTTTGTATGCATTAAAACACAACCTTTTACTTTTGTATTTGAAAGTGAGGATAAAGGTTTTGTGAGCCTTTAATTATTTGCTTCACTTACCAAAGGACTACATTTATATTAACATGTGGTTCATTAATATTTTTGTATGATAAATTCTGATGCTTCTCATGCTCCTTATATAAATCTTTTATATAAATCTTTTTATATAAATTGGCAACATTAGAAAAATTACTACTGCATTTTTCTGTTCAGATTACATTATAAGACACAAAATGTTAATTTAGTTCAGATGCAGAGAGTAAGAAATGTAGTGTATATATGACAACGCCCTCTATACTGAGGCATTTTTTATATGCTTTGAGGAATTGTAAAACTTTTTGGTTGAATTTCTCAAACTCCACTAATTACTGTGATGATTTAAGTGAATTTGGTAAGGCGTTCATTATACAAAGCAGAAATGTAAATGGAAGGTCTCTTAAAATTAAATTTTAATAACACAAATTATCATTTGTTGGCTCATTTTGTTTCTTTTATGGTGTCTGGTTTTTGTTTGGTTTTCTTACTTCTATAGAGATACTGAAAAGACAAATTGTTTCATAAGAATCTATTTTAGAATATACTTTACATTACACACACAAAATAGTGATTTAAAAAGAGCAGCAAGTTTTCTTTTGACATTTAAAATTTGTTTAATTTAGGGAGAATTTTCTAATATGGTGGCATAAAATTTGCCTAAAAATTGAGGGAAAATAAAATAAAAATTCAAGGAATTATTAAAAAGGGTGTTCCTTTAAAAATGTTGGGAAAATTATTGATAAGGTAATTAAAATGTCTGAAGGGTTTGGGTCCTGATCTTATGAATGGCTGGAATGATGAAACATCTGCCATACCTGATGTATAGAACGTCAGTAAGATCTCACCACTTGCCAGCTCTCTTACTAATTTAATTGAATACTATTAAAAATTCACTTGGAATAAACTTTTATATCCCTATAAGTGCATAATTAAAGATACAAAAAATCCACTAGTCATCATTACCTTCTCATTGGATTTATTATTTTAGAAGAAGGTATAAGTTTTAAGAAATTTTGAAAAACAGTTATAATGACAATAAGTAAACTTTGGTACTAAGAATTAAAAAAAAATTATAACCCAATTTAGACAAAGTATTAAACTTTTATTTATCCTTCACTTGTTTACCGAGCACTTTTCTCAGTGGTGAGGAAGGATATAGCAGTGAATAGAAAAAATATGCTCTCAAAGAGCTTTCTTTCAACATAGAGTGACAAAACACACAAGAATTAATAAAATATGTTAACTATGTAGAATATTGTAAGATGTTAAGTGCTATGAATAAATATAAAGTAAAAAAGTTATTGCTAAAGATGAGCCACATGTTTTTTTATAGAGACTATATAATTATAAATATTTTAATTGCAACCTTTCTGTATTTTCCAAATGAGATTTACTGATTCTTAAGATTTATTGTTTGGTCTTATGTTATTCCACATCAAATTGAACTAGTTTGTTCTCTTTACAGTGGTAGGCAATACCATGTACAGTACTATTGAGGCAGGAGGGTAAAATGGTCAAGAATAAGAACTTGGGATTCAGAATAGCTTGAGTTGACTCCCAGATCTTAATCTCTACTTATTTAGGCTTTGTTTTCATTGATTTCAGTGTAACATGGGGTAAATGATAACTATTATAGCTGTTGTGAAAATTTAATTAGATGATATATTCATGTATTTAGTTTTGAAAAAGTTTATAAAATATGTGATTGATATTATTCATACTGTTACTATGGTTTTTTAAAAAACAGGGTCTGCTTGTTTCTGAAACCAAGGCTGATTCAGGAATGCTACCAACATAGGGTCATGGTAGATTTTTATCCCCAAATGTTTTTCTTTACACGTGGAAGCTAGTGCTTTTCCCAGTACATGCCGAGAATCTTGGAACAACAATATTCCTTGTGTTGCTACAAATAATCAAATATTATGTTTTCTATGAAATAGTATGCTAAATGACATATTATATACCTCTCTATTTTACTAATTGCTTAGGAAACACTTCATTATGACTGATTTAATTTTATATATTTCTGTGAAACTTTAATCACATATTTAGAAACATTAAAACTCATATTTATTTGATCGATTATGAAATCTATGAATATAATGATAACTCAATCTAGAAAAAAGTTAATACCCTGAGACTTATAGTCTCAGGTGATAAAATACAATTTATAAATAAAACCCACACAAATATTTTGTTATTAATATCTTTTATAAGATGACAAGTTAAAGACTATATTATCCTAAAATATATAAAGGTAAAAGCCTGTTAAGGAGTTAGAATGAAAATATACTTTCAAAGAAAATAAAAACAAGAGTAAAAGAACACTGAAGAAATAAATTAAGGAACATAAATAAATGCAAGCATATACCTTGTTCATGGATTGGAAGACTTAACATCATTAAGATACCCATACTGCTAAAAGTTACCTTTGAATAGCTTTGAATAGATTGAATGCAACCCCTATCAAAACACTAATGACATACTTCACAGACATAGAACACATATTTCAAAAATTTATATGGAACCTTAAATGACCCCAAATAGCCTCAGCAAATTTGAGAAAGAAGTCAAAGTAAAAGGGATCACACCACCTGATATAAATTATATTACAAGGCCATTATAATCAAAACAGTCTGGTACTGGCATAAGAACAGACACATACATCAATGGAACAAAATAGAGAGCCCAGAAATAAACCCATGTCTTTACGGTCAGTTAGTATTCGACAAAGGGGGAAGGATCATAAAATGTAGTAAAAATAGCCTCTTCAATAGATGGTGTTGGAAGATCTGGAGAGGGATATGCAAAAAAAATGAAAGTGTTACAGAGCAGACTGGGGAGGTTTCACAATATATTATTACAGAAAGAATCCCCCCTTTCTCTCTCTGGGGTCCCCCCCCACACACACACACCTACTAGGTTTGAAATGCCCGCCGCCAGAGGAAAGATGTCTCTCAATGCCAGAGACTGGTGAAAAGGAAAGGAATTATTTATTTAAAAGTTACACAGACTTAGAGTAATGACTTAATGTCTTCAATAAGATACTAAAGTCCTCTAGAATACCCACAGATGCACAGTCCTTCCCTCTCCCTCTGCCCAGTCCGGGGTACCGTATCTCAGGAAAAGAAGTAGAAGTTCGTGATTCAGGCTCCCAGCACCATCAGCTATGTGGCTGCCGCAATCTCTAGTTAATCCAAAGCCCTGTGGCACCTTCTCATGGCCCACCAGCAAGAGTCCTTTCACCCCTTTTCTTCCAGGCAAAGTCTCTCCTGCTGCCTAAGCTGCGTGGCAACAAGGAGCACTCCAAAACCACATGGTCTTCTCTCTTTACGGCTGCTGTGCCTAGGTTTAAATCCCAGGGTCTGTCTTCCTCTGCAGCCCCATTCCCAACTCCTCCTACAATCAGTTACACCTGCCAGCATTCCTTATTCTTCCAGCTTTGTTGGGCTGCCATAGTAAGTCTGGGCAGGTGTGGCCCCATGGCATGGAGCCAATCATGTCCAAGTTCTCACACGGGCGCTATAACCAGCGGGAGTTGCTTCCCAGTTATATCTTGGGTGGAAGTCACACCCATCTCCCTGGCTCAAAGCATGGCCACATCTATTTAACATATCCATGAAACCAGTTAAAGGTTATAGATACGTTAAATGACCAGGCCAGGGGTTAGCTGCAAAGCTGTTGCTCTACAAAACAGCTTTGAATGGCCCTGCTCCATGTGTCCCTTCCCCCAGCTCAGGCTTGTGGGGGTGAGGACATCCTATATATATTTTTCTAATATTTCATGGACACCTTGAGTTCTGGACCCCATTACAAATCCCTTCTTGGGGCCCTCCTCTTGGCTTCACCCTGTTTCAAAAGTAGACCACCAACTTATACCATACACAAAAATAAATTCAAGATGGATAAAAGACTTAAATATAAGTCATGACACCATAAAAATCATAGAGGACAGCTCACGGAAAATCTCAGATATTCCATGATGCAATATTTTTGCCAATATAGCTCCTTGAGCAAGGGATATAAAGGAAAGAATAAACAAACAGGACTACATCAAACAAAAAATCATCGGCATGGCTAAAAAAAAATCAGCAAAATGAAAAGGGAACCAACAGTATGGGAAAATATATTTGCCAATGATACCTTGGACAAGGGTTTGATTTCCAAAATACATAAAGAACTCATATGACACAACACTAGGAAGACAAATGACCCAATTAAAAAATGGGCAAAGGACCTGAATAAATACTTCTCCAAGGACATAAAGAAGGCCCAGAGACATGTGAAAGGATGCTCAGCATCACTAGTCATCAGAGAGATGCAAATTAAAACCACATTGAGATCCCACTTCACACCAGTCAGAATGACCATCAAATAAATCAACAAGCATCAAGTACTGGTGAGATTGTGGAGAAAAGGGAACCCTAGTACACTGTTGGTTGGGAATGCAGACTGGTGCAGTCACTAGGGAAAACCGTAAGGAATTTCCTTAAAAAGCATTCTACAAAATACTATGATTAGGTTAAATCCCATTATCTAAATAATGTAAATGTGAACATATATAATTACTTTTCATATCTATATCATTATTTATCTTTTATGTTATTTTCACAGTTTTGTTTATATTTTGGGAGATATATAAAGGGAGGTTTTAGTCATATAATGCTAAACATTTAAGATGTGGATTCAAAAGGAAATATATGGGGTAGTTCCTAACTTAAATATGTAAAGATATTGAGTTAAATATTCAAAAATAATCTTGTCCTACCGACATGGATATTTTAGTGTATCTAAAATTTAGAGAATTCATGTTTTTAAGCTGCAGAATCTGGTGTGTTAAGTCATTTACTGTTAAAACTCACCAAATAGATCTGGCCCTATTAATATGTTCTTATCAACTAGGTGCCCCAGTTTGCTGACAACCTGGACTATTTCCAATTATTTGAGGGGAATTTTGCACAAAGTTTTAGTTATAATTTACATAAATTCTAGACTACACTGTTATCAACTGCTAGCATCAAGATATATATGTGGATGTCTGAGAAAATGGTTGACATTCAACTAACACTCTATTAAGATCAGAAACTGAGCACCTATTAGGTAGGAATGTACTCTAATGTTAACAAAGAGTCAGAATTGTGAAGGAGGCAACATAAATTAATGATTAAGATTGTAGGTTCCAAATCAAAATCAAGTGAGTTTAAACTCACCCCCACCCATTTCTGTTTTGTGAGTTTGAACATGTTATTTACTCTTCTGGGGCCATATTTTCCTCATACATAACATGGCACATTAATAATATGTAATACAATTACAGTGAGTTTTAAATTAAGATGATGTATTACAAGGCTTAGCTAAATGTCAGGCATGAAACAAACTCTCAATAAATGGCAGCTATTTTTATGATGTTAAAGATCTGTTCAAATAATAGTTGCTAGTGTTCAGAAAGTTTACCCAGTGGAAAAGAACACATCGCATCTATAGCTCATTGACCATGGCAATGCCTCATCTACATTCAGGTTCAAGTCTCAGAGTTGGGAGGCAGAGCCCCATATATGGCATGTAAGGTTATAGTTTTCAGAAGATTTGGACAAGAAGCTGAAGTACATTAAAAATGAAAGAAAAATGACTGCTGGGGTTCACTTCGTTTTCCCAGATTTGTGTGAGACTGATACAGCAACATTTTAAAAATAATTGAGAGAAACATTGGGAGGAGCTTGAAGCATGTAGTAAGTGGCAGTTGCTTGTGAAACATGCACTACATATACATATAAACACACATTTACACATATACACACATATCTCTCCATATCCTCCTTTCTTTAAGTTAAATCTTATTTTTCTTTAGTCTTTTTCTTTTCTTTTTTTAAAAGTAATAAGCTGATGAATCCAGTACACCAAATTACCCAGATGCCAGTCTAATGATTATCAGTGCTGCTCTTCCACTCTGTAGTAATACCATTCCACTCTGTACTCAGTAACACTATTCTAACCTGTACTCAGTAATACCATTCCACTCTGTACTCAGTAATACCATTCCATTCTGTACTCAGTAATACCATTCCACTCTGTACTCAGTAACACTATTCTACCCTGTACTCAGTAATACCATTCCACTCTGTACTCAGTAATACCATTCTACCCTGTACTCAGTAATACCATTCCACTCGGTACTCAGTAATACCATTCCACTCTGTACTCAGTAATACCATTCCACTCTGTACTCAGTAACACTATTCTACCCTGTACTCAGTAATATCATTCCACTCTGTACTCAGTAATACCATTCCACTCTGTACTCAGTAATACCATTATACCCTGTACTCAGTGATACCATTCCACTCTGTACTCAGTGATACCATTCCACTCTGTACTCAGTAATACCATTCCACTCTGTACTCAGTGATACCATTCCACTCTGTACTCAGTGATACCATTCCACTCGGTACTCAGTAACACTATTCTACCCTGTACTCAGTGATACCATTCCACTCTGTACTCAGTAATACCATTCTACCCCGTACTCAGTGATACCATTCCACTCTGTACTCAGTAATACCATTCTACCCTGTACTCAGTGATACCATTCCACTCTGTACTCAGTAATACCATTCCACTCTGTACTCAGTAATACCATTCTACCCTGTACTCAGTGATACCATTCCACTCTGTACTCAGTGATACCATTCCACTCTGTACTCAGTAATACCATTCCACTCTGTACTCAGTAATACCATTCTACCCTGTACTCAGTGATACCATTCCACTCTGTACTCAGTAATACCATTCTACCCTGTACTCAGTAATACCATTCCACTCTGTACTCAGTAATACCATTCCACTCTGTATTCAGTAATACCATTCCACTCTGTACTCAGCAATACCATTCTACCCTGTACTCAGTAATACCATTCCACTCTGTACTCAGTAATACCATTCTACCCTGTACTCAGTGATACCATTCCACTCGGTACTCAGTAATACCATTCCACTCTGTACTCAGTAACACTATTCTACCCTGTACTCAGTAACACTATTCCACTCTGTACTCAGTAATACCATTCCACTCTGTACTCAGTAATACCATTCTACCCTGTACTCAGTGATACCATTCCACTCTGTACTCAGTGATACCATTCCACTCTGTACTCAGTAATACCATTCCACTCTGTACTCAGTGATACCATTCCACTCTGTACTCAGTGATACCATTCCACTCGGTACTCAGTAACACTATTCTACCCTGTACTCAGTGATACCATTCCACTCTGTACTCAGTAATACCATTCTACCCTGTACTCAGTGATACCATTCCACTCTGTACTCAGTAATACCATTCTACCCTGTACTCAGTGATACCATTCCACTCTGTACTCAGTAATACCATTCTACCCTGTACTCAGTGATACCATTCCACTCTGTACTCAGTGATACCATTCCACTCTGTACTCAGTAATACCATTCCACTCTGTACTCAGTAACACTATTCTACCCTGTACTCAGTGATACCATTCCACTCTGTACTCAGTAATACCATTCTACCCTGTACTCAGTAACACTATTCTACCCTGTACTCAGTAATACCATTCCACTCTGTACTCAATAATATTATATTGCATGATGATACCAGTATACTTATTTTAGCCCTTTGTTATATACTTCAATCTTTTTACTATATTCATTATAATTGGAGACACATATTTTCCAATTTGGTTACATGCTTCAAAAGAAGAAAGCGTTGCTCATCATTTTTAGACACCTATTAGGGCAGATATCATGCACAATAATGATACCCAATATGTAACTACATTTAAGTCAGTTCTTTAGTACAAGAATTAAATAGTAAGCTAGCAATTTATTTGAGCAGAAAAATTTCACAAGGACTTTTGAAAAATTGCACACTGTACTTATTGGTACAACATAAAATAATATCTTTCTACAAAGGAACACATACTTTGCCTATACCTTAATTGATAGCCACAGTTAATAGTCATGAATCCTGTCTCTGTTTCTCACTCAGGAGAAAAAGAACAATTATGTATGTATGGTGAGTTTTAAGGAAGTTTGAGGATGCTGAGACAGAATTTAACACAGTCCATTTGGAAAAATGAAGAGAGAACTATTGTAATAATGATCTAAACATTTTATTTTCCACTTGCTTGCATGGAATTAGTCGCTAATGTCTTTAAGTGCTAATTTATTTCTGCACGATTACGAAATCTATGAAGCAAGGAGCATCTTTAGACTATTCACTGTTTCATGGAAGCACAATATTTCATAACGTGAGAGAGAAGTGTTTGTGTCCACTGGAAAGCATCGTTGGACTACTTCTAGTGCAGGGATACTTCAACCCCTATCTACGTCAAAGATATAAGTTGTTGGGATAAGATTTTCATTGTTCTTCAACCCCAGAAAATTCTTCACAAATGAATTCTGATTCCCCATTCTAACTTTTAAATTCCAAAAATGTCCTTGCCGTAGTTTCAAACTGTTAAAACACAAAACTAGGAAAATTTTGCACAGTTAATGTAAGAGATGCAAAGTTTAAACTTGGTGGAGTGATGGTACATGAATTAACTTCGTACCATTGAATAAAAATAAAACTAAAAACTCTGGTAGTTATGCAGTGCTGTATTTCAAAAAATCCATCTGCTACCATATTTGCTTATAGCAAACAGCAGTGGGCCATTGCCAATTGATGAGTCACACTGTAAAACAGAAACTTCACTAAAAGTCCTTTTCAAATATTTTATAATAAATGTATTCAATAGATGCTTATATCTGTGCATGTAATATACTTCTGAGTATTTTTCAAAGTGTTAATAATATTACTGTAAAAATATACTGTAAAACATTTCTTCTTGAAACCAATGACTTCTTAAACTTGTAGGTAATAATATAATTTTGTGTTTATAAGTTATTTCAAAAAACAAAGAAGAATCTGAAAATAATAGGCTATTAGATAATGGTTCCTTACAAGTTTGATGAGTTTTTCTTCTACTTATTTAAAAAATGCTATTGGGATTTTGATGGAGATTGTATTAAATCCATGTATTGCTTTGGATAATATGACCATTTTAATTATGTTGATGCTTCTGGTCCATGAGCACAAACTCTCTTTTCATTTCTTGATATCTTTTTCAATTTATTTTAATAATGCCTTGTAGTTTTCCATATACAGGTGCTTCACATCCTTTTATAAATTTATTCCTAGGTATTTTATTATTTTTTGTTGCAATAGAAAGAGGAACTGTTTTTTCCATTTCTTTTTCTGAAATTTAATATTTGGTATAGAGAAATGCATTGATTTTTATACATTGATTTTGCATTCTGCAACTTTGCTATATTTGTTTATTGTTTCTAATAGTACTTTTTTGTGGAGTCATTAGGGTTTTCTATATAAAGAATGATGTCATCTGCAAAAAATGACACTTTCACTTCTTCATTCCCGGTTTAGGTGACTTTGATCTCGCTCTTTTGCCCGGTTGTTCTGACTGGGACTGCCAGTACTGTGTGGAATGACAGTGGTGAGGGTGCGCCCTTGTTCCCGATCTTAGAGGAAATGCTTTCAGGCTGGCACCGTTGAAAATGATACCAGTTAAGGGTTTGTCATGTATGGCCTTTATTATTTTGAGGTACTTCTATCCCATGCCTATTTTAATGAGAGTTTTAATCATAAATGGATGTTACATCTTATCGAATTATTTTTCTGCTATTGATAGGATCATGTGATTTTTATCCTTTAGTTTGTTAATGTGGTGTATTACATTGGCACATTTGCATAGGTTGAGCCATCCTCGTGCCACTGATAGAACTTTGCTTGATATTGATGTATTACTTTTAATGTATCATTGTATGATTGTATCCAATTTGCTGGTATTTTGTTTAGGATTTTTAAATATGTATTTATCAAAGATGTTGAATATATATATATTGCTTAGCCCTAAGAAGGGATAAAATGCTGCCATTTGCAGTAACATGGTTGGCTCTTCAGAATATTATGCTAAATTAAATGCCAGAAAATTTCAAGTACAATATGACTTTATTCACGTGTGAGGTATAAATATAACACTGAAATCAACAAATAAACAAACAAGAAAAAAAAATGAACTAAAGTTCAAAGACAGACAACAGTATGGTGGTTGTCAGAGCGAAGGTGGTGGGAGTTAGTGAAGGGCAAAGAGGGTCAAATACACGGCAACAGAAGAAGATTTGACTTTGGGTGGTGGCGTAGCCACATACAGATGATGTAGCACAGAACTGTACACTTGAAACCTGCATAATTTTATTAACCAATTGATCCAACAAATTTAATTTAAAAATACTAAGTAGTGATTTAAGGAATTTTGCCCTCTCAACCCCCACCCAATACTACAAAATGAAATAGCCTAAACAATCAAAATAAATATTTTATATTTTTATTGAATTTATTAGAGTGACCTTGGTTAATATAATTATATAGATTTCAGGGATACTATTCTATAATACATCATCTGTACGTTGTATAGTATACTAACTACCCCAAGTCAAGTTTCCTTCCTTCACTATTTATCCCCCCTTTACTGACTCCTACCATCCGCAGACCCCTTCCCCTCTGGTAGTCATCATACTGTTGTTTGTCTATGAGGTTTTGTTCTCCTTCCTTCCTTCCTTCTTCCTTCCTTCCTTCCTTCCTTCCTTCCTTCCTTCCTTCCTTCCTTCCTTCCTTCCTTGCATTCTTTCTTTCTTTCTTATTTTTGATTTTTCTTAATCCCTTTACTTTTTAAGACAAGGGAACATATTTTTAAAATCTATATAAAATTGTATGTGTGCAAAAGTTAAGCAGGCATTCTTTCTTCTTTGTAACATTGTTCTCAATTCTGTACTAACACTCATAAATTATATTGTATTAGCCTTCTAGGACTGCCATAAGAACATACGTCAGACTGGGTGACTTAAACAACTGAAATTATTTCTCACAGTTCTCGAGGCTAGAAGTCCAAGGTCAAAGCAGATTTGGCCTCTCTCCTTGGCTTTCAGTGAGTCTTTTCTCTGTGCCCTCCCATGACTTTTTCTCTGTGCACGTGTGAAGAGAGGTCTCTGATATTTGTTCATCTTAGGACCCTACTCTTAAACCTCCTTTAATCTTTATTACCTCCTTAAAGACCTTTTTTTAAAATACAGTTTCATTAGGGAGTTGAATATGTAGATTTTGGAGACACTGTTTAGTCCATACCCATACTATTTCAGAAGGAAAGGCACTTTTGAAGAGCAGTCTGAATATGCATGGCCCAGAAAGTTTCCCAGTCATCGATACCAGCCATCATAATGAAGAGGATTTTGTTAGCAAATGAATCTTCAAATTTGTAATAACATAAGTCCTAACTTTAGAGCAGGAATTTCTTCATGATTTTTAACATAAGCCTCATTTGCTAAACCAACCAACCAATCAGAAACCAGATGAAACAAAATCTGCCTCCCTCTTAAATATTACTTAATTTTTAAGATAACATGGATTTCACTAAAATATTATTTAGTGAAATAATGCTTTTATTTAAATACCATTATTACCTACTGAGATTCATTTTTATTGCTTTCTCAAGAAGAAGATAATATTAAGGGATGTTAGAATGCCATAAGAATAAATACAAATAGTTACAATGGGAAAAATATGCAATAAATTTATTTTTCTCAGACCAGAAATGCAGTATAAGAAGTGGGAGAGCTCAGAATCTGAATTTATAACAGTTGAGTGTGGAATATACTGCAGCATGACATTGGGAAAGTGTCCATGAAATGTGAGAATATTAAAATATTATTTGAATGTGTAGTGTAGAAGTATGAGTAACAGCATTAAAAATATTTTAAATTATAAAGAAATGTATAAAATTGGATACAATTTTATGTTATTGTCTTAGCTTTTAAAAATGCAAAATTAATAAACTAATTTAGAATTTATCTGAATTGATGTAGTCTGAAACAGGAGACTGCAAACAAGCAAGAAGTCTAGAATGACCCGCTCAGCAACATATTAAATAGATAACAAATACTATACTACAGCAAGAGAAAAAGGAAGAAATAATGTAATAAAGAAAAGAGCAGAATCAATATAATTTTAGAATTCACAAAAACATGACAAAATCATGTTACTTCTTTGAAAAGATTAATAAAATTGATTATCCTGAGACCAATCAATCAATTAGCCATTCAAACAGAGACAAAATCACCAATAATATTAAAAATCAAAAAGAAGACCATCAATAGAGACATTATTATCAATCAATAAAATAATAGTAAAACATTATTAACAACATAACACTGATAAACTTGAAGATTAAGACTAAATAACTTTTAAAATCTTAGCAAAACTTACAAAGATGAGTAAATGTCTCATTATTTCTATGTCTGTTAAAAAATTAGATTAGTAACTGAATATTTACCAAAAGCATTCACCAAAATCATTCTAATTTAGTTACCTTTTCAAGTGAGTTCTTCCAAATATGCTAGAAATATCATCAAACTTGCAAAAAATTTCAGCTAATAGAAAAAAGAGGAAATATTTTAAACTTTGTCATAAGCACAGTATAATCTTGATAACTAACCCGATAATATAAAAAAGTAACATGATAAGTTTTCTATAGTTGACAAGCTCTAAATAAATTATTAACAAATCAATAATATCTAAAAAGGATAATTTCAACTTTCTTGAGTAGAAAGGAAGCACAAATACTAGAAATCACCGACATTTGAGTTCATGCAATGGATGCTATCATAATGATATTTTTCCCCTATAAGAAATATTTATTAATTAAATCTTATATTTCTTAACGTTTTATATTGCCATCACAATATCTTAACAATTTCAAAAACCCACTTCTTCAAAATGGAGCAGACTTGATTTGCTGATTTATCAGTCATTATGTAAAATTTCTAAGAACATTGTTATAGCCTGAACACTAATTATGAAATTTAATTTCAGTGTGAGCAGGTTTCTTTATTTTTCTGCAGCTAGGGGATCAAGAGAAAGCAATCTTATGCAAAGTTTGACAAAGTCACACAGACTTTGTGAAAAATGAAGCAAAGTCCCAAGAAGAGAAATGTCAATGTAAGTGAGCCGAGATTTATTCCAAGTCATCCACAATTAAAATATTTTGCATATGAAAGCTTTTGAAATATTTGTTATCATTATTGTAAGCCTCAAATGCACCAGCTTTCATTTCTAGACTGTGAAAAGGAAACAAACAAATAAAACGAACTTCACTGTGCTCCGTACAGATGTGCAAAGATGCTGAGGCTTCGTGTTTGATTCTCTCAAACCAGATGCTTAGGGATATGCTGTGGCTGGGCGATTTCTTTTTTATTAAGATGTTGGTTCACAGGCAGCCTGATTCTTCATGGACTGTGGTGTAAAGTAATGGAAATACACACACACAAAAAGATAGCCAAAGAAGAAAAAAGTACAATGAAATAAGAAGGTATGTCCTAATATGTTTTAAATTTTTAGTACTTACTGCAGCCCATATAGAGAAATAATATTTAAAAAATGAAAAAGAAGAGAAATAAAATAAATCTCATTCAATCCCAAACTGGGGGTTTGAAATATGTACACAGGTGTTAACTGCATTTTGATGTTAAGTTCTTAGGCCGTTTGTTAAATAATCAATTATCTAATTGTGATAATTTTCCAGTAATCATCATTTAATGCAATGATGAAATGACTGAAAACTCTATCTTAAATCAATTAAAAAATCTAGGACTTATAATTATTAATTTGAAATCCCCAGTGATGTTTTTACTGCAAAGTGGTTATAAAATGGGAGTTTCAGAAAGATAAATTAAGCATAGAAATTGATCCACAATAGATTGCTTCTTGAAAAGAATAGATTGCAGATAGGAATTTTTTGATCTTCCCATTACTTTTTTCGACCCTCTTGTTTTAGGACATTCAATTCTTTTCTTTTGGCTTTAAGCAATGCAAATAGAATAATTTGTTTCTAGAGGGGCTGGCCAAGCATAGTTTCCTGTCATCTGACAATAAATGTGAAAATTTAACAAATCTAACTTGAGCTAATTAGGGTACTTTCCCAGTGTGTGTGTGTGTGTGTGTGTGTGTATACATGTATATATATGTGCACATATGGCAGATGTGAGTCCTTGTACAGTCTATAAGATGGGGACCCATGGGGATGGAACACAGAGCATGATGCCTTGAGAGGCCCGTGTTTGTGTTTTAGATATCACAGAAATTAATAATAAAGAAAAAAAAAAGTAAAGAAAGAAAGCATTAGTAATGAAGAAAAGTAGTTGCTTGGTGGTAGGGGTCAGGTCCTAAATACAGTTGAAAAAGAATATTTTTTCATGATCAGTCTGGGAAACATTTTCTGTATCTTACATGATCCAGAATTTGAGCTCCTGTTTAACTAAGCATGGGAGGGGAATCTAAAGCACTAAATACAAGTTAGTATAGTTAGTGTTGACTTGGTAAGAGGAATTTGGGAATAAGATAAAATTTGGAAACGAAGTAAATTTATTATATGAAATAAAATTGCTTACCATTACTATTACAGTGAAATCTTACTATTTTAGTCATTGTGATTGAATGCTAAATATTTACATATCTATTTGAATAGCTTTTCTGATGTAATACCACTCAAATTAAAAAAAAATTGTTGTTTTGGATTGTCAGAGTTTTTGCTGTTGACTTGAAATTGTTTTATTAAGGAAATTTTCAAACATATACTAAAGTAGATAAAAATAACACAGTGAACCTCATGTATTCACCAGCTAACTTCAGTAATGATGGCTCATTTCGTTCTGTGTTTAACTCTACCAGCTTCTGCTGTTCCCAACTGCACAATTTTGAAGCAATTCTCAGCACACCTATTCTTTACCTCTAAGTGGTTGCTGAAATGCCCTAAGCAATGACGTGACCATAGCAATGAGCAACCTCCCGCCCACTCAATGAATCTAGAACACCTGGGGGTAATTGATTCTAGGGCTGGGACAGAGCTTAAAAATTCATTTTTCATAAGTTAAGAGCTAAAATGAAACAGAAACAAAATAATAAGAGAGGGTCATGCCTAAAGAGCCCAGGAGGACCTGCCCCCACCAAATTTAGGCTATTAACATAAGGAAACCAATCATTCATACTTCATTAAATAAAATAGACTTCATATGGCCAAATTGGTAAAGCAAACATACATACAAAGTAAAAGAGCTTCCTCACAGTAGGGTGCCCACTCATTGATATAAAAATAATTATGAGGACAGAAAAATCAGATCTTTTCTGTTATTGTAGTAATAATTAATTCAGGTAAGAATCTTCAATGGATACCAAAACTAATAAGAAACAGATTATTTACAAACATTCAAAACGTATCCATACAAATTATTTATAATTACAATGAAGAAAAAGAAGTAATCTCAGAGTGATGAAACCTATCAGACACCATCTTGATCAGGCAATCACACTACCACCAATATCAGTCAACATTATGTGCCTCCTATTATGGTGATATGAGAATGATATAGTATTATTTATATTGTATTTCTACCAAAAATGAACAACCTGAATGAAATCATGAGGAAACATCAGAAATACCCAAGTGGGTGGAAATTTTATAAGCAAAGTGGTTAAGCAATTTCTAAGCATCACATGGTGGCAGTCATTACTTTGGCTTAACACACTTCCCAAGATTCAGCTGTTAAGAAATTGAGTCCAAATGGATTTCCATAGTTTATTACTTACAGAAATAGTTTATTGGTGCTAGTAATCTAAGACCAATTCCCAAGGACCAGATTTTGCCTGCTCATATAGTGGAAATATGTTTCAAAAGAGACATCCAGAAATTAAAAGACCCTAATCTTATACAAGGGCTGCAGGCATGTTTGTCTCCGTACTAAACAAATGCCAGACACTTGCATTATATGTTACAGATAGACTCAAATAATTTTGACTAATCACTAACTGATAACCTTGAAACACACTTGACTTGTCTTTAGGTTGATATGTTGCACTTCTTTGTTTTAAAATATAATTATTTGTCAAATATTAAAGAAAAACAATCTCTGTGAAGATAAATTCCTAGGAGATGAACCAAATTCTAAAAAAAATGAGTGATTTATTCAAATTCAAAGATCTTTTTCTTTAAAAAATTGATTTTAGTGAGACAGAAAAGAAGAGAGAGGGGGAGAGAGAAAGACATTGCTTTGTTGTCCCACTTGTTTATGCATTCATTGGTTGATTCTTATAATGCCCTGACAGGGGATTGAATCCGCAGCCCTGGTGTATGGGGATGATGCTCCAACCAGCTGAGCCACCCAGCAAGGGCAAAGTTATCTTCCTTAAAAATAAATGCATTTTCATTATATAGTTCACTTTCCTCAGCACCTTTGGGCATGCAGGAATTAACATTTGCGGTAGTGACTTTTTGTTGTAGTTAATATAAGTGATTTATATGTTTCACTCCACAAGAGGAATGGTTTTGTTCAAATTTGCAATAAAAAATTATTCATTTGAAGAAGAATTATAGTGAAATAAAAAAATCTTGGAAGAAGCATGCGTTTTCCTGAGACTCACAAATAGTCTTTATGTCATTATCCATTTATTAAATTGGCCTATAAGTACATTCTCAAAGTTCAGATGAATGATCTGCTTGCAGTATTAATCCCCCCTGAATATGTTTAGACCAAAGCTTTATGACCTCTATTTATTATGGCAGACAGTGCTACCAGAAAATATCCGCTTTTAAAATCTTATTACTGTCAAATTCTTTATCTAGACCAGTGACTTGACATTCTTGCATGAGTGAGCATTAAAGCTTTTGCCTTTTTAACCTCATGATCTGGGAGCATAAATCATTTATAACAGATTCAATTCTCTGTGTCTTTTCAGTGTTATTGGAGTCTTATCTTCTATTCAGGCCTGTTTTCAGTTTAATGTATTCTAAGCTTACATCTTCCTTCCTTCCTTCCTTCCTTCCTTCCTTCCTTCCTTCCTTCCTTCCTTCCTTCCTTCCTTCCTTCCTTCCTTCCTTCCTCCCTCCTTCCCTTCTTCTTTCTCTCTCTTTTAAACAGAGTAATGGTTTTAATGTCTGGTGAAATACATTATATGCAATATTTGTATTTCTTTGGTATATATTTTATTTTAAAAGGATACTGAGTTAGTGTCCATGCTTCTTTTGTTTGTGTTACCACAGGAAAAATAAATGAAAGATTTTACTTTTAGTGCCATACAAATTCCCTTTCAACCTTGTATAAGGTTGTATAAATAGGCAACCTTACACAAAAGAAAATATAAAACACGATGAGCCATAACATTTTTCAAACTGAATGGTTAGTTCTTAAGTAGAAAACTTTGACACACTCAATTAGACTTTCATGTAAAAAATAGGTTTTGTCAAAGAAAATGACTATATATGGATGATTTAAATACAATGACTAGAAAGCATACATACTGAGAGACTATATTTTATGTCTTTGTTTAATATCAAAATGTAATAAAAGTATAAATTAAATAAATAAATATATACTATTAATAAAGAGTGTATTAACAAAGAGAATTAATATACACTATTAATATGTATTAAAGAGAATACACTATTAGACATCAATATAATATATTTCTATATTCTATATGATTACACTCCATCCTGCTTTAATATAACCTGGCAAAAATGAACTTATTTTCTGATAACTTAACATGTGACCCACATTGTTCAGAATAGCAACTATCTTGTGTTTTCAAACGAGACTTCCTTTGCCCTTGCCATTTCTTCCTCCTACACTCCACGGGGAGACAGAGACGTGTTGGTTCTTTATCTTACATTTCCATCCTGTCCCCTATTATCCTGTTGTTTCTTGTCCACAGATGCATTTTTACAGTGTTTCTCCCGCAAGCAGGCTCAACAGCTGCACATTGATTTCACGAAGATAAGAAATTTAGACAGTGATTTTTATAAAGTTATTACAGAATATATCTGCTCCAGTTTTACTTTCAGGTGGGGTGAGGTCTGTAGAGAAGAGTGGTAAAGCAATTGAAATGCTTTCTTTTCAAACATTTCTCAAAGGGTCTGTATAAAATCCTTCTCATAATCCGACATGAACAAAATTATTCAAAGAAATGTAATGTTTTATATAATCAACATTTCTCTTGATAGATTCTTCCGGGGTAAGAAGCATTATTCATTTCATCAATATTGTAGATATTTGATCTCATAAACAATTTTGAAAAATATTATTTGAATAAGAAAATAAGCTCTAAGTGTTCATTTGAAATTATTGTGATGTCGTGCGCATAAGATAAATAGCACTTAATACTGTCCAAAAGCAGAAATTACAATTAGTCCAGTACAATTAGTACAATTGTAATTAGTACAATTATTTACAAGAGTCTTTCACTATGAGTTGATGAATTCAAAATTTATTTTTCTGGGCCAAATATTTATATCAAAGTCTGGACGAATATTCTTATGTCTATAGGATAGATACAGTTGGTTTTTGTCATTACCTAAATTTACCACAATTCCATGAATAGATTCATTCATTCGTCGTCCGATATTATTTTGACACTTTGATAAGTGGCGAGGTGACGGTCCCCTGCGCGCTCTCGCTGCTGAAAGTCTCGTGGGCCACACCTCTCTGGGAGGCAGAAGGACATGTAAGGGACAGGCACCGCGGGTGTGGTTTCAGAAGGCAGACTTCTGACTTAAAGTCGGAGTCGTCATCAAGTGATAATTATTTCTGCTCTCCTATCAGCTTTGCATTTTAATTTCCTTCTGTGATTATTTTTAGTGTGTATTCCTAATATTATCAATTGTATATGCTCAACCCCACCCCCCACACTGGCCTTGAAGAAAATTGTTATATTTATTAACCATTTCAAATGCAAGATTTTGGTTTTGTTTCTATTTTGTTATTTCCAGCTATTAACTATTTACTATTGTATAGCTTCTGTAGTTGAAAGTCTAATGATTTTTATATTATTTCTATTTTTACATTGTTTACATTTTTAGTAAATGATTTCAAGACTGTATATTGATTTCTATTTCCCAGGTGCTTACTGCTCTTAACATTTATTTTGCTGTTTTTTAAAAAAAATTTCCCTTGTTCTATGATGTTAATATTTATCAGTGATTTAAATGAGATATATTTACTATACTGTTATTCCTCTAGCTACCTTGTCAGACTTCTTTCTTCTTTACGTAAAACATTTGATAATGTTTTTAAACTGTGCATTTTTCAGTTGAAAGAAAATCTTTTTGCAACTTAATGCCGGTGCATTCTCTCGCTCATACACACACATTCACATGCATATACCTACTATCCTAAGCTTACTTTTGTTTTGGAGATTTTTCCCACTCAGCATGTATAAATAAGTCTATTTTTAGGAACCATTGTTTTCTATTGTAGTAAATGCCATAGCAAGTATCTTTCCTCTACTAATTATTTTGACATTTTTGTTACTACAAAAAACAGAGATGAACAACATCATCTATGTATTTACAAATACAAATGGAACTATACACATTGAGCAAATTAGTAGCAGTAAAATTGCCAAATTATCCTATGAAATGTTTCATCAAGTTCTATAGTAATAGCCTTGGCTGTTGTGGTTTAGTGGATTGAGCACCAGCTTGAGAACCACAGGGTCACCAGTTCAATTCTGAGTCAGGGCACAAGCCTAGGTTGTGGGCCAGGTGCCCAGTAGGGGGCATGTGAGAGGCAACCATACATTGATATTTCTCTCATTCTCTTTCCCCCTCCCTTCCCCTCTCTATAAAATCAAAATAAATAGAATCTTAAAAGGATGCCTATCTCCAATCTCACAAGCACTGGAACAGGCAATACAAATAGAACTTTATTATTGTTTGGATTTTGAAATTCATTCATTAAAAGCAGAGTTGATTATATAAATATTTCATGGCTTTTCTATTTTTTCTGGGAACTATTTATAAAATTAATCCTTTGAAGTGACTTTTTCAGAAAAGTTTTGGGAAAATATGCACACTGATTTTTCTTCCCTGTTTTTATTTTTTCAAATATAATACATGTGATAGCTAAGAGAAATCTCTATACCGCTTTTCCATCACATTTTTGTTTATCATGCTTTAAGTTTGTAGTTTGATTTATCTTTAGACTTTTAAAAGACAGAAACATGAAGAAGTGTTTAACCAAGAAAAAGAAAGCCAGAGGTAACAATAATTTTAAATTGTATGTAATCATTGAACAACAATAAAATAATTTAAAAATTGAAAAAAAATTGTATGTAATCATGAAGTAAGATATGATTTTACTGTATTTTACTAATATTAATTACAAACCCATTTGTTTAAAAGATGATATAATTTTAGTAGGCAATTTCCATGCCTTAACTATTAAGCAATTTTGTTTATGATTTTTCTCCCTTGGCTTTTGGATAAACTATTTTTCTGTGACATACCATGTCATACATATCTCATAGGTACCGCAAATATACATATCATGGTATATATGATATGACATGCTTTTGAGTTTATAAAAAAGCTGGTATAGACACAATAGTCAGCAAAATTTTTCAATAAATATGATTCATATGAATAGCTAGAACATTGGAAAAATAGAGGTTTTGACATTTTTCAAGTAGTTATATATTTTTTTAGTCTGAATTATCTGTCCTGATCACTTGAAAGAAGTTTACAGTGATTTTTTAATCATTCAGAAACTTCTGAGCCTAAGAATATAAAACAGAAATACTCCTCAAATAAATTCATTTTTAATTGTTTTTTTTTTTACTTAAAGTAATTTAATTGACTTATGGAATGATTTGAGAATCTGTGAATAAATAGAAATCATTTTTACTGATATATTTTCCAATAAAGGATAAAAGTCTATCACTGTATTAATGAAAAAAATCACAGTTACAGTAGCTCAGTACAGGATTTAAGCTTAAAAAGATCCCTTGTTCTTCTTCAAAGAAAGCCAAGATAGAAAAAATCAAAACAAATATTCTAGAATGCACTCTCACTGATTTTGCTTTGATGGTAAGAAAGTGTATTATTCAGCATCTTTAAAGTGATGAAAAAATATGTTAACTTCCATTTCTATATCTAAGGACAATATTTATTTCTCAAGAATAAAGTGAAGTGTTCATAAGTACCCAACTAGTTGCTCATCAGTGAATGAATAATTAGATGAAATATGGTCAAATAAAACATACAATGGTTAAATAAGATGCACAACAGTTAAAATGTTATATATAATATACTATGTGTAACAATAGTTTAAAATGTTTCATACACATGCATATGCACACGATGGAATGTTATTTAGCCACAAAAACAAAAAAAAATGTGCCATATAATGATAATATGGGTAGTTTGAGTGCATTATGCTAAATGAAATGTCAGAAAAAGAAAGACAAATACTATATGACCTCACTTATATGTGGAGTCTAACAAAAAAGAAATTCATAGAAACAAAAACAAATTCGGTGTCGCTAGAGTTGGGGGGATTAGGAGGTAGGGTAATTGGGTGAAGGTCATCAAAAGGTGCCAACTTCCAGTTGTAAGTCTGGGATGCAAGGCACTAGTCAATGTAGCAACTAGAGTTAACAATACTGTATTGTGTATTTGAAAATTGCTAAGGAAATACATCTCAGAACTTCTTATCGTAAGAAAAACTATATAACTGTGCGTGGATGGTTGTTAACTAAGCATATTGTGGTAGTCATTTTACAATATGTACATATGTGAAATCATTAGATTGTACACTTTAAACATACAATGTTGTATGTCAATTATATCTCAACACAGTAGGAAAAAACTATAACACAGTAGAAAAAGACTATGTCAGTGTGGTTTTGGTGTATGTATAGATACATAGATAAATAGAATGGAATAGAGAATTCAAAAACAGATCCACACTTAGGTGGTCAATTGATTGTTTTTAAAGGTAAGTAAGTTAAATTAATAAAAGATTAGTCTCTTCAACTGGGTGTTAGAGTAACTGGATATCTTTATAGAAAGAAAAAATGGACCTCATCTCTACCAATCATAATCAAATACAAAAATTATATATGCTATATATAATTTATGTATAATTATTTGTATATAAATATGAAAATTAACTAAAGTTGATATAGGTTTAAACCAAATATATAAAACTTTCAGAAAAGCTTTTGTAACATTAGGTTGAACAAAGACTATTTTTATGCAGACAAAATGCATAACCTATGAAAGAAATTTGATGAAATAAAGTTTTTGAAATTAAACTCTTACTCTTTGAAAGACAAAGTTATGAAACAGAAAGAAAATTACCGTATTTTAAAAATCAGGAAATTCCAAAAGTACTAAAGGACATGAGTTTTAGAGAAACGAAAGAATGTTTACTGCAAACGTGTCTCACTGAGAACTTGTATCACTGGCGATGGAGGTCAGGCGTCTGTGCACACGACAAGCTGGACGTGTCAGTACCTTTTAGAAGTAGTCCTTAACCATGGCCTAGTGTGCGGTTAATTGAGAAACGTATCCGCTTTGTACTTCTTGGTTACAACAACTAGGACATATTTTCTCTACTTTTCTCAGAAATTCTCCTGTGTGCTCTAGCTCCGGTTGCCGGCAGCGATAACTGAACTGGAAATAAACCCTCTAGTGACTTCCTCCTTTCTTTGGTGTCACTTGCCCAAACCACAGGCTGTCTTTCCAGAGATAACCATTCAGCTTGTTTGCATATAAATCCTAAGTGACCTTTTTTCACACATGATCTAAGCCGTTGGGTTGGAGGTTAATGGGTAGCCATTTCTGAACTTCTTCCTTTGGGGAAATTGAAATGAAGAGCACTGAATTGGGACTGCCTTTGATAAGCTCTATCATCATAGGCCTCGCACCTTTCATCTACTTCTCCCATTAAATTCTATGAAAAGAATCTATTAGCGAGGAGCTAAGGTTTACAATAGCATTATTTTATTAGCTCTGACATGCAATCAAGGGCATGGTGTAGGAAGGAGAGAGGATTAGTCAGTGGGGGAATGGTGGGAAGAGGAAGAGCAGGTTATCCAAACTTTTATTCTTACTACTAAGATATATTCTTTGCAAAAGAAATACTATATTACACAGTAGTTACTATCCAAGGCAACTGTAATATTTAATAAAGGGAATTTCTTGTAAAAAAACAAAAAATTATTTTGGACCATAACCAGTAATGGCCTCCAAATGGACGGTCACATATTACGTTAACATACACAATCATAGTACAGCGTCTGTGCTTTCAGAGGTGCTGTAAGCCCAGTTGTTGCACATGCTTTTAGCATCTCCCTTATGTCACATTAGGCAGCCTTTTTTAAAAAAGATCTTCCTGGTGCTACGCAATGCATCTCCTTCACTTTAAGTTTCTAGGAGATATGCTTCAGGCGTTTACCTTGACTTCTTTCAAATAATGTTTCAGTATATGTTTATTTTAGGTCAAACTTCTTTGAGTTTAGTATTCCCACTCAGTATCTAATTATAACTGAAAGTCCCCTCAGACCTACCAATACTTCTTATTTATTCACTATAAAATTAATGTAATATCTAGTGTATCCAATCATGTAGTTCTGTTCCTTTGTAAATCAAACATGCAAACACAATGAATAAATAAGCAGTCAGGTAGTAGATTCATGGCAATAAAAGGGGTGTAGAACATTTGTTCAGCTTGACAGGCACAAACATTTCTCTACTGATGATTTATATAAATGTCCAAGGTGTATGCACTTCACTGAGGAAAAATTTTGCCAAAACCATAAAGTGCAAGGGAAAGTGTGTGTTATTAGAAGGTCTGATGTTACATATAAGTTATAACATGAATATTTCAGAGTGACTTTGATAGTCCTACAACTGCAGTTTCTCAAAAAGAGAACCGAGGATAGTCTCTGTTATTATTTAAATACAAGTCCAGTCCAAGGTTGCGATATATTATTTTTATAATTTTCTAGTTTTAGAGATTTAAGTTGAAATATTTCTAAGCCTATCAAATTTCTAAAACCACAGTATAAAGCTTACAGAAATCCATGATATAGGGAAAAAACATATATAATCAGGTACATTGATCACATTCAGGGAAGAGGAAGATTATATTTTCAATACAAAGACTTCTGAAAGGAAATACCCTTCAATAATTGAAGTACTCTTCAATAAAAGTACTAAAAGCACTGAAGAAAAAAATATCGTTTATCAAATGAATGCTTTAATTTGTATTGCTAATAGGATGTCTGGTTTCTATAAAACTAGGAATAAAAAGATTCTTTTAAACATGAAAACAAAGAAAAGTGCACTTTGGTGTGTATTATCTGTGGTTCTGTGGAAAGCACAGCCTGAGCTGAGGGCCTGCAAATCTGAGAGTAGGACACAGAATTGAGGGCAAGGAGGAGAGTGAAACAAGAAAGGAGAGAAGGACAACACTGGGAAGTTGTGTTAAGTTGGTTCCACTGAAACCCCTTCTCCCCACTGTCCCTTCCCCGCTCCCCTCTGGGTATTGTTAGATTGTTCTTAACTTCAGTGTCTCTGGTTATATTTTGTTTGTTTTTTTCTTCTGTTGATTATGTTCCAGTTAAAGGTGAGACCATACGGTATTTCAGGAACTACTATAAAGGACACATGGACAAAACCAAGGGGAGTGTGGAAACAGGGAAGGAAGTTGGGTTTGGTGGGGGTGGGGTAGAGGGGTGGGGAGAAAATGCAGACAACTGTAATTGAACAACAATAAAATAATTAAAAAAAATGTTGGTTCCACTGAGAGCAGCTGATTTTCTTTAAGTCATTATGAGGAATCTTTGAGTACCTCTCAAAAGCCTTTGCCCTTTAAGGCAAAAGATGGAGCCTTTTATCCATTGGCTTCAGTCCCTCCAAAATCAACTGTGGCCCCAAGGACCTCAAATCTCCCATACTTCTGGGTTGTGTACACCTCTGCGATGTGCATACTTCCTCTCTTCTAGGGTAATCTACGTTTGTCTGTGGCTGTAGTGGTTTAGAATAGTGGGAATTAAATATGACGTTTCCTTCACACTTCCTTTCCTCCTTTTTTCTTGGCCTTCTTCTGTGGTCATGAGACAGGGAGAAAGTGTAAGAAAAAAAACAAACAAACCAGTGTGTCTATCCATTTAATTGAATCAAGTTGCAAAATCCTCCTTGGCTGATTCATGCCTATGGGCTAAATATGGGCATAAAAAAAGGCTTATTCCTGTACAATCACCTAGATACTGGTTTTCCCTTGTGATATCTGGCAAACACTTCAGCTGACCCACACCTATCAGTATGCACACAACAGCTCTGTACAATCCACACACCCATACTAATGTTGTTTGAACAAGCTGGATGTCCCCAAGCTGAACAAGCTGGATCTTCAGTTAGTTCTTCAACACTAGAACCCATTATTATCTGTCACTCTCGGATCTGGAGAAGGGCTGGGGTCAGAAGATGGCAATTCTATTCTTTTTCTGCATGGAAGTTCTCAGTCTTGGCAATCTCTTACCAAGATTGAAAGGGTTATAGAAATGCATGTTGCATTATGCTACCCAAATCACCCTCAGGAATGAGGGGCTTATTCCCATAGCTGCTGTATTTCTTGCTGCAGAAAGGCCTCTTGTTTTCAGCTTTGTTAGGAATCCTCTGGTGAATCCCTTGCTCAATGTTGGGTCTCCTCCAGGAGCAGCCTACATTCAGTAACTCTGCAATATAGAGGTCTGGTCCTTCCGCTCAACTCAGGTAAACACTGAAGATTCATCCAATGCTAGAGCTCTACAGAATCTGACCTCAGGAAAATAGCAAAGGACCCTGCACTCTTGATAGAGAAGGGGAGGGAGTGGGGGTAATATTCTTTCTGGGGTGGAGGTCGAGTAGGGGCTAGTGAACTTACTGCCAGTTCTGTATATCGTAAGAAGTCTTACAAAGCAGAGATTGTTTCTCATCTCTAGCATCTTTCTGAACACAGAACTGGGGAGTAATTTTCTCCTTTTGTCATCAGCTTATGGTTATTTCCTGCTACTCGTTAACAGGTAAACTTCTCTCGACATCTGGTTACATTTGGCATTGGCTCTCTTATGCAAGTTTAAGTTTTATCTGGTTTTCTTCTTCAGGACAGCAAAAAATATTCACAAATTATAATTAAGACTACAGTAGCTAATGTTTTATATGTAT
Organism: Desmodus rotundus; assembly: GCF_022682495.2. NCBI lineage: Eukaryota > Metazoa > Chordata > Mammalia > Chiroptera > Phyllostomidae > Desmodus > Desmodus rotundus. The sequence goes on along the minus strand of NC_071388.1, from coordinate 176,478,780 downwards.
ATACAACACATAATATATTTAAATGTGTTTATGTATTTACTAATATTTATTATCAACACGATTGAATGTTTTAACTTTCCCTAAGCTTAACACTAAATCAATTTGTCGCATTTTCTTTAGTGAACAAACAAAATACACTATTGCTTAAGAGATCATTCAGATTTTCATTATAATACATTACTGCTCTTTGGCTTGTATGTTTAATATTACACTGCTTTGTCTTCATTTACCCTTCAATTACTGAGGTGAAAATTCTGACCTAGACATACTAATTACTTGGCTTATTAGCTTCACATTATATCGGTAATGGGGTGATAGCGAGCATAATTACTAGGACTTGAAAAATTATGCTTTGCTTTTCTATCATGAACTCTGAGATATTCTCAATTTTTTACAACTCTTTTAAGGTTGCTAAATAGAATTTTCATGTTTAACTTTTAAGACAAAAAGCTTTAAGAATATTTTTTCAAGTGAACTTTTAATATTAAAATAAAATCTATACAGAATAATAACAGTAAGGCAACTGGAATTTTAATATCTTTCATTTCTTCCACTCTAAATGATTATTTTGTGTGGATTAGATTTTCTTATTTGACAATTTTTGTATTAAGCTGACTAATTTTTTAAGTTGTTATAAACCCAACTTATTTTAGAAAATAATTCCTAATTCTTGTACCTTAAAAGCCACATATAAAACAATCAGAAAGTGATCCACTAGGAACGTGCTACCAATTGATTTGTAGAATTGACTCACATATGGCTAGTCTCATGTTCAGCGGCAAACCACGTGTGCCCTTCCTGAATCTGCGTGCTTGCTTACTTGAAGGGGATGGGATACGGGGTAAAAGTAAACATCTATGCCCTTCTAGAAACACCAGTACGTTCCTCCATTTTTCGGAGATAATGGAATCATAAATAATAGATAGAAATTTACTGAAAATAAATAATTAACTATTTATACTATGTAAGACTGTTATAATGTTTATTAGCTTCTTAAAGAAAAGTTGAGAAAAAGTCAAGGATTTTATTTTTCTAATTAATTGTTATGTTCAAATCTCCCTAGGGATAGTTATAATTTTTGTTTATTAGAACAGGGTTTCATGCATTTTTGCAGTCATTCTTAGCTTCATCGAGGTTAAGTAGAGTAATTTTAACTATGTGAAAAGTTGACTCTGGATTTGTTCATTTTAGAAGTCATACATTCACAAATTTGATGTCAGAGCTTTGTGAACAAAAGGATAGTTATTTAAAAAAATAATGGACTATATTATTATTTGAACAGTATATTCCACTTTATGACTTTTTGTAGAGGAACAAAATAATGAAATTCCTAAATTCCTTCAGATCCAAAGGCAAAGAAAGACATTCTGTAGGTCTATGTCGTGAATAATGTGTCTCTGGGTTATGTTTATTCAGATAAAATCAAAGAGTAACTAAAGCATTTGAGGGGGATGCTTCAGTGTTAAATAGAGAAGTATTCATTCGCTAGAGAAAGTGAGACATTTCCTTCCCAGAGAGGTTTATATCTTAAAAGACAAAGCAGAGTGCTATGAAGGAAAAATTGAAATTTCAAGGGCATGGTAGATGAAAGTAGAACAGAAATGGATACGCACCCAGTGTTATATTCTTAAAGATGGTGACAGAAGAAGGTGGAATGTTTGGTTGTTGCTAGATCAGGACTAGTGTCTGGTCCTAAGCTGTGAAACGAAACAAAATATCAGAGAGCAGGTAGGTGCCTTGACTGCAATAGAGTGAACTAGATCAAATTCTCTTAAGGTTGAACAAAAAACTTCTTTCTCAAGGAGCAATTAGGTAACAATCCCCAATTAGGTCAGTAGAACTAACTGGGTAACAATCGTGTGATCATCAACCAACAGATACCAATTTCAGCCTAAGGACCAGACACGGTTGCTCAGGGAGATGCTCTGAGTGAGAAGAGCAGAGTTTGCAGACCGGTCCTAAAATCTGGGGGAAGTTTACTGTTTGAGGCACAGGTTTAAATGTTTCACTTTCATTCCTCTGATACAATGACCCTATGAGATGGGTACTACTATCATGCTATTTTTTTAAATCCTCACCTGAAGATATGTTTTTATTGATTTTAGAGAGAGAAAAAGGAGAGAGAGAGAAAGAGAGAGAGAGAGACATCATTCTGTTGTTTTCTATACACCGTATCCTGATCAGGGATTGAACCCACAACATTTTGGTGTTTGGGATGATGCTCCAACTAACTGAGCCACCCAGCCAGGGTTACTATTGTATTGTTTTATAGAGAAATTTAGCAAGTTTCCCAAGTTCACATTGGTAACAAACTTTCAGACTTGCGCATCAGAGTAAGCCAGTCTGACTCTAGAGCACACAGATTCCTACTTCATTATTCTTGAGAAGGACCTTAAGCAGAAGTTTGCTGAATGCTAATGTTTTTAAATTGAAAGGACATGTAATGACTTGATATATGTTGAAGACATAGCATTAAAATCAATTTGTGCAAATTCAAAAGGCAAGTATTATGGGCTCAAAATAGTCTTCTGATAATCAAATTACAAGGATCTGAGATTAAATTATTCTGTTTATGTATTATATAAATAACATTTTTGTGTTAACTTTTCTACATTTTTCTACATTTTACACATGCCAATTTTTTTTGTGAGAATTGTGGATGAAGCTGTAAGATTGCATTATGTAGCAAGATTCAGCAGGAGTGTAAGCCTGTTCATTAAAGCAGTTCTAGGAATTTTAGAAATTAAACAAAAAGGTGGTTATACTGGAATTTTATTATAAAAACTAAGTCTCATGCCCTACATTCTTATTGAAAGGGGCATCTCATGTCTATACAAAGGTGGGATGCCAGAATTTAAGGCTCATCCAGGACTTTCTCCAAACAATGACTTTATATCTGCACAACTACCCAAAATTAAATGGGCCTCCAAAAACCATATAGAGATTATTTTAACTTAACATTTATAAAGGCATTATAGTAATTAAAGCTAGCATGTTTATCCATTTTTATGTTATTTTTGCCTTGAATTTACTGTATAAATGCGCACTGCATTTGTCATAGAAGTGACCTGAACTTAATGCCAAATAACCATCTTTCCCCTCCTTATACTATGTATTCTAACCTATCATTGCCTGTCAAAGTAGTTGTCAGGAACTATATAAATATTCAAATACATAGAATTATGAATATTTATGTGCTAAAGTTGCATTTATTTTTACATGCCTTATAAATAAATAGGCAAAGACTTACCTGCAAAAGGGAACAATTTAGTAATATTAGATGGTCTATGAATAAATTCATCTATGTGTGTGTGATATGGATTCCAAATTAATTCAAAACATAATACTGAATATTTTTATCATGAAAAACTACCTAATTATATTTTAAAATCTAAATTAAAAAAATTTATTGTTATTCAATTACAGTTGTCTGCATTTTCTCCCCATCCCTCCACCCCACCCCAGACAAACCCACCTCCCTCCCCCACCTCCACCCTCCCCCTTGATTTTGTTCATGTGTCCTTTATAGTAGTTCCTGTAAACCCTTTCCCTGACTATCCCCTCCCCACTCCCCTCTGGCTATTGTTAGATTGTTCTTAACTTCAATGTCTCTGGTTATATTTTGTTTGTTTTTTTCTTCTGTTGATTATGTTCCAGTTAAAGGTGAGATCATATGGTATTTGACACTCACCGCCTGGCTTATTTCACTTAGCATAATGCTCTCCAGTTCCATCCATGCTGTAGCAAAGGGTATAAGCTCTTTCTTTCTCTCTGCTGTGTAGAATTCCATTGTGTAAGTGTACCATAGTTTTTTGACTGGTGCAGCCACTGTGGAAAACAGTATGGAATTTCCTCAGAAAACTAAAAATGGAACTCCTTTGACCCAGCAATTCCACTGCTTGGATTATACTCTAAGATCCCTGAAACACCAATCCAAAAGAACCTATGCACCCCAATGTTCATAGCAGCACAATTTACAATAGCCAAGTACTGGAAGCAACCTAAGTGCCCATGAGCAAATCAGTGGATTAAAATTTAAATCTAACAGTGAATTTGATTAAATGAACAGAAAATGGACATTTTAAAATTTATCTTCATGATTTAAGAGAGTACTGCTTGCATTTTTGAAATTAATATAAAAAATTAAATGTTTTGTGTTTTTGTTTTCTTTTATACATATAGTTAAACAGTACTTGGACATATAACCAAATAAATGGAGGTAAGAAGGTAAGGGAATAGCACTTATGTGCAAAGACGTGTGAATCATCATTCCTGTGCTCTCTATTCTAGATAAATTGTCAGATGACACATTCTCTTGTCATGTCATTTGAGTAGAAGATGTTGATGATGATGGCCAATTCTCTAATGCCATTTCTGTGGGGGTGACAAAGATTGGTAAAAAACTAACGTATTTTTAGTAGGAAATTTTAACTTCATTTCTATTAGGATCTTGGCACTCCTTTGGCACAATATATAAAAAATTTTGGCCAAGTGTTGGAAGCAAGCTAAGTGCCCATCAAAAAATGACTGGATCAAAAAATATGGTACACTTACATAATGGAATACTACACAGCAGAAAGAAAGAAGGAGCTCCTACCCTTTGTGACAGCATGGATGGAAATGGAGATTATTATGCTAAGTGAAATAAGCCAGGCTGTGAAAGACAAACACCATATGATCTCACCTATAAGTGGAACCTAATCAACAAAGCAAACAAGCAAGCAAAATAGAACCAGAGACATTGAAATAAAGAACAATCTGACAGTAACCAGAGGGGAGGTGGAAGGGGATAATGGGGGAAAAAGGGAAAGGGCCATCAAGGAACATGTATAAAGGACACATGGACAATGCCAAAGGAGGGTAAGATTGAAGGTGGGAGGTAGGGGTGGCTGGGGTAGGGGGAATGGTGGGGAGGGAAATGGAGACAACCATACTTGAACAACAACAAAAAAAGAAGAGAAAAAAATTGAGTCACTAATTTAAAAGAAAACAAAAATCAATTTGATTTCAGTAACCTAGGATCATCTATTTTCCTTAATAGGTTTGAGTATGAGATGGGAACCAGTCAAGATAACTCAAGTGTTACTCAAAGTTATCATGAAAACTCATGTAGGACATAAATTACTGTGCTCTATACTTTACAATTCAACCTTAATCTGCTTTCAGTCTCATCTGAATGCAAACCACCCACATTATATGACATGGATGGGGCTTGGGGGAAGGACTAATAGGGGATGACAGGACAAACCTTGACATATCTAGACATGGAAATATACATCATTTTTCCAGGGCAGTGCCTTCCTATAACTTCCTTGATATTCTTTGGGTCTTACAGCAGCAATCTATAAACTCTATCAGATTTTATTAGACAGCTCAGCAAGTGTTTTCTCCCTCTGTGCTAATCATTAATCAATTTTCAAATTATATACAAAACTATATAAATATTAGTTGATTTTTTACATAGATAAGTATTTGCGGTTTTGAACATTAGACAAAGATATTTAGGAAGGACATTCCAACAGTACAGAAACAATGTCCAATGTCCAATCTCTGATGTTTTAAGAGAATATCCCCTAACTTTTGTGAAAATAACATGAGCACTAGAGTTTGTAAGCACAATTTTCATCACCAATGGGACTCCTAAAGTTAAAAATATTAATTTTTTGGAATTTTAATTTTTATTGTTTTCAGAAAATAATCTACAAACTTCAATAGATTTTCAAAGGGCATATGAACCACAAAAATTAAGAAACACTAATTAAGATGATGTTCACAACTACATGAACATATGTGGAAAACTAATTTGAAGGCTATTGGTAAAAATTCTACTCTCCAGCCAGCACATTTCCGTTGTCTAGTTTACTGCACATAGTTTAGAATTTGATCAACAGCAATTTATTTCAAATTAATTAAGATGATATGACTTTTACTACAGCATGTAGAATGCCTGCTCAAAACATTTTACTTTGATGATTATACAACCATTCATAGTGGAAAGTAAGAAAACTACCTGTATTTTTATGCTTGCCTAACATTTAGTCCAGAAAACCATTTTGTAAAAGCTGATGAGGTGTCCCGGTAATGATTGTGATGCATTGTATTGCCCAGCTAGTGCCAACATTGCTTCTGAAGGAAACTGCAATTCCTGGTACGAAATAACTAACTTAAATTGAACTTCTTGAAGAGTCAGTCTGCTCGTTGGAAACTGTTTGTTTCCTGTGACTTAAATGGTGTCCTTACAGACAATAAACCACAGGATGTGGACGGTCTTCCCAAAGTGATTGAGAGGGTCACGGAAACCATGTATGAGATAAACGCATCAACTTAAGAAAATGCTTTTCCTTGAGAAATCTGCAACATTTCAAAGTACACATTTTACTTTAGAGCTTAGAGTTACAAAAGTTGCACAAAATGCCTATAATGTATTAATAATGGATTATGCTACACAATATATTTTGAGTGAACAAAATACATTTTTTCAGACATGGAAACTTTTGGATTTATGAGGGTGATCTGTATCAAATATAAGCTAGTATAGTAATGATTCAATTGTATTCTTGGGATTCTTATAACATATGCTAAAATGTCTTATGAAAAAATAATATTCCCAGGTAAACAAGTTGATAAAACTATGATAAACAAAATTAATTAGATAAGCTTTTTGGTCTTTAAAATAATTGTATATATTTTATATACTATATATGTGTTATATGTTATGCATTATATACACAGTTATTATTATAGACAGTGTTGTTTACATATGCAGAATTTCTAACAATGCAGAAACAATTTCTGTTTTCTGATAGTTTAAGAGAATAGCTCCTAATTTGGATGAAAACCACAATAATAATTGAGGACTGGAGCACAATTTCCAGCATCTACCAGCCTCCTAAATTATAAGAGACCATTCTGTATGGTGTGGGCCCAGGTCCCATTCGGAAAGGCCAGTGGAAAGCGAGGTCCACACACAGGACCCACGTCCATGGATAGGTTGTCCCGTGGGGAATCAGGCCTGCATTGTACCTAGGCTGCTTTGAGACTTGCTTTTTACTAAAACTCTCTCACCCTGAATTGAGGCAGCAAACGGTTTACTGCATATCTTTAACATAACATCCTAAAATCTATGCTAAACATTCCAAGGACAAGAGCAACCAGTTCAACCACTTTTCCCTTTACATTTGCAAATATCCTTCCTTTTCCCTTTAAATTAGCAACATCCTCTCCTTTGTTTTCTGTAAAAGGTAACCACCTAAAGGGAACCTGTGCATAGTAAATGAGGACCATCCTCAATGTAATGTGCACAGAAAAGCAATAAAAGCCTGTCAAGGCAAGGGTCTGGACGTTCTCCTTTCGAGAGAGTGGCCGTGCTGTCCCTTTTCCTCCACAGAACTCGGTAGTCTGTGTGAATTTGTCCACTGATGCCACAACATACAGATCCTGAGGGCCAGGATACGCATCACTCTAAGTGTATTTTTAAAATAAATTTCCTTATTTATTTTTTTGGGGGGAAACGATTAAGAGATTTCATCTTTGTAACTAAGTTATCTTTTCTCACAGTGCTTATTATCACTTACTACAACCAGGTGACCTTTAGACCTTATTTGTGAACTCTTACTTGCACCCAAAAGATGTTTTAGACACTTTTTAAAAAAGATTTTATTTATTTTTAGAGAGAAGGGAAAGGAGGGAGAAAGAGAAACATCAATTGGTTGGCTGTGGCAAGGTCCGAAATGAGGACCTGGCCCACAACTCAGGCACATCCCCTGACTAGGAATTGAACTGATGATCTTTTGGTCTGCAGGCCAGTGCTCAATCCACTGAGCCACACCAACCAGGGCTACATTTTGTTGTTGCAGGAAGTGATTACTTAGAAGCATGGGGATGGACATTACACACTTGATCTAACCCAGTATCTTCTCATCATTTACCTGCTGAGAGATAAAGTTATAAAATAATTAGCGAGACTGCAACAGTTTAATTTAGGGAAAGTATAATTTTGAAATTATAATTGATTTATAAACCAATCATTAAAATGACAATCAGTAATAAAATGAGTGGGCAAGAAGGAATATCTTTTGATATTGAGATTATCACTGTCCAATATTATGAACTGTGACAAGGCTGTACAATAATATTATTTTAGAGACCAAGAAACAAAGAGATATCTGAATAGTCATTAAACCTAGCAGGGAATTAAGGAAACCTGCCCAAGGAAAAAGATAATGAGAAATAAATATGAACTGTGTATAAATAGTGTTGTTAATTATCATTTTAATAAGTAGAGCATGATAGCTTATATTTAAATGTATGGTGACATCTTTCTTGAGAGTCTATTAGTCATTATTTTGGACCGAAGTCAAATTAATATTACCTATTGAACAAGTGATGTGGTAGTCAGAAAAGTGTGCATATCATTAGCTTAAGTAGATTTTAAATAATTAACTACTTGTGCATATTAATAAACGATACTTCTCACCTTCAGAAGTGGAGAAGAACTACATATAAGAATGATGACAGGTGTTTTGTTAAGAGTCTTAAGGGTATCCTGGAAATTCAACCTGAGATTACTTTCATCAAAATAACCTATTTAGTTAAATAGTTTATCATCTAGAAAATTAGATCTGAGACTTCCCTGTTAATCCTAGCATCACTAAGACCATGTACTAAGATACTATTCAATTTTTTTTTTTGATAAGTTGGTCTGCCACTTCAGACCTGGTATATAATTCAGACTGAGTACAGCAGTCAACAATAATAGAAGTCACTGAAATTTAAATAGTGACTTGAGAATTTGAGATGTTAGCTTACATTTGTACACCTGGCATCCTCGAACAATAGTCAAGCAATGAAAATACATAAGGAATTGAAAACAGTAATCAAAAGAGAATAAGACTGATAAAAATGACTTATGACTCAAGTTAATGAAAAAAATTAGACTTATTTTTTAAAGTAGTAAAATCCATTCTTGAAGTTATACTATTCATCGTAAAACTGAATAAAACAATTTCAGAGTCAAATGTATTTGTTAAGCTTCAATAAGTCTGAAATTTGATAAAATAAAAAGTTTTCTGGCAAAAACAAAACAGACTATAATAGAGCAAGCATTAATGCCACTGTATTTACACTTGATAAGTTGCCAGGGATATACCTCAATCTTCTTTAAATTTTAGTTTTTATAGCATATTAAATATTGAAATGTTTGTTAAGAGTTGGAGGGATTGAGCAAAACAAAAGGGAAAAAAGAGAGAAAGAACTCATGGACATGGACAACAGTGTGGTGATTGTGGGGGACAGGGTAGTGTGTGGAGGTGGAAGAGGGTGTGGGGGGATAAATGGTGATGGAAAAAAGTAAAATAAAAAAGTAAAATGAAAGTACATATAAGTATGAAATACTTGAAAATTACTTAAGGCTAGATTACATTTTTTTATTTTTGAAAGGTATAGTATAGATAACATTATCTTTTTTTAAATATTGCTTAAACTCTACTACTTTTTGGTTTTTTAAACATCCAGGTGGTGCATCTCATGTCAGATGATGTCATTCGAGGAAATGCTTTCCTAAGTTAATCATTATAACAACTGGACTTAAGGTAAATGCTGCTTACAAAAGATAACCATTGCTATATTGAAAGTGGCTGTGTAAATTTATAAATACCACAGACTAGTTGTGAGGACACCATGAAATGTAGTCATTGAAGAAATTGAAACTAAGAGAAATTGGGTTGCCCTTTGAATTTACTCATAAAATAACTTGTGATAATATTATTCAAAGTCTTCTTAAAAGAGAGAGAGTAGTTGAAACGGAAGAAAACTTGATGTAAATATACAAATAATGTGTTGACTACAAGTGTGCATTCATAAGGAATAACCAAAAGATGATAATTCATAGAGGGCATTTTGGTAGCGCTTCTTTGATTTATAAGTTGTAAGTAACAAAGTTATTTCAAAAGCATGGAGGAGACGGTTTGGTTTAAAGGCCTTAGCTGTGAGGGCAAACTGACTTCTCTTCTCTCTGCAATGACTTCATGCTCCATTCTAACAAATACAACTCCCACTCTTCGTCCTTTCTGCTTACTTTGACACAGAAACTGTTTTATTTTCCTTATAATTTCAATTTCAAAAAGTAATGACATTATTTTACTCCTATTCAAAATCCCGAAAGGGAAAACTGTTTGACTACTTTATTGTTTTGAACCACGACACACACCGCTGTCAGACGTGGCTGGCCAGTGCAGGGATGTTATTTGGAGTCAGGTGCTCACTTTTAGACCAAAATTTCTGAGGCCCCTGGTGGGTGCAGAAACATAACCATTTGACAACGGGTGATGTGGACAAGGCAGATCCTTAAGAGCTATAAAGGCGTCATAGACAGAGATAACATTTTCAGTTCAGTTTTCATCCATGCCCTGTGCAACGGAGAGCGCAGTCTGAGATCTTGTCTCTCTGATCCAAAAGGCAAGAATGGTTCATGGATTTGGAAGTCTGACTCGGTCTTCCTTAGTGTCATGTCATTGAGGCTATAAAACTTAAAACTGATTCTTTTCATTCACACTTCATGCTACTTCTTCAAAATTCTGATTTTAATGTGTGTTCCCATTTAGCTTATCTACGGGGAGAAAATATATTGAAAAGGGAATATGCTGGTCTGGTTTACTGGGCATATGTATCAATTTATATATATATATTTATTTATTATATATAATAAAACTCTTTTATATAATGTTTATTGTTTTGAATCAATGTTCTTAGTACTCTGTCAACTTCAAGAATCTCATAAATTCAGTCTCTGAGCCAGCAAACTGAGCGCCAGGTACTGCAATGAGACAAAGTCACAAAGATAAATGCCAAGGGAAGAGATCTTTTGACAGCCAGGTAGCAAGCTGACCTTCCCTCCTGAGTGACTTTCTTTCAAATGTCTATCAATCACACTTTCCCCGATTTGTTTTTATCGATGTTGATTATACAGACTACACATACATTTCCCAATGCACACAAATTCACACTCATAAATAAATAGAAAAACATTCACTTTGAGGTTTTGTTCTTTATTGCATAAATTAAATTTCAGAAAAAAATATTTATTTTTATAGAAGTTTTATAAAAATATTTATTTTAAAACAAAAAAAGAATAAGTTCAGCTTCTAGGTCATTTATCATTTGCTATGAAGCACACAATCAAACTGACTCATGTCTCTTGCTGTACGATGTTTTGCTATCACTTGGGTGATTCTTCTGAATATTGCACTAATTACTTCTGAAAAATATAATATTTGTTGTAATATTATTGGCAACTTTTTGACCAAGAAAAGCTGGTGTATCTGCTTTTTTTGTGCAATGATATTAAAAATGATATTATCTAATTTGTAATTAGAGTTCTGTCAATGTTATACACCCGGCTGAATTTCTACTGTTAATAGTAGTTAAATCATGTGGAATTGTAAATGTCCAAATTTTATGATGGCAATCTTAAAGTGGCAATTGCATATGATTCAATCTAATAATTCCAAAATGTTATATTTGGTAGGAGAGCATTGTTGGGTCTTCTCACTGGATTGCACTGTGTTTCTTTATGGAAAAATACATTTTAATTAATTGCTTCTCCCAGTTTCTCTGAGGACTGCTTTACATTTCCAACCCTACAGCACCGTGGTTAAGAATATTAAATCTGTAATGAGAACCAGTGCCAAGTCCTACTTATACAACCCAATATCGGTGTGACAAGCTCTCTAAGCCTCAGTTTCCTTACCACAGAATCAGGAGAGTAACTGTGTGAAGGTATAGGACAGTGATGAGGGCCAAATGTGATCACTTTGTAATCACCTACCTTGTATTGAGTAATACTAATTTTACCTAACTGTTCTTTTCTGCTTATTTCTCTTTTTGCGGTGTTGAGAACATTTATGTTCTACTCTCAACAAATTTCAATTATAAATACGTTTCCAACTGCAGCCACTATGTTATGCATTTGATCCTCAGACCTCACTCATCTTAGAGTTGAAAGTTTGTGCCATTCTACCAACGTCTTCTCCCCATTTCCCCCTCCTTTCGGCTCCGGGCAATTACTTTCCTACTCTCTGCTTCTATGAGTTTGACTTTTTTAAAGATTCTATATATAAGTGAGATTATATGGTATTTGTTTTTCCCTGTCTGGCTTATTTTGCTAAACATAATGCCTTCAAGGTGTATTTATTCTGTTTTAAATGAATTTCATTATTTCTCATGGCTGGATAATATTTCATCGTATGTGTGAACATATATATATATATACGTATATATATATATACACACACACATATATCACATCTTTGTTATTATGTTATGTATTATATATAACTCTATAGAATGTAGAAAAGAAAAACGTCTTTATTATTATATTATTGTACATCTTATTTGTTGATGAACACTTAGTTTGTTTCCATATCTTAGGTTTTGTGAGTAACGCTGCAATGAACATGAACGCAGATGTTATTTTGGTATCCTGTGTTCATTTCCTTTGGGTATAAACTCAGAAGTGGGATTGCCGTAACACACGGTACTACTGCTTTTAACTTTGAAAAGCCCCTCCGTAGTGTTAGCTATTATTATTAGTACTAGTTATTTCTAAACCTCACATACCACTTCTTGTCTTTTAAAAAAGACAATAATATAAAAGCATAAGAAATCCGGCTAGGCAGACAAGTTCAAGATAATTTTCAATCTGTAACTTGAGGATTGTTTAATTTTTACCTGACAGATACACTATTCAGATACTTCTGTAGGAAGGTGATAATAAAACAAGTATTGTAATAATCTAAGCAACCTGCTCAATCTAATGTAACACATATTATTGAGACCTTGCTGTGTGTAAATTACTGTTCTAGGTTGTGGAGGTATGAAAAAGAGTGTTATAGGGGTGTCCTAAATGAAGTTGAATGAGTTTGCCTAGGGAGTGTTCAAACTGTAATGAGTACTCAGTTTCTACTATAACCTAAAATCTGTATGAATATGTGATTGAGACCAACGCTGGGAAGGGATTTGGGGATCATTCTCAACAGTCAGTCTAACTGAATGTTCAGTTGACAGTTCTCAGCTGACCGCTCACTGCTGAAGTGACCGAAAGCAAGAATTGGCCAACTGAGCCCAGTCAATCTGTGATACCTGAGATAATGCCGTATTGTTGCTTTAAGGCACTAAGAGTTATTTATTATGAAAAAATAGGTAAGTGGAGCACTAAACAATCATTTTTTTGTTTCTTTGCAGCAGAAAATAAGTGCAAATCAATCATCGTAACTGCAGTATATTAAAAAAGTAGTAATCAAACTTTATATTTGTGTTGAACATAACTGTAATTCCAGCCAATTTTTATTGAAATAAAACCCAATTTTTCAGGAATAAAGTTTTTGTTAAAAGACTAACTTTGGCAGACAATCATGAATTTAACTTTGTCAAGTTCTGTTTTGTTTTCCTATTCATTTCAATTCACTTGCGTGGGGGCAGATTAAAAAAATCTCATTTGGAGGGTTTCTACCTAAGCTGCTGTCTCTCGTGTGTTGCTACAGCCTGGATACTTGCTGTATTAAATGTAGCTTTAAGAATTTTATGAGTATAATTGGAGTTCATGGTCACCCTGAAGGAATTTTTTAGTAACTAGGGCATTTTTTAAACCAAGAAATTGTATTATGTTCTCTAAGGTAACAATGGTCTCTTTCTAGAGCTCCCTTTCTTTTTTTCTCTTTCTCTGTCTGTGTTTGTACACCAGCACCCACACAAACACACTCGTTTTGTGGCATTATCTTACTTGACACATATATTCTTTAAAACATAAAAGAGAGAAAACTTTTGAAACGATTAGACTGATTGCTAATAGAGAATATTTGTCTTTATTATAACTACATATAGGCTCATATTAGTTGACGAAAGCTGACAATTATTTTGTGATATGCATGCAGTATGTTTGAAAAGTCAATAGTGAAATTTGAAATAGTTTTACAAAGAAAAGATAGTTTTGTATGTCTCAAGTTAAACACCTAACACAGTGGAATGAACTTGGGATGGATTTATTCCTTCCATGAACTTTTGGGAATAAATTTTATTCCAAATGGTTCTGTTTCTCTTTCTTAGCTTTTACATTTTATCTTGCATTACTATGGAATGTTAGCCAGTTTTCACATTTTATTATGAAAATTAAATAAGGCACCTATTTTTTTTCATTTCTTCTCACTAAATATATCAGGACTTTCAGGTCAACCCTAAAGGCAACTGTTTGACTGGTGTTCTGAGTAAGGGTAACCTAGTGTCTCTTTTAGTAAAATAAGAAAATACAAATATAAATCCTTTCGAAAAAATACTATATTTTTTTTCTCTCTCTCCTTCCCCGTCCTTCTCCCTTTTTGTCCCCCTCTCTATCTCCCTTTGTAGTAAATAGAGTGCAAGTCTTTCCAGGTAATTTATTTATTTTAATCGTTTATTTATATTATACTTTTCCTACTACCATTTATCCCCTTCATGCCCTCTTCCACCTCCACCCATCCCACCCCCACAATCACCACACTGTTGTCCGTGTCCCTGAGTCCTTTTTCTTTTTGCTTGATCCCTCCCCACCAATCCTGCCCCTGAGACCTGTCAGCTTGCTATTCATGAGTCTGTCTCTATTTTGCCAAATAATTTTTTATACAAAGTAACTATCATGACCAGGTTTCTTAGTATATTAATAAAGTTCTATTTTCTTGAATTAACAATGCCAGATGATTATGGCAAGATCTTTTTCCACAGTGTACTTTAATTTTCTCAGGCTAGAATGAGGAAGAGAAAATCAATTTCTCATAGGATACCGATGTTCTTATCCTCATGTTATTGTCCGCCTACTAGCATCAAGAAAGGTTTAGAACTTATTACAGTGAGAAGAATGAGCATAAAAGTGAAAAGAGCAGAAGATCTTAAATTCAGAATACTGAGATTAAATACCTCATTTTATTTTTCCTTGTGCTATCTCTTTGGGACCATGGACTAAACTAGAACTTCCTACTATTCACACCATCTCTGTGTAGAAATTGACATGTACACAGACAGAAACATAGTGATATATAAAAATAATACACGAAAATTTCTTGGCCAAAAAACTAAATTTTTTTGCAATTTCCCACTGAGCTCAAGAATGAAAAAAACCCATAATCTTGTTTCCTCTAGGGTATATATTGACCAAATCAATAATGAGTTTGGTTTGGGTATTTCAAATTCAGTCCCTACCCAGTTCACGATTTATTCTTCAGCTTCTCTCTCCTTCCTTCTCACCAAGGGCAGTGACAAATGTTGACTCTGTTGTGTGGTATGATCAAGTTTATAGTTTGTCTCTGTGCATGGGTCAGGTAGGGATGCAGGACTTCTTCCCCTAATTTTTACCTTCAGCAAATATTCTGCGTATATTATTGAGCAGATATTGAACCTATGGTCAGTCTATCTTAGCACTTGCCTGGGTAAATTAAGTCCCATAGATGGGCAAATTTAGCTGCCTCACGTTGAGCTCTGCCACAACTCAAGGCTGTCCTCAGAACCCTGAAGCACCGAGTGCTTGTACAGACGTTGCAGGTAACAAACCTGCCGACAGTCAAGGCCAGTCTGCATTCGGGAGCTATTTCCTACCTCCGAGACAGCTTTCCACACCCCAGTTAGCTAAGAAGACAAAGCAAAAATGTCGTTTTAATTTTCTCTTTTCCACTTCTTTAAATTTGTTCTCTTATTTTTCTTGTCTACTTTGGTATCTAGTCTCTCACTGGGAAATTGGGGGGTAGGTATGAAGAAAGATGGTTTGGCTCTGCCTGGGGTTTGCACATATCCTCAAATGCATTTGCAAATGTTGTGAATCTTGTAATTTATTTTCTTGCTTTTCTTGCTCAGTTTTCATCCTCATCAGTTTATATGTGCAGTGTTGTGGGGGTAAGGTGGAGGGAGCCCAGAGAACTTGGAATCAAAAATCTGTGTCCTTTCCATTCCGTATTTCAAGTTAGTGCTCAAAGTAAACATTTTTTACCTCGCTGTGGAGAGTAGGACCAGTAAAATGGCCGTGGGTCAGTCAAGAGAGCATAAAGTACATTACAACAACATGGAGTCATCCGTGTCAACCAAGACAGCTGCCAGTCAGCCATGACACTGGCTCAAGAGCAAAACCACTTAAATCATGCTAGACACATCTGGCAAGGAGACACACCAAAGATATCTGCACATGTGACCAGAACAGCCATGTCTGCAGAGCGGGATCCCCCATGGATAGGCTCCTGGGGAAAGTCCGTACTTGCCATCAGGGATGCCAAGACACATATCAAGAGACCCAGAAGGGTGGAGAGCACCACTCTCAAGGGTGTAACTGAGGCAGGCTCCAGACAGCTGAGCTGCACACACCTGAGTGCTGCTCTATGCCATGCTGATCTCCCTTGGCATTGCCTATTAGAGGCTCTGCCCTGCTGGACTGAGGACTTCATCTGCCTGGCTGCCCACCTGGCTCCGGAGATCTTTCCTTGCAAGACGCTGACAACTCCCATGCCCACCGTGCTGTCTCCTGGACCTGCAGACTGAGATTCTGGGACTCAGGTTCATTATTTCCCATTGATTGCTGTGTGTGTGTTACATTTCTCTTAGATTGGTAGAGTGTGAGTGGGGTATTAATGTATGTTGGTGTTCTACTTTGAGTGAACCTGCATTCAATAAAAGCTGAGTGAATGGCATAGTTACCCTGTGTGACTCTTGTCTATTCTCTGGTGCTGGGCTGGTCAGTAAGCAGCTAGCTGAGCAGGTGGCTTGGCTGACTTATAGGAAAGACTATATTGAGAACATGTGCTTGCGACCCTCATCTATTTACAAAAATATTCTACTAAGGCAATAAATATGCTCTGGTGGCACTCCTGAAAGCAAAATAAGCCGTAGATATTTCAATTCTAGACCACCTATAATTACTAGAGCAAGGTGCACTGTGTTCAGTGTTCTTTCAGATGACTATTTATTGTACTATTTTTAAAAAATAGTTTCCATAGCAACCTTGTCTGCAGATAGTTTCAGAATAGCCTTTTACTGCTTCAGATCATGAATATATTTTATCCACTTAAAAAAGGGAATAGAACTAGTTTTATTATTAATTTATATTCAATATCAAGAAGAACTGTTCCTCCCTAAGCTACTTTTCACACACACAAAATATCATTAAGAATAAAGCTCTCAGTTTGTAAGAGAAAGAGAGAGAGAGATTCTTACAATTTCTCCCAAAAGATGGTAGCTGTTCTCTAATAAGGAATTTGAATTTGTCTACGTCCTAATAGAAACACACAGTATCTGATTGAAGTGTATGTCGAAAAAGATTGTGATGCCTCAAGTAAGTATTCCCAGAATATGTGGACACATCTGGGAGATTCACACTGTATATACTTTCCTTTTGTTTAATGAGCATTTATTAAGTATCTCCTTGTAACAGGCAATGTGTGGGTTTTGAATGTAGAAAGGTGAATGTGACTCTGTTACTGCTCTCTAATAACAAAAAAATTGGGGAGTCAAGTAGGCAGTTTGTAGCAAGGTACGATGACGTGGTAAATGCTGACAAGACAGAATCATGGTGGGAACATAGAGGAGAAATATCAGCCAGTCTGAGTGAGTAGGGAAGGCTTTGTGGGAAGGACAGTACTGTAGCTGACTATTTAAAAATGGTTAAGAATAGTTCATTAATAAGAAAGAGTGTGGGCAGGATGTTTAAATTGAGGGAATAGTATGAGACAAGCTGTGACATAAAGGGGAAGCAAAATGCTGAATGGTGTACTATTACTATAATATGAAGTGTCAATTAATTAGCAAATAGGGGCAGAAGTAAGGTTTTGAAACGGTAGAGGCAAATACCTATTAAAGTACAATAATTGAATACATATAAATACCTTTATTGGTTTTTTGAATTGCTGCTTGTACCAAAAATGTGCTTATATAATTTAAGGAAATGCTGAAGGAGATTCTTCTAGATTGAACTCTTTTTTAAAGACTTTTTTTTATATCAAAACAAAAATATTGATTGTAAGAGTTTGATCCATTAGCTGCAACATCATAAGGAATAGAAACACTACTCTAGCCCCTGGGGCACTCATACAGTTCCAAGGGGAACTCCCGACGTCCTTTCCCTCCAGTAATGTAAGCCACATTCTGCCAACACATGGAATATTGGGGGGCCCTTCAGTTTGCAGCTTCTCCTGCCTCTGCCAGAAGCAAGAGGTAGCAAGAAAAAGAAGCTATGATGTTTTTGCTGAAAAAGCTATGTTATGCGTGTGTTCTTTGACATTATCTCAACAAAAAGGCAAAAATAAAGTGGTACAAAATACGAAGTAAATAAATAAGACTTTTCTGTCCAGCTGTAATCAGGACTGTGAGCTAAAAGACACCTGCCCACCCTCACTAAGACCTCAGCTCCAGCAGAGGGAAGCATGGATTCTTCACCAGGGCGCACTCTTGTGTGACTCAAGTCTCCACCAATTTTCTACATTTGAACTATAGTGTAAAACTTTTTATTTAACAAATAATTATTTGGATCCTATTGGTTTGATTTGGGACTATTCCTTGCCACTTTTAAGGTTCACTAGCTTTGTTTGTGAATGGAGGAATTGAAATGGATAATTTATAAATGACAAGAAAGTGGACTACCTGAAGTTCTTGTCATTCTCAGTAATTTAAATGTTTTCCTAATGCATTCCAATTCTCGAGGCCATTCTCGTTGTGTGCCCCAATTTATTGTTTCTTACAAAAACATTCTGGCCTTTTTGTGGCCTCCATGACAACCCTGTTTTTTCCTACTTTAAGACATCAAGACCCATCAGTGATTTCTCCTTTCCTTTGACTTTTTAATTAGTTCATTGAATCTGTGAAGCGTCTCCCTAGAGCTCAGAAATTTCTGCTTCTCCAATTGAACCTTTCTTTGTCAATTGCTTTGTATATTGCCTTTAGCAGAGCGTCGGTCAGACTTGGGTGCACTGAAAATCTAGTAACGCTCATTATAAAAACAACACATGTTTTCACTAAATTTCACTCCCAGTAACTACACGCGCACTATGTTATTAGGAAACAGAATAGCAAACAAGATAGCAGAAAAATACTGTAAATCAATAACTCAAAATTATCTCTTTGGAAAGTCACTGTGTCACATAATGTCTCTGGCTATTCTAAAAATCAGGAGTTTATACTCATATTGCATGTGTTGACAAAAGTCTAAGATATTTTGTGTGTTGTATATAATAAGTAATCCTTAAAATATTGTTGGTGGTATTAAGTAGATTCTAAGTTTTTCTTTCTTTTTTTTGTTTTATTTTTTAAGTGAATGAGGAAACTGCAATTTGCAGAGATGAAGTAACTTGCCCTATCTTGTACATCCAATACATAGTCAAGCTAAGATTCAAATAAAAATAATTCAGACTCTAAAGCTTAAACTTACACTTTTTTTGCTAGTTTCAGAGCTGAGTTACCACAGTGAGGAAAATTCGCATAAAAATTGGTGGGTTTCTTTTTCTCTTTATGAGATTTTACTTTAATTAATGCCCACATTCTCATTACAAAAATTCAGTCAGACAAACAGCATTTTTTCACACAAGACTCATGCCTTAGGCTCTGACATGATCTGAGGCCACGTGATTCTCCTTCAGGGTCTGGTTCAAGAGCCATTCCCATGATGACATGCTTTGACATACATTAAATTTATTCCATTTTAATGTTATTCCCTGGTAGCTGTTAACATTGCCACTGGTTCTATTTTAATTAATTGTGTTTGGAAATATTCTCAGGGACTCTCTAGCAAAGTGTGCTTCTTCAGAACAAAGTCACATTATTTTCTAGGTCATCAGTGATAAGAATTCAGAAGATATGTGTTCTGGTCCTTGGACGGTAAGTAATTAGCTGTGTGATCTTGACCTAGGGGAAAAAAGAAACTTAACCTCTCTGAAACCTTCTGGCTTCATTTGTAATATAGTGACTAAACATAAAAATGTCTAATTTCCTTTCCAACCCTAGCATTGTGTAAATCTATGATTTTTTCCTTAAACTCAGCCTCCTCTTAATGTCACATAATTCTACGCTCTTGTTCAGTCTTCTGAGCATTTTCCCCTAGAAAGCTCTGTCTTTTTACATCCACATGAGAAAATCCTAGCCTGCTGCTCGTGGCAGTCACGCCATCCCCCTTTTCTCGAAATCTTTCCCCTTTAAAAAGATGAAACACTGCCAGCAGTATGGATACTGGCTCTTCCTCACTCAGCAAAGTGGACTGCACTACAGTGGTTAAATAACTAAGGTTAGACAGATGACCTTTTCTTGACAAAAAGATTTGCTGTTGGGGTTCAGAGGAAAAGTTAGTTAGTGTAAGCCTTTTAGGTGTTCGGAATACTGTTCCTCCCTCTTTTGTTTACTCTTGAAGACAAGCCGCACTTGATTTCCTGCTATTTCCTAAACACGCCAAGTTAACTGTCACATCAGAGCCTTTGCACCTGTCAGTACCTCTCGCAAGGGCATTACCTTCAAATACATATGCAGCTTACTCATTCCTCAGAGAGACATACATCCCTGGGCCATGCTATTTAAGCTATCATTTCTCTCTCCATAAAATCCCATCTTGTTTCCATGTTATTTTTCTTCAAAGAATTTATAAGCACGTTTTTAGTGTATCTGTTCTTCTTCTTTATAACTTAAGTTTCACGAAAGTACCATCTCTTGTGCTTTGCCTGCATTTAGCCTTCATCTTAGCAAACAATAGCTCTACTAAAACCTCCTCAGTACTCATCCGATCTCTGCCAGCATCCCTACAGATGTTGTCTGATATTTCAGTCCTTTCTGGCATAGGATGCCTTTGAATACTTTTAGTCAATTAGTGGAAAAAATTATTAGAATTGCTCAAATACTGAATCCAGGATTTTTGGCAAGTCCATCTATATGGAAAAAAGCAACACTGATTAAAAACTATATCCTTCCCTTCTAGATTAAGCTCCTTCATCATCTCCTGACACATATTTCCTCATATTTGTGCTGACCTAAATTAATAACGCCATTCAATCCTAGTGTGTAACCCTTTGTTTTCAAATTTGAAAGCAGCATCTTGCCTTTGAAATTGCTCACCTCCCAACTGTGGTTTTCCACAAAATGACAAGGGTTTGAATCTGCAAGCAAAACAAAGTGGAGAGAACAAATACCTGTCTACCAAGTACAGGAATTTACAGATTTATAAAATTTGACATCTTATACAGAAGCCGAACGTTTAATTGTTAGATCATCCACATTGGTGGGTGATGAAAGGTAGATCTTTTCCTTTCTCTCCACTCTGAAGGATGGTGCCTGAGGCAGAAGTTTGGGAGGATTGTGTGCTAAATGCCAAATATCTCAGAAGCCAGGGGTGCTGGTACTAACCGAACATCCATTTGACAGATAGAAATAAGTTATCATGCCATAGTAGAATATAGATACATTTTCTGTCCTTAAGAGATATAAGTGCATGGGGGCCCAGGAGGGGGAAGGTAACAAACAGGGTGCACCATAACTGATAGCTATTCTTTCCTTCCTTGCCCCTTCCTTCCTTGGTACTAGCATAAAGATAAATGATGAGAGCAAGAAGAGAAGACACAGGAGAATATTTTAGGAAGACAGAAATAATGAGGAGCAGAGATAAATTATAAGATTTGGGAACTGGAAGAGTAGATGAGCTGCAAAAATATTTAGGAGGTAAAAATTATTAATAGGTCATTAATAGCTGTTTACAATTTTGGCAAACTGTTCTCCATGCATTGGCAGAACACGGGGCACTGATGTTATCTCAGGAACATGCATGGTTACTATTTAAAAATTATGCAAAGCCTTAAAACTGAATGATGGATTTAAAACTTTCTAAAAATGTTCCATCAAAAAAGTATGTAGAGTTATGAAGTTATATTCACCTCTTAGTATGTTTGTAACTTGAGATCAAAACCTCTAAATTATTAAACTAAATTTCTTAAAAGTTCTTCTCTGAGTTTCATTTAAAGTTATAAATTTGAGCTATATATCTTCTGTATTTCTATTTATTTCTATTTTCCTTTTGAGTTAGCATCCAAAGATGCATGTTCATTGGTAAAAATTCTTTAAATGTCTAAATATATCAAAAGTTCAAAGTAACAGAATTGTCTATCTTGTTGGTGAACTCTAAAATATTTTTGAAGTTCCTCCTTTCAATTTTACAATGTCATAATAAACTTTTAAAGTAGTTGCTATTCTAGCATTTAAGGTTAAAATAAATACCCCAAATTAAAAGGTCCCTTATAAATAGACACAAATCAATTTCTCAGTTAGCATATATTTAAACATTTTTCCTGATTATAAGATAATATACACTCATTATGTAAAATTTGGGTGATAGACACATAACTAAAAAATCAAAACATGCATAGGCCTATGTGAAACTTTCTGTTTTAGCTTAGCTTCTTTTAGGCAGAAGATTCCTGTATAACATGATGCTATTGGTACTGCAGCAGGTTAAGCGTGGATTAAAGCAGAGCAAACACAAGGGCAGAAATGATGGAGAGCCTCCGAGAGCCAACTGGTGCAGAGGCGTACGACGCAGACCAAGTATTTAGGGATACCTCTTGGGGATGGTACTTCCACAGAAATATGAAGTGAAATAAAAATGTCAAGTCCTGTCAGCCTCGAATATGATTTATTAAAATCTTGGATGCCAGTCTCAATAAACTGAGTTCCTTTTAATCCACATGCTGGGAGATACTAGGGAAAATTAGCTTCCATACAAAATATTAATTAATTTGTCTAAGAATGGAATAAACTGGGAAGGGAAAAGATGCCAGAACACCTTAGTGTAAGTGGGCATCTTCTGATGAAGTTAAATTTGATTTACTCAGAGATCACCCAGAAATATAACCGTTGATTTCTGCCAAATCTCATTGTCCCCTGAAATTAAAAAAAATAATAATAACGATAACAGTAACCACAAAAATATAATAATAATTGAACTTATATTCTCCCTACCCTGAAACTTCAGTGTCTGGGGAGTTGCTTCCTGCTACCATAGGAACAGACAAGAATTACCCTTCATGTCTTCTGAGAGTGAGTGACCTCAGTTACAGTTAAATATTTTTCTTCTTTAGAACACCCTTTATTAGGAAGACAGACATTATCTGTTTTGTCAAAAACATACATATACCTTTTTCTTTAATACTTTACTGTTCCAAACTCAGTTATTTTTATACTGACTTTTATTAACAGCTTTTCAAACATGCTTAGGTAAAGAATAGTTCTAAATATTGGGCTAGCATGAAAGATGTCACTTTAATTTCTCACACTTGTTCAAATCATGCTCAGATAGGGAAATACAGTATTGATTCTTCTCTACTTAATTAGCTTATTTATGTTTTCAAGTGTACTTTTCTTATAAGTCAATTTATAAATACTTGAGTGTGGCCTAGCCTATTTGAGTATGACTATGGTTAAAAATGATATCTTTTTGATTAATTAAATTGCAATATATATAATTGCCAAAAACATCTAGATATTATAATGTGACTATTATCGAAATGGTATAATCAACTTTGGAGGTTACATTTTGTTTACTAACATATAGGAGCAATAAATCTCTTGGTTGAATATTTTACCTTTTGGTAAATAAATATAAACTAACAAAAGTATACAGCATTTAACAGTAAATTTAAAAATCTTGAAATTATTATAATATTTAGATAAGATAAAAAAGATGTTCATTTAAAAAATATAGAATGAAGGAATGAAGATTCTTTGATTACAAAGAAAATATAAGTGCAATTTCTTTCACATATCTTTTAAGTTGATGAAGCATCATAAGCTTCATAAAAATCATTGCTAAACAGCTCTTTTTTGTTTCACTTTCCAAATGGCACAGAAAATCCAGTGGCTTGTGTATAAAAGATTAGAAAGGTATTTTTCCCCTTCGAATATCTGTGAATGGATGGTACTGTGATTTATCTTCTAAATAATTTCACATAAATGAACAAAAGCATAGAACTTGGGGCCAACTGCCATTATTATGTGTCTTGTTTATAATGAAATCAGGTGACATTGAGCTCCTTAGGCTATTTTAGCTCCATTTGCTAGATAGGAGAGTAACAGTAAATGATAGAGAAGAACCTAATAAGAAAAAGAAGTTAATGCTTCCTGCTGTAATTCATCACCTAGATTGTCCATGTTTTTAATAAAGTCAGTATTTTATACCATTCCCACTAGTTTTGTTTTTATGTGGTTTGGAAATATTTATGATTTCCATCTCCATCCATCAGCCAATATCTTGGCTAAGTGAAAGGTGATTACAATCTCATGATTAGGTTTATTCATTCAGAAGTCTTGACAAAGATTTCAAAGAAAAAAATTAGTTCAGAAGAAATTATTTTTGTAGGAGTCACAGTACCAGAGTATCAGCAATGCAATTACTGTTTTAGTTTCCATCGTAGAAAAGTGTTCCTTTTATGATATATTCACAACAACCTTTAAATCTACACTGTATCATGTTGTCTGAAGTTATTTATAAACTCTAAGGCTTCCTTCTCTTTCTATTTATATATATGAATACTATGTTTCATTTAATGTTAAATAATATACAAGGGGGACCCCTCAAAATGGAATTATCTTCTGGAGGGCAGGCCCCTTGCAGTACAGGCTTCCTTCACTAGTTGAGTGTTCTAGGAACCCATCTTCATCAGTGGACCAGTTGGTGGAGTTGTGGTGGGAGGCTGCATTTGGCCTCAGTGAATTTTTTGAAAGACTCTTTCAACGTGTTTCCCATTTCTTGATGAGGGATTTACGAGTGCACCTGACCACACCAAGCACAGTGTTCAGCAGTTTTTGACCAAAACGACTGAACCCCCATGCCACACCATCCCTATTCACCGGATCACACTCCAGCAAGTTTCTTTTGTTTCCCTGGATGAAAAAAGTCCTCAAAGGAAACAACTTGCTGATGTAGAAGAGGTGAAACAAAAAATGGCAGAAACACTAAAAGGCATCAAATTCAATGAGTTCAAAACCATTTTGAGCAGTGGAAAAACGTCTTGATAGGTGTACTGCATCAAATGCAGAGATCTTTTAAGGTGACCCACGTTTAAACATGTAAGAATCAATACACAATTATAAATAAATTCCATTTTTGTGTCCCCTCATCTACACATATAATGAAGTATATATAGAGATATATATGAACAGAAATATATAAAGTGAAAAATATATATTGTAAAAATTATATTGAAAAGTTCCTAGAAATCATTAGGCTGAGGTGGTAATAATTAATATAGAACATTGGTTAGACATTCACCATTCACATTTACGATTTCATCAGAGTCTTCTGCACACTAAAAACTTAAAGACCAGGCGATGAAAACTCCTAGGAAAGACTCTTTTACGTCTGACAACAGAAGAGTATTTTACAGTGTTGCAGAGAAGTCTATTCAAACTGAAGTTAAAGTACTTGGAAGGGTGCTTGATTAGATTGATGCAGAGTGACCAAGTGGATTATTATTCTGCACTGTATAAGCACTTCAATTAATTTGAGTGTCTTCTTGAACTACTAGCAGCACAAATGCTGGGAGCTAGTTCTTTGGAAGAATTAAATTAAAAAAAAAGAAATAAGTAAAAAATAAATGAAGAGAAGATTTTTGATACTACAGATACAACTGAAAAATCTAATTGGATGGAGAGAAATTGAAACATAAAGGGATAACTGAGGAAAGAATTCACATCAAATTATGGGCAGGTTGTTTTTAACATTTAAATTTAAGATGCTTGACCTTATAAATTTCTTTGATGAACAGACATATGTACCTTTCTCTTGAAATTGGAATTTCCTTCATTATTATTTTATTTTTTTGAAATAAATAAATTTTAAAATGCCTAGCATAACAATAGTATGTCTTTCTAGTTCCATTTTTTTCTCAACCTAAAAGGAAAAACAAATTGATCTGAAAAAGGAAGAAAATCGATTTTTTCCTGAGTTCAGATTCTTATGAAAAAAAATAAATGAAAGTGTTTTTCAGTAGGATCCCTGGTTTGTAGTAAAAAACAATATCAAATAGCAAAGGAAAGGCTTTGAAACATGCAATGTTAACTTTCCCTATTTCTTTAGTAAACATTGACATTTCTACATGTAAGATCTCTGTTTGCTAAAACTGCACAAGCTAAAAACCAAATCATGATTTAAAAATGAAAATAAAATGACTTCAGCAATAATTGAATATCATGGAATCAAATCCAGGGAAGTACTACTGATTTTTTCAAGAGAATTTTAGGTAACTATCTCCAAATAACTTTATAATTTATGAATTGTTAATTATAATCAAATCACTCTAAAACTTATTAAACAAAGATTAATAATAAAATGGAATAACTGATAGCTAAATATATTATTTATAAATATTTTAAATAGCTTGTTCCTCAAGGGAATATTTGCAATTTTTATAGTCATATCTACTAGCATTGAAGAACTCATGAAATTCATCTTAATTTAAAAATATATTTTTATATATAATCTAAAGAAGATAGTACTTATGAGTTTTTGCATAACTTTTGGCTAATATTGAAAATCATATGTAATTAGTTGTGATTTGATATGCAAATTAATGTAATTATACATGCAAGTACATTTACAAATTTGATTTTTTCTTTTAACATATCCTTGCTTTCAAAAAATTATTCCTTGAGCAATATGATGATATATACTTTTTGTCCCTGAGTTTTTGAGTAAAATCTTAAGCTAGTCATTCTGAAAACTGTTTTTATGATTTTCGGCATTATTGCCAATATTTTTTCTATGGATGTAAGTTGCAAATAAGCATACATTGCTTCAAATACATATATGCTAAGGTATGTGTCGTGAATGGATGTGGCACTCACAGAAATTATTACCTGGGTAAGAAGCAGCAGGTTAAGTGGACGAAGTGAGCTGCTGGCGCAGGAGCTAAGTGGCTGCCTCGAAGGGCGTTTCGGCGCAGGGGCTCTCTCCATCCAACTGCTGCAAGGCTCGTCTGCAATAGGCCACGTGGGGACTTTAATCCTCTGCTCTCTGCCCCCACCCTTACTGGGAAATAATAGTTGTGAGTACACCACAGAATCTAAGAAGCGACGCCTTCGGAAATTCGCACTCCAGAATCTACCTGCAAAGATCTCTCAATGCCGAGGAACACTGCACGACGCAGAGGAAACCTGACTGGCAGAAAGTAGGCAAGTGGCGGCCAGACAGGGAAAATAGTTTAGGAAAGTGAATGGAAAAGGTACTCGAGAAACAAAAGAAGAAAATAAAGGAAAAGACAAAGAATTTCAAACAGGGGACACGTTGTGGAAGATATTTAACAGGATGGAGAGAGGATGATGGAGATAAAAAAACATATGGAGTATAATGAAAAATGTAAATTAGAGATAAGAAGAGATGGCTATATTGGAAATGTATGGAAATTATGCACTAGAAATAAGAATTGGTGTAAATTATTCATTTACTTTGTATTGTTTTTTTATTTTTACTTTTCAGTTTAGTTGGTGATTGAGGGGAAATATTTTCAGTGTTAACATGCCACTGTTTTTATCCTGATAAATTGGAAGATTTTTAAATTACTTTCTTAATTTAAGCATAAAAATTGCTTGAACGGCTGAACAGCATAGTGTAGACATATATGCTTCATATGCAATAGCTCAAACATTAATGTATATATTCACCACAATCATTGCATGAAGTAGGTATCATTGTTATTCATGCTTACAGACGAGGAAACTAAGGTCTTGCTTGACCGGCAAAATGAATTTGCCAAATATTACACAATTTGTAAATGTCTACACCAGGGTTTCTCCTGGCAATCTGGCTTCAGAAATAATTTTCTTAACACATATTCCATTGTAACCCCCAAATAACAAGCTGTCTTTAAAAATGCACACTTGTAATTTTCTAATAATTAAGGTACACCTATAATTTTCTTGTCACTGTTTCTACAAAAATATATTTTACACTGTAAATATTACATGGCTAAAATCAGAGAGATATGTAGTACTTTTTACTAAGAAGCATATGCAAAACCTTAAGATTAAAATGTTAAATATTAATATGACATGAATTGGAATAAGCAGATTTTAAATGGACAGTTCAGCTTACTTTCTTATGAAAGTCTGTTGCTAATGATAATTCCCACTGATGATTAACTATTTCTTTAAAAAATATTGTAAAGAACTCTAAATTAAATATCATCTATATCAACAGGTAGTAGATTTTATTTCTTTAAATTTAAACCAATTTTGACTATATTCTAAAGAGAAAATAAACATTTTTTCAAAAAAATTTGGTAGCAATTACCTGAAAAACACATTTTTTATTGTAGCAAGATTTTTCAAAAAATTGCTTGGCTTGTATGGTATATCTGAAATATTTTGTTTTCCTTTTGAAGGAGAAATTTGGAGATAGCACTATGTATCATTTATAAATCTTCATCTTTTTTTATTTTGTAGACTCATTATGATGAAATTGTAAACTTACAGAAAATTTTGCAAGAATGATACCAGAATCCCATTTAATCTTTATCTGGAGTCATGAGTTGTGTAAATTTTGCCCCACTTGCCCAACTGTTTTACATACACATGTGTGTATGCAACACACACATACAACATATAGTACAAATATACCTATGTATACAGTGTATAAATGCATATGTTGTACACTGGCATACAACTTTCCAAACTTTTTAAAAGAAAGGTGGAAATATATCCCCTTACCATTAAAATGTTTGGCATAGATTTCCTAAATAAAATGATATTATTTTACCTAGCTACAGTATAGTTATCAAAATGCGACACTTTAACAAGGATATATACTACTTTCAAATTCAAAGTTATATGCAGAATTTATCAAGTTTTCCAGCTCGGTATGGTATCCAAACCAAAATCAAACTCTTCACTGAGTTTTCATACCTTTTTTGTTTAATCAGAAACAATCTTTCAAGTTAAAAAAATTTTTTTGATAATAACTTCTTTGAAAAGAACAAGTCAGTTATATTGTAGAATAGTTTGGAGTTATTCTGCTGTTTATTCATGGTTAGAATTACATCATGTGTTTTTGCAAGACTATCACTGAAAGGACGCTGCGTCTTCAGTGAACCTTTGCAGGAGGTTCTCTTGACACAGGTTTGTCCAAGCATCGATGATGTTAGCTTGGGTCATTCACGTTGTTTAAGTGTCCCCCAGGTTTCAGCATTCTAAACTTTTTATTTCAATAATAAGTGTTTTGTCTGGAAATACTTTGAGACTGTGCATAGGTACTGTTCCTTATCAATCTTTTACTCCCAGCTTTAGTATTCATTCATTCATACATCCGTCCATCCATCCATCCATTCATCCATTCATTCTTCTATATTTATTAGGTGGAATTGTGTCTTAAGGGAGGGCTTTCTTTTCTGTCCTATTAATTCAGATGGATATAAAAATGGATTCTTTTACTCAATGAATTGTAGCCCATTCTTAGCATCATTTATTTTAATGCTCATGTATTAGATTTGGCCAGTGTATGCCCCCTTACTTGGCTTCTGTGTCCAATTCACAGGCCCCTCTGATCCTTTAAACATTCCCTAAATTCCTGGCACAACAAAATACACCTGACTTGCACTTCCCCTGACTCAGCCCTCTAATCATTCATGACCACTGATGACTTTTAGCTGTGAATGGCTTTTAGAAAAAAAAAAAAAAATCTAGGTACCTATAGTGAATATTCCAAGTCTTTATGAAAAGTAGACATTTGACAGTTCCTAAAAGTTTGGATTAATACTATGCTTATAATCAGCTTCCTAAAAATCTTCTACATCACAATTTCTGAAATGAAAAAAAGTAAAAATAATAAAATAAAGCTAACTTTGACCAGTAATTTCTTTTTTTTAATTACTTTATTTTTGTTCAATTACAGTTATCTGCATTTCCCCCCCACCACACCCCCCACCCCAGGCAAATTGACCAGTAATTTCTAAAAAAACTTAAAGTCTTTCAAAATTGATGTTGAAACAATAAAGTAGGGTTATCAAAGTAGCTATTGTAAATGTTAACACTATCAGGCTATAAAAGACCAATTATTATACAGAGGAAAGAAAAATCTTGAAACCAACAGTATCTTCATCTTTATAAACACAAATAGGTTTAATATTCTAAAAAACATTTATTTTCTTCTGGAATGAAATATAATAATTAATCATTAAGGAGAACTTGGGAAATTTGTTTTTAAAAACCTCCTTCCTATCAGATACTCACATCTAACATATAAAATTGTAGTTTACTGGCAAATAAAATGAATTTTTAAGTAATAACTGGATTGATATTTCAACACTACTATTTGCTAGCAATATGGTGTTAGGCTCATTATTTAATCTCTACAAACTATGATTTTATAATATACAAAAATGTTTTATTACTTAATCTCATAATTGTATTAATTAAGAAATTGTTTTTAATATATCATGGAGTATATTTACTCATAGTAATGTTTGATTAAAGACAGCTTAATCATGATACGTATGTATATATAATTATATCCTGGATTTTACTCATTGCCTTAGCAGTCATGGAAATATTTGAAACATGATTTTTAGTGGCTTTGTATTATTTCAGTGTATGTAAGTACTATAATTTACTTAATTTCTGTTATGGGAGATTAAGTTTTTTAATATTATAGTGATTCAATGTACATCCTAGTATATTCATTCTCTCTTTCCACAAATATCTAATGAGTGGCCACGTGTACTAAGCTCGGTGCTAAGTGTACAAAGTAGGTGAAAGGGACAGAGTAACTGCCTTCATGAGGTTTACAGTCTATTGGAGAAGATATACAATAAGCAAAGAAACAAAAATGTAATTACGAAAAGGTAGCACACTATTATGTCACTTCTCTGTAAAGAGTTTTTCAATGTCTCTGTACTGCATACAGCACAAAATATATTCTCTGTAACATAGCCTTCAGCTTAATTCTGACTCTATTTTCTTCATCATCACTATGTATTGAAACATCTAAATAGCCCCATGAAATCAATAACATATATTTGTAGAAAAAAATTAAATTAACTTTCCAAGTGACCCCACCTGATATTTCAAGTACCCACCTGACACCACACACAGCTATGACAATACTCCTGACCAAATTCCCTATGCTGGAGCACTGCCAGAATTTTGAAGGCAGGGGTGCGTGGCCCTTACTAGGTTATCTCCCTGAACTGAAATCTGGCAAACACAGAGAACTGTCTGCCTCAGAGTCTCGCAGAGCTAATCTTAGCCTCGAAGTCCTACACAAGATGCCATAGTCACACCGATGGCAGTGCCTCTTAGTTCCGAGAGGGGAAACTTAATAAAGTAGTATTTTTCTATTTTTTTACTAGTTTTAGAAACCAACATGATTTTTAAGTTATGAAATAGTACAAATTTGTTTTATAAATACAAATGAATTTTAATATATGAATATAACTTTCTGTAAATCAACATTATCAAATAAATCTATCATTATTGATAATGATATGCAAAATAAGGGATGTTGTTTATCCTTTGCCCAAGTAAAAGATAGCGAATTTTTATAAGACCTATAATTACTCAGAATGGATGAATAAAAATGCTGGCATACACTTGAAAACGTCAACACTGTTAACACTTAAATCTGTAAATTCTACAAAATTGCCAGTGCCTCAGCTCTGACATTAAAAAATCAGTTGATGAGATTTTTAAAAACCTGTTTTTTTGTACTGGTTATAATTACATATTTACTTATGAAGATTGTCAATTTCCCCGAGGAACCGTTCTAGTGCTACAGGTTAACAACAGGGTGAAGGTGGTGTTAGTGAATAGAGAAGAGAATAAAAAAACAAACAACATATATTTTCCCTCAAATGTTCTAGACAAAAAAAATAATAAGCAGAATTATTCTGAATCTGGACCACCAGTTACGGTGTTATACAGAAATTGTTTCTCTCTTTTAGAATAAGTGTCAAGGTTTTTCAAATGCAGGATGTATTCAGACCTAGGGAACTCCGAGGTACAATTAGTGTAAAGTCAATTAAAGGTCAAAAGAAGCTCTAACAGGGGTGTCCAACCTGCAGCCTGCCGGCCTCGGGCGGCCCAGGTTGACTGTGAATGTGACCCAACAGAAAATTGTAAATTTACTTAAAACATTATGAGATATTTTGGTGATTATGTGCCACAGTGTATTTAATGCATGGCCCAGGACAACTCTTCTTCTCCCAGTGTGGCACAGAGACGTCTAAAGGTTGGACACCCCTGGCAGAATTTCAGATTTTACTGTCTTTTGAAACCAAAGTGTTGTTCTTAGGAAACATGCTCCAGCATGTGTTGAACCATGTGTGAGTATGGCATAAAAAGCAGCCTGTGTCATACACAGGAAGGGTTTTGCTTTCTTACTGACCTTCTTTTGTACCACACATTCTTACCTCAATTCTGTGTGACACTTTTATGTTATGTGTAAACACCCACAGCATGTGACTTATTTTCAAAGTATGGCATTAGTGCTATCACTCTATATAAATTATTTAATTTTTATAGTTACATAACTATCTTCACAAAGACCATCATCGAAAGAATAGGGGTTCTAACATTTCTGTTTACAGTCCATGCTGTTTGCAGGGTTGACCAAAAAAAATCCCAAAATTATCTTCTAGAGGGTGGGCCCCTTGTAGTACAGGCTTCCCCGCTAGGTGAGTGTAAGTGGCAAAGAATTAAATTGATAAAATGATCTATGCTAAGCCACACTGGTCAAGGCATGTGCTTTTACTGAAGTATTTTATTTTTTATTGTTATTTTATTATGATTGTTCCAATTTCTCTCTTTTTGCCCTCCTCCACCCAGCCCACACCCCACTCCCTCAGTCAATCCTCACGCCATTGTACATGTTCATGGGTCATTCATGCATGTTCTTTGACTAATCCCTTTTCTTTCTCTCTTTCTCTTTCTTCCTTTCGTCCTTCCTTCCTTCCCTCCCTCCCTCCCCCCTCCCTCCCTCCCTCCCTCCCTCCTTCCTTCCTTCCTTCCTTCCTTCCTTCCTTCCTTCCTTCCTTCCTTCCTTCCTTCCTTCCTTCCTCCCTTTCTCTCTCTCTCTTTATTTCTTTTTTATTGTTGTTGAAGTAGAGTTGTCTTAATTTTTCCTCCACAACTCCCCCTGCCCCACCCATCTCCACCTCCCACCCTTGATCCTACACCCCTTTGGCTTTGTCCCTGTTCTTGGACATGTTCTTTGACAACCCTTCCTCTTTTTCCCCTGTTATTCCCTCCCCCATCCGCTCTGGTTACTGCCAGTTTGTTCTTTATTTCAATGTCTCTGGTTCTATTTTGCTTGCTTGTTTGTTTTGTTGATTAGGTTCCATTTATAGGTGAAATCATATGGTATCTTTCTTTCACCACCTGGCTTATTTCACATAGCATAATGCTCTCCAGTTCCATCCATGGTGCCATGAAGGGTAGGAGCTCCTGCTTTCTTTCTGCTGCATGGTATTCCATCATGTAAATGTAACATAGTTTTTTGATTGACTCATTTACCAATGGGCACTTAGGTTGCTTCCAATACTTGGCTATTATAAATAGTGCTGCTATGAACATTGGGGTGTATAGGTTCTTTTGAATTGGTGTTTCACGATCCTTAGGGTATAATCCCAGCAGTGGTATTGGTGGGTCAAAAGGCAGTTCCATTTTTAGTTATCTGAGGAAATTCCACACTGTTTTCCACAGTGGCTGCCCCAGTCTGCATTCCCACCAATAGTGCACTGGGGTTCCCTTTTCTCCACATCCTCTCCAGTACTTGTTTGTTGATTTGTTTATGATGGGCATTCTGACAGGTGTGAAGTGGTATCTTATTGTGGTTTTAATTTGCATCTCTTTGATGGCTAGTGACGCTGAGCATCTTTTCATATGTTTCTGGGCCCTCTGTGTGTCCTCCCTGGAGAAGTGTCTATTCATATCCTTTGTTCATTTTTTAATTGGGTTGTTTGTCATATTTTCCCATATGGTTGGTTCTCTTTTCATTTTAATGCTGTTTTCTTTGGTTGTGCAGAAGCTTTTTATTTTGATGAAATCCCATTTGTTTATTCTTTCTTTTATGTCCCTTGCTCTAGGGGACATATCAGTGAAAATACTGCTGTGTAGAATATCTGATATTTTCCTGCCTATGTTCTCCTCTAGGACTTTTTTTTTTCCTAACTGGTTGCTTGCTTGCTTATTTATTTATTTATTTATTTATTTATTTATTTATTTATATTTAATTATTGTTCAAGTACAGTTGTTTTTATTCTACCCCCTCCATTACCCCCACCCCAGCCATCCCCACTCCCCTAGAACTTTTATGGTGTCACAATTTATATTTAAATCTTTTATCCATCTTGAGTTTATTTTTGTGTATGGTGTAAGTTGGTGGTCTACTTTCATTTTTTTGCATGTATCTTTCCATATCACTCAACACCATTTGTTGAAGAGGCTATTTTTACTCCATTTTATGCTTCTGCCCCGTTTGTCAAATATTAATTGACAAGACATGGGCTTATTTCTGGTCTCTCTATTCTGTTCCATTGATTTATGTGTCTGTGTTTATGCCAGTATGAGACTGTTTTGATTACCATGGCCTTGTAATATAGTTTGAAAGTATTTTAAAATAAATTACATTTATTAAAAAATTATCTGAGACATAAATAATTCAATTGGCATCTGAACAAAAAAAGGTTACTTTCCAAAATAACCACTATGTCATTATTGCACCTAAGAAAATAATTAATTCTCTAATGATATAAAAATATGGTCCTAGTTGCATTTATTTACCCAGTTGTTCAACAAATATTTTTTAGGCTGATTACATTTATTCAGCATTGAACACAAACCATGCATTTCATTTGGTTGCTATATTGTTTAATTTGCTTCAATAAAATACAACACCCACACAAAAACACACACATCTCCACACACACCCTTCGTCCTGCATTGCATTGACCTTTTTTTCTTTTTCTTAATTTGTTTTCCCCTAAAAGGCCAGGGAGGAGAGGAATCAGATTGAGTGTGGCATGAAGTGGGTTTGGAGAAGTAGGCAGGAACTAGGTCACACAATACCTTATTGGTTGTCTCAAGCATTTTGTACTGAATTCTAAGGACAATGAATAATTTTTCAAGGTGTTTTAAATCTTAAAGAGACATGATAGAGTCTGTGTTTTACCGGATCTCTGGTCTATAAAGAAAAAACTTGATGGGGATAGTGAAGAGGGCAGCTGTGAAGATAATGCAGTAGTCCAAGTGAAATTGGATGGTGGTTTCAACTAAGATTCAAGGAACAATGTGAGAGGATGTTCAGAGCTGACTTGTTGAAGATCTCCTAGAAAGGCCCACCTTCTGAATTTGTTTTATTGTTCTCACATGAATTGTTCATTCAGAAACTGAATTACTCTAATGGGAAAATTAGGTCTAAGATTGGATACAGATTCAGGTTAAATATTCTTTTGCAAAACCTGTCAGAGGTGGAGCTATGAACTTCACATCGGAAGACATTAGGGGGTATGTAATATCTGGTTGAGTGATAGTAAGACTGATCACTGAGGTAAAATAGTGAAAGTTGCTATTATCCATTATGAACAAGTAATCCATGGAGTGATACTTTGATACAAAACAAATACATAGTATCCTAACAATCTTCCAACTCATGGCTCTAGCATCAGTGGTGATCATTGTCTGAATCAATATTTCATTAGGGATTTCATTCCTTTGCTGTGCAAAAACTTTTTAGTTTGATATAGTTCCATTTATTTACTTTTTCTTTTGTTTCCCTTGCCCGGAGACATATATGCAATAAAATATTGCTCCAAGCAATGTCTTAGATTTTGCTGCCTATGTTTTCTTCTATGATTTTTATGGTTTCACATCTAACATTTAAGTCTTTGGTCTATTTTGAATTTATTCTTGTGTATGGTGCAAGAAGGTGGCCTAATTTCATTTTTTCTGCACATACTTAATTTTCCAAACACTGTTTATTGAATAAACTGTCTTTAGCCCATTGTATTTGCTTGTTTCCTTGGTCAAATTTTAATTGACTACAAAGGTGTGGCTTATTTCTGGGCTCTCTCTTCTGTTCCACTGATCTCTGTGACTGTTTTTATGCCAGTACCATGCTGTGTTGATTACTATGGCCTTGTAGTATAGTTTGATAGTAGGTAGGGTGATTCCTCCAACTTTGTTTTTTTCTCAATATTGTTGTTGCTATGTGGGCCCTTTTGTGGT
This sequence comes from Desmodus rotundus, assembly GCF_022682495.2. Lineage (NCBI taxonomy): Eukaryota > Metazoa > Chordata > Mammalia > Chiroptera > Phyllostomidae > Desmodus > Desmodus rotundus. Next base: position 176,442,543 of record NC_071388.1, on the reverse strand, counting down.
GCAATATGAATTTTTGAAATATTTGTTCTAGTTCTGTGAAATAAGTCATTGGAATCTTGATAGGAATTGCATTGAATCTATGGATTGCTTTGGGAATTATGGACATTTTAATGATGTGACTTTCCCTGTGTATGTCACTGATTTCTAGATATTAATTTTGTATCCTGCTACTTTACTTAATTCATTTATCAGTTCTAGTAGCTTCTTGGTGGAATCCTTGGGTTCTCTATATAAAGTATCATGTCATCTGCAAATAATGACAGTTTTACTTCACACAAAGACATGGAAGCTAAATAACCTGTTATTACACAATGTGTGGGTCAACAAGGAGATAAAGGAAGAAATTAAAAGATACCTTGAAACAAATTAAAAAGAGGATACAGTAATTCAAAATTTGTGGGACACTGGGAAAGCAATCCTAGGAAGGAAATTCATAGCATTACACACCTATCTGAAAACAAAAAAGAAAGAAAAAGCTCAAATAAGCAATGTAACTTCACACTTAAAGGATCTTAAAAAAGAACAACAAGTAAAGCCCAAAGTGAGAAGGACAGAAATAATAAAGATCAATGCAGAAATGAGGAAATAGAGTCTAAAAAATGATACAAAAGATCAAAGAATCCAAGAGTTGGTTCTTTGAAAAGATAAACAAGATTGACAAACATTTAACCAGACTCACCAAGAAAAAAAGACAAAGGGACCAAATAAATAAAATCAGAAATGAAAGAAGAGAAATAACAATTGACACCAAAGAAATACAAAGGATTGTAAGAAAATATTATGAACAACCATATGCCAACAAACTGGACAACCTGGATGAAATGGATCAACTGCTAGAAACATACAATCTTCCGAAACTAAATCAGGGAGAATTAGAGAATTTGAATATAGCAGCTTACCTCTGTGAAATTGAAGCAGTAATAAAAAAAACCTCCCAACAAACAAAAGCCCTGGACTAGATGGTTTCACAGATGAATTTTACCTAACATTCTGATAAGAACTAACGCCTCTCCTTCTCATAGTATTTCATACAATTCAAGAGGCAGAAAGACTCCCAAACCCATTTTCCAAGGCCAGCATTGCCTTAATTCCAAAATCAGATAAAGGCACTACAAAGAAAGAAAATCATAGGCCAGTCTCCCTGATGAAGATAGGCACAAAAATCCTCAGTAAAATACCGGCAAACTGAATATGGCAATGCATCAAACAGGTCACACACCACGATCAAGTGGGATTTATTCTGTGAATGCAAAGTTGGTAAATTTGCAAATCAATAAATATGATTCACCACCTAAACAAAGTGAAGGATAAAGACCACATGGTCATATCAATAGGTACAGAAAAAGCATTTGATAAAATCCAGTACCCATTTATGATAAAAACTTAGCAAAATAGGATTAGAAGGAACATACCTAAACATAATAAGCATAATAAAGGCCATCTATGAGAAACCCACTGCCAGCATCATACTCAAGTGACAAAAACTGTAAGCCTTCCCCTTAAGATTTAGAACAAGACAGGGATGTCCACTTAATTTTTTTACTGAATTTATTCAGATGATACTGGTTACCAAATCGTACAGGTTTCAGGTGCACAATGTCATAGCACATCATCTGTGCACTGTATTGTGTGTTCACAACCCCAAGTCAAGTCCCCTTCCATCATCATTCCTCCATCTTTTACACTCATCCTCTGCCCCCAACCTCCCCCCTGCCAGTGACCACTCTGTAGTTTGTGTTCATGAGCTTTTTCTTTGTTTTCTTTTCTGCTCAATCCCTATACCCCAATCCCTGACTCAGACCCCCTGACAACTTTCGGCCTGTTCTCTGTCTGTCTCTGTTTAGCTTGCTAGTTCCTTTTGTTCATTAGATTCCACGTATGATTGAAATCACATGGTACTTGTCATAATACTTAGCATAATGCCCTTCAGGAGGTCTTCCCATGCTGTCGAAAAGGGTCGGATTTCTTTCTTTCTTTTTTCTTTTTATGGCCGAGTAGTACTCCATTGTGTAAATGCACCACAGCTTTTTTATCCACTCGTCTCCTGACAGGCACTTAAGCCTGTTTCCAAATCTTGACTATTTTAGAAAATACTGCAATGAAGATAGGGGTGCATGTATTCTTTCAAATTAGTGTTTCGGGTTTATTCATACATATTCCCAGAAGTGAAATTGCTATTCTTCTTCTTTGTTAGCTTTTAGTTTTTATTCTTTGTGTGTAATTTATACAGTCTTTTATCTTTATTATTCTGGAAATTTCAGCAGCATTAGAAGTGCCTGCACCTTCAAAATGGGATTTTGAGACTCAGTTGTTAATATTTTTGAAGATTATATAGGTAACTTGTGAAGGAAGATCAGGTACTGGTAATCTGTGGCAGAAGGTGGCGTTATATTCAACAGTAACAAAGGCTGTGGCTTGCGATGCTGGTTTTGAAGACCCTTGAGAGTATACGCAAGTAAGTAGTCAGACTGAATACCTTGACGGCACAACTCAGCACACTTGGTATAAAATTGGAAAGCCTCTAAGCCAGCTTTTGACCGAATCTTTTCTTTTCTAGAACTGTAGGGAAGATATTTTAGAATCGAGGCCAGGGTCTGACTGCAAAGGTTGAGGAGCACTAAACAGGTCTGTACTACAGCTTAATTTCTTATACTGAGTTAAGGGAAGATGTGGAAGTGCTCAAGCATAGGTTGGGAATATTTGGGCTTATAGAAACTAAGGTAGGAATGTGAATCTATAAATCCTGCTGCAGCTGAATGGCACAGCTAGCTTCCCTGCCTGCTGAAGCTCTCAAACTTCTATATAAAAACCTTTCAGTGATTACCACTTGCCTTTCAAAAAGGTGATTTTATGCTCAAAATAAAATCACCACTCTCCCAGCCCCATTTCTCATTCCCCCTAGAGTCTGAGAGCATGAGGAGAGATTGATCTCGAAATAGCCACCGTAGTACTAGGCTACATGAATAGACTGTGACTTAGAAAGGGAAGCTGTGGAGATTATATAAATATTTGCATTAGCAGGAATCTGGGAGTATATAAGTTTGTGAGTAGTTGCAGCCTAAAGGGGAATGAAATATAAGGCTTAATTAGTCTGAGTTTACTAATGGATATCACACACCCAGCACTCAGGTTTCAACACGTTGCCTTGATCCTAATTCAGTGGTGTTTGTGTTGGTGAATTGAAGCCTTGACTCACAGCTGACGTATATTCAATGAGGATGCAACACTTGCATTTCCTTAAAAGTTGTTAAAGGAATCCAAGACCAGGGAGCTGGGGATGTTGGATATCTAATTAGCAATCGAGTTACGTACTTCCTAATCACATTCTTCACAAAGTCCATTAAAAATAAATTATGAGAAGCATCAGAATTATTGCAAAATTCTTAGGAGGGCAGAGACGATCAAGGGAGAGGTTGTGATAGAACTGTTTTTTCTCATTCAATAGGAGCAGTGGAGTTCCTATTTGTAGGCCCTAAGCAGAGCGAAAATGTTCAAACAGTGGGAAAAAAATACCTTTAGTAGTACTAAAATGTAAAACATTTAGTTTTGCTTTCACACTCTCTCTCAACTTGTCATAGGGTTTTTACTGGCTATTTAATGTCATTACAGGTTAAAAAGTAAATATAAATAATTAGCAAATGGATTTTAATGTTCAATTTTATATCGTGTGATAGAATTTTAAATGAAAATTTAAGAACATTGAACTCATAGAATCACAAAAAAAGGACAAGAAGTATGTTTTTGATAGCTTGTATATGAAAAAGTATGAAAAGGTGTGTTTTTCATAGCTTGTATATTAATATGTATTTTGTTCTGACCAGAAGAGTGGGAATGTTGCATAAAACTAACTTAACTGTTTTTATTTTATTTGGTATGGGCACATTCTAGCAACACTCTCTACCTTTGGCTTAATAATGAATAAAGAAGAACTGAAAGGTGAAGGAGTCATGGTAACTGTTTCTTTCACCCTCTATTTATCATTTCCAACATAAATAGATGGTGAATAGATGGAAGTGCAGTAACATGAGTAAGATGATAGGGTTCCGAGGTCTTTCGTGTTTCCTATAACTCCATTGCCTTCTTTCTGCACTTGAAGCGAACTCTGGTCCAATGGAGAGCGTGGCAACTTGTCAGTGCTGCCACTGCTCAGTAGTAGACACAGCACGCTGACCTTGTACTTCCATTGAATCTCATTGCACTCCCACGTAAAATGAATCCCAGAATTCTGCCCTCATGGGGCAATGGAAATATGATAGGCACACGAAACGAAAAGAAGCAGTGATAAACATGCATGTTATATACATCTCCTCTGCTCAGAGTGTCTCATCAGACACACAAAATACAACTTAAGTGTTAAGATTATTCAAATTTCAAGACAGCAAAAGCAAAACGTTAGGTGTGGGACCCTTCCTTACCATTTTATGCTCCCATGCCACTGACTCCTCAGAAAAAAGAAGTTATTCTACTGGCGTAGGTAGCTGATCCCAACTGTTGCTACACCTTAACTACAAGGAATTTTTACTTTTTCCAGCCTCACTGAGGTTTAACTGATGTATAACATTGTGTTAGTTTGGGGTGTATACAGTTTGATGGCACAATATAGTTATATTTACAAAATGATTAGCACAATAAGGTTAGTTAACCCCCCCCAACTCTCATAATTATCTCGTGTGTGTGCATATGTGTGTGTTGGTATGATGGAACACTTAAGATCTACTCTTGGGGGAACTTTCAAGAACATAACACAGTATTGTTAACTGTATTTACCACACTTTACATTAGATCCTAAGAAATTATTCATCTTATAACTGGAGTTTTGTGTTCTTTGACCAAGATCTCTCCATTTCTCCCAGCCTCCAGCTCCTGGAAACCAATGTTCTATTTTTTTCCTGTGAGTTTGTTTATTTTTAGATTTCACATGTAAATGACATTGAGGGTCCAGGGTAATTCACTAGAGAACCTCTGAGTGCTCCCTAACCTACTAGCCCTGGGTAGTGGAAGATCATAGCAATTCCATAAAGGTCAGGACCACCAAGAATCCAGATCTTATAGAATTGAAAGTTTGGATCACTTAACCAAGTCAACCTTTCTTCCAACTAAGGTGCTAGAAGGAGGTAAGGAAAAAATTGAAATGTGTGCTAGAAGAAAAATACTATGATAATTATCCGTATAATTAGCTTTAGCATCAGAAAACACACTTAGCTATGTTTTGTGTAGATTTCTGTTTGTTTTTAAACCCTACATACTTTTCCTTCACATATAAAGAGCAATACAGGTGGGTAACATTTTAGGTTTCAAGTGGAATGGTGTTTGGGTTCACAACAGCCCATGGAGACCAATCATTGTGCTGTACAAAAGAGAATAATAGACGCTGAGAATGAAAAAGGGTGGACTTTTCCGGATGTTCTCCTTGGCGTTTCCAGATCTACTTGCTGCCATTCTGCACACTGCTCTTTGACACAAAAGGCTATTCTGTAGGGACTCTATCAAGTAAGTCACTCTTTCTATGTCTCTTCATTGGACTTGGCTAATGTGATCACTGGAAGGAGAACAAGAAGATGAGTGCAGAGTGATCTGGCTTATTTGTTCCACTCTGCCAAAGGCCTTAGTGCCCTTTGGGTACAGCTTCCTATTAATAAAGATATTACCTCTTGGCGACTGTAACCATTTCCTCCCCTTGTCCACCCAGTTTGTAAGAGTAGTAGGTTTCACTGCTCTTCTTGGCCCTTGGCACCACCTTTGAAAACAGTCCCTTCATGAAATTATTATCAATTTTTGAATGTTTCATGTGCCAAAATCCCCACTGATTTTCAAAGCTATTGTATTCAAAGGTAAATTTGTTATATAGCACAATTTTATAAAACCATTATTTTTTATTTAAAGAGCAATAATGTCACAAAAATAAATAGCATGTACTAACCATTTTTTAAATATTTTATTTATTTATTTTTAGACAGAGGGTAAAGGAGGGAGAAAGAGAGGAAGAGAAACCAATGTGTGGTTGCTTCTCACGTGCCCCCTACTGGGGACCTGGTCTGCAACTCAGGCATGTGCCCTGACTGGGAATTGAACTGGCAACCCTTTGGTTCACAGGCCCTGGCTCAATCCACTGAGCTACACCAGCCCAGGCTATGTATACTAACCATTTAAACACACTTGGAATATATTTTAATTTTAAAAAAGTCTTAAAAAGAGTGATGCTTCTAGCAAAATTCCAAAGACAAAATTGGCACAAAACATTACTTTGTGTATTATAAAGAACACAAGAATAAGCTCTGTGTTTCACATGCTCACAACGGTAAAGCTACTTTTGCCCCACCCTGTAAAGTAACAAAGAAAAAAATCCCAAGGTCATATTTACAGAGAACAGACTGGGGGGGGTCAGGTGGGAGGTAGAGGGATGGGAGAAATGAATTGTTCTTTGTTTTTGTTTGTAGTTTAAATAAATAAAATATATATTTTAATAAAGTTAAAAAATTAAAATATCTATGAGTATTAAAAATGAAATAACAATATGATTATGCTCTAATGAACTTTATTTTACATTTAGAAATAAAACACATTTAGAATATTTCTTACTCTGAAGGAATAACGACAGCTTGTTTTATTTCTCATACATTTCTTTCTAACTTTAAATAATACATGTATATATAAGAAAGTGACTATTTACAAAGTAATAATATGTTAATCGTATAAACTACCCAGTTTTTTCAAAACATCTATCTTTAAAATATTATTTAAAGTTTGAATTCAAGTTTTTAAAAAGTATTTTGATCGTCAAAGCACAAGCTAACACCTCATTTCTTCCTCCCTTTGAAGAATAGCAAGAACAATTAGGCTGTTATCTTTTTATTGGTATAATTTGAGTTATGTATTGGTATAACTCCCCAATAGGCAGTACTAGGATTCCCACATGCCCCACCCCCGAGCGCAGTTTATCTGAAAGAGACACAGGTCACACGATTTGCCCCAATAGAATTATTAATAGCATAATTTCAATATGATCAGTTTCGATGATAATTTATATTTCTCAAGACAGTTCTACAAACAAGTTTTAGTTTCCTGTCTTTGTTCTTCATTTTTCATATTAAAAGATTTACTTTTTACTATTACCTTTTAGTTTATTAATGGTTTATTTTTTAAAACCATTTAGTATTTGGAGAAAAATCAAATAAAGTTCTTGCAACCCCCCCCAATGACTCACTGTTTTTCTCTGACTTTCACAGGAATTAGTTTAGCCCTTATAATTATTTGATCATGATTTCCTGAGGAATTAGTATGAAGCATTAATTAGATAAAGCTGAATGGTAAGCATACCCTGAAAGGTAAAATACAGGGGAAAGAAAAGGTCATTATTTTCTGGCAGGTTTAAAAAGAATGTATTCTAAAAGATCTAGTTTGTATTTATGTGATCTAAAGCTGTTTTTAGCCACAATATTTTAAAATAACAATAATTAATAAATAGAAGTAGATGAATTTTTAATAATGTAAACTAAAACTTGAAAGAAAATTATACCTGCAGGAGATGAAAAAATGACAAAGTAAAACCAAGCAAACCAACTAACACACTTTACCCATATTTTTCTTCCTACACATACTCTCAAGCAGGTTTTTAATGCCAGTTCAAGTCTGAAATGCATGCTTACATTCAATTAATCAATTTTCCCTTCAGGAAGATACCTGTTTAAATAATCTTTATATAAAGGTATATGCTATTTAACTGTATTCAACACAGTTATTATATTCTTTATTTAAATTTTGGTTTTTATCTTTAATTTACTCAATAAGTATTAACTGTGTACCTACTATATCACATCCTAATCTCTCAGAACATTGGAAAAGGAAGTGTTATAAATTTCATCAAATTAAAGTACAGATACACACTGACCAGACTAGTGAATTATATAAGCTGTTTAATATTTTGTAATCATAATATCAAAAATATGCTTCAATGTGTGCCAATGGTGTATGAATTCACTCTTATGTCAATGAGACGAATAAGGAAGAATGGTGAAAACCTTTGGCTTTCATCAGCTCTTTCCCTACAAGGGAGAGACCTTATCTAATGCGAAATTTACTGTTTACCAGTATCTGACTTACCTTTAGTAGTTTCTTAGCCCATACTGTAAATGTCCCTGTTTTTAGGGACTAGTGAAGAGTATAAAATTAGTAATGAGATTTCATAATTTAGCTGGCAAATTTGTCAATCCCAATCTACCATATTGATGACAATTTAAATCAGAACTACTTAACTTTTTAGGACATAACATTATGAATTAGATCCTAGGTAATTCATATTGTTTAGTTGCTAGGTAATGTTCTGAAACTTTCAGTAGTGTTAGGTTCAAATATAGCAAGTGAATCATGCTAATAATTCCTAGGCACTAATTACACATGAATATTTACATACATGGATACATTAATCATATGAATGCTATCATAGAAATGTGTATTAAGATAACATTTAAAATTTTGAGTTAGTAATTATTTAGTTTGATGGAACATTATTGAAGCCATGTGTAAAATATGATAAATTATATATCACAAGATAAAAGGAATAAATCAATACAATTTTTTAAAGTAGAATATTTTATTTAGTATAGCCCCAAATACCATAATTTCATAATAAAAAATGAAATACTGATATAATAAAAATCTATGTATGTATTGAAGAGACAGTTTGCCATCCCAAATATGCCTTTCAGGATATTTATTTTTAGCTGTTTGTTAAGGTGCAAAAGACTCAGGAAGTCTTTGACCTTTTCCTTAACTGCCTAAAGAATTTAGACAGAGAACATGCTTCAAGAAAGGAGATATCATCATAGATAACAACAGTTTAATATAAGTTACTGTGAGAGAAAAACCCAGCAAGGCCCATTTATTCGCAGTCCCCCCTCCCATTGTTCAAGATGGCCCAGCAAACATTAATTTACCAAATGTATGATTTTGCACCTCTATGTGCTTTGTCTTCCTGCCTGTTTAATTCTCAAAACACATGCCCTTCTCCCCTCTCCCACTCTTCTCCTTAGCTCCAGAATAGCATGTATACCTCAACTGCTCAATGTGTCTTTGGGTCTCTTATTTTTATGGCACTCCAAATGTATACTTGTAATACATTTTGAATATTTTCTCAGGTTAATTTGATTATTAGCCCAGACAGAAGAATTTAGAAAGGTGGAAAGAAAACTACTTTTTTAAGCCCCCACACTGTTTATCTCAAGTATGTTTAATATAGTTAAAATATAGCCAAAGGCAATTCAGTAGGTAAAAATTCAAAATATCCATGGAAGTTCAAAGCACATTTTTAAAAAAGGGTGGAGGGAAAAGCCTGAATTTGCAACAAATCCTAGCAATCATAACACTTTACCTATAAATACTTCAATATGTAGCTTATGCATCAGATAAGGACTTCAGTAAATAATGATAACTAGCAAGTCATTCATGTTTATCCAGATTAATAAAAGGAACAAAATAAAAACAGAGGCAGGGATACATGAAGCAGAGTGACAGCTTTCATGAGGGAGAGGGAAAGTGAGGACTGGATGAAAGAGGAGGAAGGGATGAGCCAAAGATCATACATGCGTAATCCACAGACACAGACCCCAGTGTGGTGATGGCCAAGGGAAGGGGGGCCAAGTCACTGGTGGAGGTGGGCAAAGGGAAAGAAAGGGGGACATCTGTAATAGTGTCAACAATTTCATTTTGGCCAAGATTAACCTTAAAAACAAAATAATTATTTTACATTAACTTGAAAACAGCAAACTAAGAGGAAGATAAGCTCAAAATTCTGTTACTGAAATGTAAGTTCCATATAGTAAGAGCTTTTAAATTTCATTATTTGATGTATTAACAGCATCTGCTTGGTTTTAATAGTTGCTCAGTAACTATTTCCTGAGTAAGCAAATGGCTTTACGTAATTGCATTTAAAGTGACCTGACAGTGAAGGCGATCAGGGAGTTTTATTTACTCACGAAGAAGGCATTTAACCATATGAACCACACCCAGGATTGCCTGGATGTTTGCTGAGCCCAAAGTTACTTAGTTTCAAAGAAATAAGTGGGAGATATAATGTTCATGTATTAAGATATGAGTATTTTTATTCAGAATTATTATAATAATTTGATAAATTTTAATTTGTCTTAGTACTTGGTGCTATTCTAAAATAATGTTACATTCAGATTAGTGGTTTTCTACTTTAAATGCAGGAAAAGCTTATAAAATTTTATTTGTATTCAACTTTAAACGGTATTTAATTCTCTGTAAGGTGTACTGCCAATTGGCTAGTCTTTGACATTGGGTAGGAAATCTTCAGGCTTAAACATGAATATCTAATATTAACCTTCTCTAACCATTAATTCTCAATTTCATGTTTCTGAAGTAGTTAAATGTCTTACAATTTCCTATGTGAAAAGGCTGCTTACATTTAAGAGGTATAGCTTTATTCTGCATATGGAAGAATGGCATGCTTTTTACTCTTTATATTGCACATGTTTTATTGTTAAAATGTTTATGTTTTGTTTTGTTTAAGCAAAAGACAACCTCTTACCCTTAGACAAATATACCAGTGAACTAAAAAACTAAGGAGAAAATATTTGGCAACTTAAGTATATATTTACTTAGGATTTATTTCTAGAAGTAAAAACTTTATATGTACACACATATGTTGTAAAACTTCTTTAGCAAAGACATTAATGACATAAATATGACAAACTATGCCTTCAATGTGTATATTTGGAGGTTCTCTGAAAGCTTTACTTTACAAATGCCCCACACATTTTCAAAGGCCAGTCACAGAGAAAGCATTTAGTAGTAGAGATTCCATTAAGTACAGCTCCATATATTAAAGTGAAATAGCCAGATATACATTAAAAAAAAACAAACTATTTTAAGTACTAAGAGAAAATAATTGTGGTTTTAGGGGATTACTAGGGGGTTTAATAATGATGATAGTTATTATTGTGCACTTATTTGCCAAGCACTTTATAAGCATTCCATTTGAGTTGTTTTTGTCAATCCTCAAAACGATTACATTAAATAGTAACTTTTATCCCCACTTTACAGGTTCAGTATCTAAGGATGAGTTAAATTAAATGATATTCTTATGATCCTAAACATGTACAGTGATAAAAGCATACTCTGCGTTTCCATAGAATTTTGGATTTCTGAACAGTGATTGTTGTATGTGTAAGAGACTATTCATCAAAATCACAATAAGATACCATCACACACCTGTCAGGATGCCTATTATCAAGAAAAACAAATGACGAGTGTTGGTGAGGATGTAGAATAACTGAAACCCTTGAATACTGTTGGTGGGAGTACAAAATGTTGTAGTCACTATGGAAAAGCAGTATAGGGCTGCCTCAAAAATTAAAACTAGAACTATAATATATTCCATTAATCCCAATATTATTCAAATCATGATCTCAGAGAGGTGTTACCACTCCTGTGTTCATTACAGCAATATTCACAATAGCCAAAGTGGACAGGCCACCTGAATATTCACCAACAGATGAAAGGATAAAGCAAATATGGTACATACAAAAAAAAGAAATACTATTTGATCTTATACAAGAAAAATATTTTTCAATATGTGAAAACATGGGTGAATCTTGAGGACATTCTGCTAAGTGAAACAAGGCAGTCAGGGAAAAAGAAACACTGCATCGTTTCACTTCTGTAAGATACCTGAAATAGTCACATTGACAGAATCAAACAGTGGAATGGTGGTCACAGGGAGCTGGAGAGAGGAGGAAATGTGAAGCTACCAATCAAAAGTATAAAGTTTAAGTCAGCAATATGAGCAAGTTCTACAGATCAGCTATAGCTACATACCATTGTGCCTACAGTCAACAGTAATATATTGTACCCTTAAAGTTTTATCAGAGTACATCTCACATTATGTGTTCACACCACAAAAAATATAAAATAAAGCATAGAATATTTAAAGATTGACTTTGTTTTTAATATTAAGATTTAAATTATTAAAGTTACAGCAAAAATATTTTAAGTCTTTAGGTTCAGCCTACATATTTTACCTCCTTGTTGATACATTTAGCAAGAATTAATAATTACTTTTTGTTGGCTTTGAGTGATGTCTGATCCCATTTACAAACTCAATTAAACATCTTCAAATATTTTAACTGCATTTTAAAATTTAATATATTTGACTCCCTTAATAAGTGCTTCAATTTTCTGACTGATCAAACAAAAGTTTTCTGAATAATAAATAATTCTTAATGTTTAACAAGCTATACATGTAAACAGGGCGGAATTAAAATTATCTTAAATGCTCTAATACTGTACAAACTTTGTAGGATTTCACCTGAAATTAAAAGTACAAGTCACTTATCACACTGAAGTTATAAGGCTGTCACTCCGACAGACAGTGTTCACTGCACAGAAGATACCGCTAATTGCTCTTGACATAAAACATTAATATCATGCCACCGATATTTTAAACTAAACTCTTTACTGAATTTTAAATATTCCTCAGATTAAAATAGTGTTAAAGAAAAGATTGCCATCTTCATTACATGAGATTACTAAATACTAGGTATTGTTTGCCTGTGTGAAACTTGGACCTGCAGCCATCGAAAGCAGCATTTCTCACTGCCAATCCAGAAAGCCAGTACACCTTCCCAAGTCATTTTGGGAGTGACTTTATGCATGAAGATAGCACAGACCAAGGATCAAGGATGTTGGCTGGGATGCCTACCAAATTTGTATAGGTGACATTGGTGGTTCACATAAATCCTATTTATAGAGTTCCTTGTTAATGATTCCATAACACAGAGGAGAGACTCATGTAGCCCAACTCCGGAGATTCTGAATATATATATCACCTTTTCTTTTTCTACTTCTAGACTCTCCCACTCCTACCAGATTTGATTATTACACTGGGATTTGAAATTCTCTAGCTAAGATATAGAATACTTGTTCTTTTTTTATGTTCAAAAACATTTGGACTAGATGTTATTCTGATATATGTGTATATATTTTTCCAGTGATATTTTAAACTTTATGTGCTTTCGCATTATTTCATGGTAATTAGGTGCAACTTTTGCAAATATTTAAAGCATAATATGTTTGAATTTTGTTAATCATGGATTTGTCAACTAGTTGCCCAGTTTGTAAAGGCAGTACTAATAATGCAAGCGGCAATCATTTCTATATATTATCCAAAATTTAAAATTCCCACTCAATTTCAGAATATCGTTTGATGCGAAATCATGGTTTCTTGTGCTTAAGGCTGTGCCTGTTTCTAGACAATATTTCCTACAGTTCACTGTGAGTTCATATGCATTGTCTTCTAAGTGTGTAACAATAACTTACACTTTAGAATTTTCTCTACATTGAACTGATTGGAAACGGTATATGTGTTCCTCCATTGGATTCCTGTACCATAATAATTCTCCAACTGCAAGAACTCTTTTAGACCTGGGTATAAAATATCTTGAGATAAATCATAGAAACTTATAATAGAAAAGAAGAGCCAGAGGACTAAAGAGGAAAGTTGAAGGAATAGACATTTTGAAAAATAATATCCTCGTATGTCATGCACTAAACTAGATACTTGATAAGTTTATCTCATTTAATTGTCATGGCAATGTTTCATGGAGGATACTATGATGTGGATGGTACAGATGAAAATACTGAGTTAGGTTTTTGCCGGAGCAAATGTGCTTCCCCGTGGAGTCAGGCCACCGCGGCGCCACTTTAGAGATGATCCGTAGAAAATAGAGGGCTCCGCTTCGTCCTAGAGCGGTAAAGGGCCTCACCAATCCATTCATTGTCAGCAGCACACTCTGCTTTCTCAGGCTCGGATTATGCGTTCGCTTTCTATCGCCCTGACCCTGTCACCCACTGAACAGATTTTTCCTCGGTATTAAACTTTTACAAGCATTTACATGTTAGAAGTTTCTGTTTTGATAAATCAATCAGCGTGTATTAAACCATTCCTTAAGCAAGCAATCTCACTAAATAAGAAAGCCTGTTATTGAAAAATAGTAGCTTCCCCGATAATCTGAAAAATAATTGCTACAATTGTCTTAACTTGGTGTAGACATAAACAAATACCAGCTATCTTTCATGAACATAGCAGGGAACTGTGGAGGGAAACCTCTATTAATAGGGTACTCCACATTAAATAAATTCTGCAATGAGAATATGGAATGAAGGTTTATCTTGGAAGATGTTCTTTTAGATGTGGTATCTTGATATTTAAATTGTTTTCTCTAAAACATGTGAAATAAAAATGATATCAATGAACATTTTTAAAGGCATCTATTTTTTATTAAAGACTGCCTAGTTAAGTATGCCCTAAAGTTGTACCTACCAGTAAATAAAATTAAATGCATTTAAAAGTAGTAACTTTTTATAAAATGAACATAATGATGGCCTGTGGTTTAGTCTAGTTAGTACTAAAAATTCTGAGTCATTTGAACTTCTAATAGTACATTTAATGAAATTGCGGTTGTTCATTTAATCTTCTTAAAAATCAGAAGTTCCTGACACTCAGAAGGGAGGGCCAACTGTGTGAGCTGGTTTGTGTAAAGATGACGTTATTAGATGCCATCCACTGGAAACAGCTGAAATGGACATGAGGGCACGTTCTCACAGTGTACAGGTACACTTTTAGTAGCGTAATTCAAAACACACCTCGCAGAAAGGATCTTCTCAAGTCTCTAAGATGTTCATTTGTCTTTCACTTTTTTGTTTGTTTTGTTTTAATATAAAAAGGATCTTCAACAACAATATTCCAGAGCACCTTTTTAGGATTAACATTTTTTTTTAAGAAAGGGAATTTGTTCCAAGCATTTTATTCGATGATGAAAAAAACACTGCCACTGTCTGCATTCTAAGTCTCCAGCGGGTGACAATGCAATTACTTATGTACATGTAGGACAGTGTGTGAGTTCGAGTATCTAAATTCTTTATATCCCTTATAAAGTTTTATTACTTATGAGTACTAAAATGTTACTGGGAAATCATTGAACATTGCTGAGCTGTCACTTGATTAACCTGAACTGAGTAATACTGTAAAAGAAGCATAAAATAGCAATAGTAAAATCTACAGTGCGAGATATTAAGTGTATTGAGTTGCATGAGTTTCTGACAGATAATAAACCAATGATAGATGGGATCTCCAAAATTGCATGTGTGTCGTGTGTTGAGCCCTTCGTCTAATATAAGGTCATTGGATTTTACAGGCTCATAAGCTTCCGGGACTTTGTCTGGCACATCAAAACAATTGCTTAACGTGGAATAAATTCTGCAGCTAGCCATCTGTTTACCCTCTTGACCTTTCAAATTTTATAAAAACCCAAGCCCATAATTACTCACTTCATAAACTGCCAGATTTTTGGAATATGCTGTATTTCAGGGTTACTTTATCTTTTTATGCAACCAAAGAGGTTTAATATATTGAACAATATTTGGCAGCAACATGCTTTTCCCATTGAAATGATTATGAAAGCAATCACTAGAGTTAGTAAGATTTAGGCTATTTCTACCCACTCTGTGGTTCGGTATGCTTATTTAAACATACATGTTCAAACAGTGGGAATTCTTCAACTAAAGAGCAATATAAACTACTATCAGTAACAACTCCAAAAATAGGTAATAAACCAGAAAAATTATTCTAAAAATAGATATTTTACTGATGACATATAATTTTATATTTGCACGCATAAGACATTTTATTTACATTTGTGGTTTAGTTCATGAACAATTTTCTTAGTCATGTGCTGGCGAATTTCTCTTTGAAAAGGCATAACAATATATTATGCACTTTAGAGAAAAGTTTATTAAACAACACTGGTTATGAGACTGTTAACTCTTAGGGCCAGAGGGTTAGATATCTGAAACAAAAGATCATGTAACCTGCTCCAGTTCCCACAGCTAGTTAGTAGCAGAGCTGGGGATGACCCCCGAGCTCCTAATCCCTCATTCAAAACTCCTACTATGAATATGACCCAGCTCAGCATTCTAGTCGATGGGGAGTGAGCAGACAAATGTTTAATTAACAGAAATTTAGATGCTAAAGGACCTTTAACCTTTAGTCATTTCACCAAGAATCATTAAGACACTCACGCCTATCATATTTTGATAGGTATGTGGGGGTTCTGGCGGCATCAGAAAACAGTGAGGCCTTGCCCATGCCAGACACAACTCCTGCCCAACGTCTTTCTCCCTTCTCTCTCATCCTTCGTCCAGAACAGTCGTGGCACCTCTCCCTGCACCTGGAGCAATGCAGTTCTCTCATAATCGGGTCCTCTCAGAAATTAACTTTTTCTTTTTGTAAGCTTATGAGAAATTTCTTCTGAATAAATATATATTTGGTTCTAAGGAAATGCCAGGGAAGTGATTAAATCTGAGGGATTTGAAATGAGACAGTGGGTTCAAATCCCAGTTTTACCAGTTATTAGCTATGTAATAAAAGAACTCCTCTATAATGGCTTGCCTTTACACTCTGTAAAACATTGATAATAATAGTTCATAACCTTATATTAAAAATCTCAAAACTTCCTATTTTCCTGCTGCCTTAACATCCCCACAGATAGCTTCTGAGCAACCTTCCCAGGTGACCAGGTGCACCAGTGTGCTAAGGCTGGTCCCTGTCACAACTTTACCTCTGTGCCCTCAGCTGACTGTGCCCTGGTGACATTCAATTCACCAAAAAAATCCCCCCAAATACTTTTTGCGTGTGTATTCTACCATTACCCCAACAAAGGCACTTGTTCGTGGTGTTGAAGCACACTCCCCTGGTGCTTCCCTTAGGTGACTCCCTCGTGATAGTGTTGACTCTGTCTTTCTAGGGTCTGCGGACGGAATAAACTGTTTTCCTACATTTCTCATGTGCCCCCTCTTGTGGCCACACCTGAATGACCATTTTATGAGTGAATACAGAGCAAACTTCATAAGGACTTTGTGAAATATTATATTATTTAATATGTACATATAAAGTATATAGTTATTAAATCTTTTCAAATCCATAAAGCTGATATTTCATTATTAGAGACATTTTAATTTATTTTTATTAAAGAATATTAGTGGGAACACTCTCTACAGACTAAAAAACAAATGATTTTTCTCAATTCAAAGAATGCCAGATAAAATAGATAAATATCATTTTTTGAATGCCTACTCTATGTTTTACAACATAATTTATGTAAATTATTTCATTTAATTTCACAACCTGTAAAGTGTTGTTTTGTGACATTTTGCAAGTACTACTGCCTTGTCACCAATGAATTACATATATCAACTACCAGGCCGACTTTTATGACATCTCTATATTATTAGTTCTGGTTTTGGAGATCAAAGGTAAATACTGAGGTTGGTAATCAAGGAGCATCTGCAAACTCTTCTAAGCTAATGCACGAAGGCCTGGCAAGAGATAACCAATCGATTTTTCAGCCGCTGCGTTATGATCGATCCATATCCTGCATTGGAAAGTCTGCAGTGAGGTTTACAGAGGCGCCGCCGTGCCTCAGCCCATCCCACGTGGAGAACTGCGTGCGGTGCTTCCTGTCTTTCTTCTCTTTCTTCCTCTTTCTTCCTCTTCTTTGCTCTCTCCCTGCCTGTTTTAATCAAAATTGCTTTTCCCAAGAAAAGCCTTCAACAAATTTTGGGAAATTGGGATCATAATTTTTTTTTCTACTTCTTGAGCAATTCTAATTCCATCAATCCCTGCACTTATTTTAAAAATTTAAAAGAAAATTCATTCAGCACTTAGTAAGTATAAAAAGTAAACAATCTCCAGGGAACTCCACATACTTAATCTATTATCATAAGATAGTTTCTCATAGAATTGTAAGATCTGACACCTGTTCTGAGTGCATAGGATATGTTTTTATCTTTTGAAGAAAAATGTCTTCTTTACAAATTTATGCATCAATTTAGTTGGTTCTTGCCTCTAAAAATTATATACATATTATAATCTGTATATAATTTCTATATTATATATATAATTTCAAAACACTTGCAAAGATTTTGAATGATTTTTTACAGTAGAGGGAAGCAATATTTAATTGAGGCAGTGGAGCAAAACTGAGAAAATCATTCAGATTTCAACACCTGAAGAACTGGGTTAAATTAGTGCTCATTACCACTTTCCGGCTAACAGTTCTCCCTCCCCCTGCCCACACACACAGACAACACACCTAGACACGAAGCCCAGTACTGCCTTCTGTTTTTGTTAAAATTATGATCCAAAGAATAAAGAACTGAATATTATTGGGAAATGCGTTTGGAGAAATACTATATGTTGTGTTACTATTTTCAGGTTTGAATTATTTTTTTCATTTGTTAAGGATCCCCACTAGTTTTCTTGTAATATACAAGAGGACTGACAGAAATACCAAACCATTTATTCCTGACAGGATTCGCAGTGACCAGGAGAGGCATCTGGGCCAGGCATGCCAGATATCAAGCTGGAACTTAGAGAACTCGCCATCTTTTGGGAAAATGGAGTTCTGGGCTGTGATACAGTATCTAGTTGTGTTCACAGAAACTCAGAAATCATCACTAAAAATAGTTTCACTTCATCTTCATGTAAATGAACATGTTCTTCCTCTGATTACTTTAATATTCCACCATTAAGCAAAGCCACAGAGAGAAGGCACTGCGGTGGCCTCTAACCAGGCATAAAATAATTCATTTTCCAATCAAGTTATACAAGACAGGAAAGTAGGAGGAGGTAAACACACATTCTTTTATTGTTTTGTGCTGTATCGGGTGAGGAAGAAAATAAAAGATAAATCCATTTGCAAATAAATAAGCCAGATTTATTCAAAACATCCTTCAAATGCAGAAATGAAGCCTGAATATCAGAAATACTGTTTTTCTTTAGCATGCCATCATACTAATAAGCATTACATTTTGTCACCACATGGTAAAACAGTAACATTATAAATAATTCCCTTTTATAAGACAAACCTGTCTAAATGTTTGAACTCAATATTACAATTTACTGGAATTCGCTACACTAAACTTTTGCTTTGACATTTTATACCTTCCTAATGGCTTTTAAAAAAGTGAATATTTGTTTCTGTCCCTCTTAATACTAAAGATATTTGAGGTATTCAATATCTGTTACTTTCAATCATTCATCTATCCTTTTATTAGAATGCCCATATTAATTATGTATGGGGAAGAGCAAGAACTTTTTAAAGCAACTTAAATGTGATTTTAAATTGCTTTTGGTCTTTCTGTTGTTTTGAACAACCTCATCCAGGGTCCTTAAATTCATAAACGTGACAGTATTGGCATTTCCGTCAAATTTAAAGTTTACATGAGAACATAACAAAAGGAAGAAAACAGAATATTATATGTGGAATAACACACCATGTGATTTCAATATATTATCTGACATAAACATGTCAGAAACTCAGTAATTAGAGTTTCCATGTTTAAATCAAGAAAGTCAATCACCAAAATTTAATTTGCTTTGCTGTCACTGTTTCAGGCATTGTTGCTCCTTGACTACAAAGGACCAAGGTATGCCTCCGGGGAGGGGGGGAGGGAGGGGTCTCTGAATACATTACTCCCACAGATTAGAGCTCTCTTCCTCCAGGCCACCCTAGGTGTGTGCTCTCCCTTCTTAGGTCTGAGGAAACGTTCTTTCTGATCATCCTATCAGAAAGAGCCTTCTTTATGTTCAATGTCACATTATCATTTTAACTATTTCTTCACAGAACTTGTCACTATGTTAAATTAAAATAAATGCCTGTTTTGTTGGTACTCTCGGTCTTTCACAAGTGGATAAGTTAGAATGATCTTTTTTTCTCAAGGCTCTCCAATGACTTGAATAGGATAGAGCATATTGAAGTGCAAAATTCATATTAATTATTTGTTGAATAAATGAACAAAGAGATAAATCTGTACTTTGACTGAATAAAGATAACAAATAAAGCCTTTAAGAATTAAAAAAAAAACAACAACTCTATACAGGTAGTGGAATTTCAGGAGATGCACAGACTCCTTTTGCATGTCCTACTCTTTCTAAAGATGCATGGAGGCTTCTTTCTCCCTGTTTGGGACTTTAAATTCCTGTTAGAGAAAAGCTGGTTAGCTGAATCACACACCTGAATTATACCACTGCAGCTAGGGTGGCAATCACACAACATAGGTTCCATTTCTAAGAGTACACGTTTGAATTTTGTTTCCACTTGGAGATGAGAGAAAGCTGTGAGACCAATAGACAACTAAAGACGAAACTCTCCTTTAATTATAATCATAAGAAATAAATTGTCCTTTAAAATTCCTCTGTTTACAGTAGTTCTTATGTTTCAGGGATGGAATATTTTATTTTCAACTACATATTAACTTAACAATTTTCTCGACCAGTGTATCTTTATTCTAGACCATTTGGAGATCAGTCATTTCTTGCTTAGTGAAAATTAAGTCGGATTCTCTTATTACATCAAAAATTTAAGGGAAGTGAATATTATTAAAAAAAGAATTGAATGTACATTTTGTTGTTTATAAAAAGTCAGAAAGAAACTTTAGATAATATGAGGTAATATAAGAAATTCAACATCAAATAATGTTTCATGAGGTAGAAGGGATACGTGAGGACTTTTTCTTGTTTTTAAATTTATTCAACCAAAATAGTTCACACATACCTGACGCCAATGTTTGAGATTATTAGTTTTTCCATATCTAATCCTGCCTGACTATGTACAGCTTAACATAGAGTGGAAGAAAATTACTTACTTTGAATTTTGCCGTAGCTCAACTTGTTAAGTTTTGTTGTATGGTTAAAACTCTATTTTTATTGTAAAATCACATATATTTAAAATGACTATTGAAATATTAATGAAAATTCCCAAAGGCAGCAGACAGTATTTTGTTACAACGGGTAATGGCGTGGGATGAAGTCGGACAGAAACGAGTGTGAATCTCTGCCCGATCTGTGCGAGATTGGGCGTGAAAAGGCCTAGCCCCATAACCAGGCATTACTTAATTCTCTGAGTTTTGAAGTATTTATGTATAAAATGAGATAATAATTAGTTTACAGTGACATTTGAAATTCATGTTTGATAATATATTGAAAATATCACAAAATTGTTGTACAATACTGTTTAAATAAATTACAAACAAAATAAATTATAGCACTTATATGTAACTTATATTAACTAAATATCTTGCAACTACTAAAAAGAATACAGTAAGAATGTAGTAAGTCTTTATGAACTGATAAATATGTATTATAAGTATATATAATATATATATTAGTCAGTACAAAATTATCTTTGAAAAGATACATGAGAGACTGATATTGCCTGTAATCTCTGGGAAGAACTGAGTGAATTTTCTAAGAGTGATAAAAGTAATTTTTTGTGTATCTTTGTGTACTCTTTTAATTACGAACCACAGAAATGTATCGCCAATACAAAGATGAATAAATGACATTCAAAGTTAAGTGCAATGTCCACTTCTCTATCTGTTCTGATTCTTTTAAGAGGACAAAGATAAAGGAAATTTAACATAATGTTTAAAAATTATTAGAAGCTAAGTTTTTTTATTTTTAAAAATAGTTAAGTATTGAATAAAGATAATTATTTTAGATTATAAAAATAGTTTTTGAAGTCTTCCATTTAGTCCTTTTTATTTTGGTTTAGGATTCTAATATTAAGATTGATTGTTACTAAAAATCATGCTCAATTGATAATTGTCTATTTTTTTACTTTTAATATGTTAGCATACCTAAAAAATAAAAGTGGTACAAAACCTTTTTGAACTATATAAAATGTATTTACCACATAAATATACATAATACTTGTGTTTAAGTTATTTTTATTTAATTTTATTATTAAAGATGTGTATTATTAGCACATATGTTCATTTAGGTTTTTTCTAACAATTCATGAAATTAGAAAAAAACAAGTATTAAGGATGTTCTGATTTATTCACCGACAAATACACCTGTTAAACATCTTACCCTGTAGTAGTGGCCATCCTTTTGAAAGGCAGAAGTGCCAAGTACTCGCGTTAGTTTTTGCATGTTAAATAACATGTTCGTACTTCATATGTCAAATAATTAAAAAATGATTATTCAGAGTGGTGATTCGTGGGAACTTATTTCAGGGTATTGTTAACTGAGGCATGGTGATTTTAGCTACAATAGAAGCAACCGAAGTGCCCATCAGCAAACGAGTGGATCCAAAAACTATGGTATATTTACACAATGGAATTCTACGCAGCAGAGAGAAAGAAGGAGCTTATACCCTTTGCAACAGCATGGATGAAACTGGAGAGCATTATGCTAAGTGAAATAAGCCAGGAAGTGAGGGACAAGTACCATATGATCTCACCTCTAACTGGAACATAAGCAATAGAAGAAAAAAGCAAACAAAATATAACCAGAGACATTGAAGTTAAGAACAATCTAACAATAGCCAGGGCGGGGGTGGGGGGGTGGGGGCGGGGATAGTGGGAAGAGGGTATTACAGGAACTACTATAAAGGACACATGGACAAAACCAAGGGGGAGGGTGGAGAGGGGGGAGGGAGGTGGGTTCACCTGGGGTGGGGTAGAGGGATGGGGAGAAAAGGCATACAACTGTAATTGCATAACAATAAAAAAAAATAAAATAAAAATTTAAAAAAAAAACAAAAAAAAAAAACAATAACAGCTCGCGCTTGTATAGTGCTTTACACTGTCGCACGCACCATCTCATTTGACTCGAGCCCTTTTGTAAGGGGTAGGGATCTGCAACAAAAGCACTAGTGATCCATTTCTCACCGTTGCTGAATATGGCAAAGGATGATTTTTTTAACATTAACAAAAATGTAATCCAGCAGGATACTGAGTTTAAAATACATCTTTTATATATTTTTTCCATTGAAAATCAAACCTGCCACAGACTTCATAAGGCCCCAAGGGTAGTACAGAAATGCTGTCTCTGCAGAGTGAAAAATCACGGTCTCTGTTTTGCTGGCACTTATGTCCAAGTACAGTTGTCTTATTACATTTTAAAACCAGGAAGATTTTGTTGTGACAGATGGACAAAAGCAGTAAATGCCAACTCTCGGTGTTGCATGAGTAGGAGGCCCAGAGAACAAAAATGTTCTGGAATTCATCTATTCTGCAATTAAAAATAGAGCCTTTGTGCACTCTTCAGTTAAGTTGTGTGACACTTACGATCACCAGTTACTCACACCGTTGCCCTTGTGGCAATTACAGATAACAGCAATAAAAAAGTTGCATTGATGTGAGGAGTCCAGGGATGAAACGACAAGCTTCCGAATATAAAGGGTATTGCAGAAGAGAAGCTGGAAGCAAACGGAAAGACAGCCTGAGAAAGGGACAAAAGCATTAACGGTCTAGTTGGAGACCCTGGACTTAACAGGCTTATTCAACCTTGACATTCATAATGTCTATATTACATTTGTCTTCTGTGGTTTTATAGGCACAGAATTAGAGCGAAATGGTATGTATATAGAATCCCTAAAATTATTTGGCATTCTAAAGCCACAAATGGGAATTTCCACATATTCTAGACTCTTATTCAAAAAATAGGCATACAATGCATTTTTTAAGACATAGGGAGAAATTTCAGGAATTTTTGAAATGGATAAATTAATGCATAAAAATGTTACACATTAAGTTGCGGTAATTGTAGGTGTTTGCATTTTTTTTTTACTAAATTGCAGAAACTATTTCGTTAAGGATAATAAATCAATCCTTTCGGAATCCTGGGTGTATTAGTGTTCTATTTCTGTGGCCGCAGTAACAAATAACTACACACTGAATGGCTAATTTAAAATAACAGAAATTTATTATCTGCAGGTTGAAGTTGCACACAGATCTCATTGGGCTAAAATTAAAGTATTGGCAGAGCAGCACTCTTTCCTGGGATCTCGAGGGAAGAATTCATTTCCTTGCTTTTTCCAGCTTCTAGAGATTGCCAGGATTAGTTGGTTTACAGCTCCTTCCTCTGTCTTCAAAGCCAGCAACTTTGTATGACTCTAATTGTTCCTGTAAAGTCACGTCTCTCCCAGATTTTCTTCTTCTGCCAACTTCTTAGAGTTTTAAGTGTCCTATGATTACACTGACTCTCCCTAGATAATCCAGGAAAATGTGTGTAATTTGAAGTTAGCTGATGAGCAAACTTAAGTCCATCTTCAACCTAATTCCTCTTTACTATGTACATGCTAAATGTTCACAGGTGCCATGAATTAATACATGAACATTTTTTAAGAGGTAGGGGCACTGTTGTACCTCTCACAATGTGTCCTCTAAGATCCAAAATTTCCATCCATCCCATATGAAAAATAAATTCACGTGTCCCCAAGTCTTCAGAAAGTCTCAACTCATTACAGAATCAACACAAAGTCCAGTATCTCATCTTAGTCTCACTAGCTAAAAAGTCCCAAATGTCATCATCTAAATCATCTCAATCATCTAAGTTAGATTTGGGTACCATGCATCCTGGAGCAAAATGCTTTCAACAGGCGGACCCAGGAAACAAGAAAACAAGCTATCTGTTCCTAAAATAAAATGGTGAGAAAGGAACAGGAGTAGTGGTAGGTGTATCCAAAAAGGGAGTAAATGGAAGAAAGAAGGATCGTCGGTTTCAAACACTGCTGAAATCAGGCTTGGAAAACTTCACTTGGGTTCAAGTGGTGCAGCTCTGCCCGCTGGGCCCATGGCTCCAGTCCTACTCGTCCTTCACTTGTCATGAGAGGCAGTCCCTTGCTTACAGCTGAGTACTTTTATCACACTTGCTGGCCTCAGATGAGAAAATTCCTAGGCACCTGTGCTAAGACCTCTTTAATGGAGATTTGGACCGTGGCACTTTCCACTCAATACGATTTCCCTCCTCACCCTTCCCTCTCTCTCCACTTCCTAGCCCTGGGTTCATAAATAGACCGAGGCCTTCTGTTATGGGCTCTTCAGTGAGGTGATTCGCTTTGTCCTGTGTTCACTTCACTCTCTCCTGTGCTGTTCCATGGGGGAAAATGGAGCATTAATGAACCACTGCCTCCTTTTCCTCTTGTTTTCACTGTCACAGTGAATAAATAAAGCTTTGTTGCTACTTTCAGTGCCGCTTGTCCTAGTTGACTACCTCAACTCCTAATCCCTCAACAGGTTGTACCACCACACCCTCAGCCTTCTCTCCTGAGAGTGAACATCTTAATCTTAACGTCCTTTGCTATCTGGGAAGGCTGACGTTTCCCCAAATCATCATATTTTGCTCCATTAATCCATCTGTTTCCTCTCTCTTTTTAAGATGAGCAGAAGGAGGAAACTAGGTTATACCATTAACACTTTGCTTGAAATAAATGTCTTTTAGATAAATGTCTAACAAGCATACCTTCTTCAAGCAACATCACTTTCCAATTTCCTTCTGAGTCTTAAAAGCACTGTTTTTTAAAAAAAATATTTTTATTTGTTTATTTTTAGAACAAAGAGAAGGGAAGGAGAAAAACAAAATGTGTTGTTGCCTCTTGCATGCCCCCTACTGGGGACCTGACTTGGCTTGCAACCCAGGTGTGTGCCCTGACTGGGAATTAAACCTGCGACCCTTTGATTTGCAGGCTGGTGTTCAATCCACTGAGCCACATCAGCCAGGGCAAAAGCAGTCTTTTTAATGTTTATACTTCTATAGCTATTCAGAATGGGTTAGCTTTTTCTACAGTAATATATTTTCACTACCATATTCTTCACTTTGTTTTGAGTCTTCCCTAGGTGAGTTGTTAGCATCTACAGTACACGGCCTGTTGAAGGCAATCTAGACATTTCCTATCAAGATCTTCCAAGTTTTTCCAGCTTCTTCCTACTGCTCAGTCAGTTCTACATTTTTAGGTACTTATCACAGTAACACCCCACCTCCAGGTTCCAAAATCTGTAATAGTTTTCCATAACTTTATAACAGATTATCATAAATGTAGTGGCTTAAAACAGCACATATTTATCACCTCACCATTCTGTAGGTCAGAAGTCTGATGTGGTTCTCACTGGACTAAATTGAAAGTGTCAGAAGGACTGCATTCTTTCTAAAGGCTTGGGGAGAGGGGGGAGGCATTTTCTTATCTTCTCCAACTTTCACAGCACACCTGCATCTATTAGAGCCCGGCCCCTCCCTCCAGCTTCAAAGCACACAATGT